>NC_080832.1:112984265-113284925 GCF_030435755.1 Ochotona princeps
AACAGTAAGAACTGGAATGGGTGAGGTCCAGTCAGGAAAGACCATTATTCCTGCTAGGGCAGGAGGTGGACTAAATAGGGCTGGCCCATGGACCCACCGGTGTGCATGAGATCTTGCACGGGGAGAGGTTCTGATGGAAGAGCTTGGGGAATGCCTCTGTTGGGACACAGTCCCTGCAGGTGAGCGCAAGAACCACAATATGGAGCAGCCTATATCAGGTCAGGTTACAGTACCCACAGGCTTACCTTTGGCTCAGGTCTGGAGCAAGCCAGGCTTGGCCAGTTTATATCACCCGCTGACAAATCTGAGAACCAGAATGGTGTGTGGGTCATGCCAGGTCGGGCCGCAATATCAGCCAGTTCACATTAGGGTTGGGACTAGGTTCTGGCTGGGCTGGCTAGGCTTTAGCCCCCACCAGTATGAACTGAAACTGGGGGTGGGCTGGGCCAGGCCAAGCTACAGCATCCACTGGCAAATGCTGAGGTGAGGTGGTCCATGCCAGACTGGACCACAGCACCCAATCAGCACACGTGAGACCTAGTAGGGGAGCAAGCAAAGCTGGTAGGGGGGCTGTAGAGAGCTTCCCTACTGGACCACAACTCCTACTGGAGAGTGTGAGTTGGGATTGGGGGCAGACCAGACCAGGAAGGGCTACAACACCTGTTGGCCTGCATGTAAGCTAGATCAGAGACAAGCCAGGCTGGGCGGACTGTACCTACTGGTACATCATAATCCAGAGGGAGTGAGGGTTGGTTGGGCTTTGCCGCATCATCAGCTAGCATATGCTGGCACAGCAGGGAAAACTGTTGAGCTGAACTGCAGTACCACCTGGAGAGTGCAAGATCCAGGAGTGGGAGTAAGCCCATTAGGGAAACAGAGGGTACCTCTTGGGTTGTTACTCTGACTGGTGAGAATGAGAACCAGGACTGGGACAGGCATGGCTAGACAAAGTGACACCCACTGGCACATGTGTGGGCTGGATAGTCGGGCTGATTGGGTTGATACAGGCTTCAATACCCATTGACACATATGAGAGCTGAATGGGATGTGGGACAGATAGGACTAGTCTGCTGTACATGTTGGCAAGCACGGGAATCAGGGCAGGGGGTGGCCCTGGTGGGGGTTATTGTGGGTTACACGGACTAAGCTACAACTCCCAGTAGTTGGCATGGAGGCTGAGTGTGCTGCAGTGGGTAGGATCAGGCTGGACTGCAACACCCATTGTTTGGGTAGAAGACGGCTGGAGACAACTGACCCAGCAATTGCAACTAAGAGTGTGTCAAGGCGGTTTGTGTGACAGACTGTGCTGAACCTTGTATTGGCATGCATAAACAAGAATCAGGTCTGGAGTACCTCAGATGAAGTTTGTTTGTTTGTTTTGGGGGGGGGGGGGACTTTCCCTAACTGAGCTGCTGGACTCAGAATTCCAACCATGGAGAAAATTGCAGGTTCCATGGTCTGACTGTGGAGTACATGTGTCAGAACTGGGCCTCCTCAGTGGCTTAGACAGAGCAGTGGGTAGCATATCCAGAAACACATAGAGGAAATGGCAGTCCATTGGAACCTGCAGAGGACACCTGGTACCATAACAGAGGACGGAGGACAGAATAAATCAATCTACTACCCCAGCCAAGCGTTGGCAAGCACAGACTCTAAGGTGGACTATGTCAGCCAGTGGAGTCTGGAGAGATTTCATCGTGGTTGAAGTGGCGAGATCAGCAGCAATACAGAACTGTTGAGCTATCAAAACCACTTGAGCAGGACCCTCTGAGCATGCCCCACATCGGGGACCCTGGGATGGTTGGGAGACTGCGTGTGGCTTCTCCCCTTATCTCTCCCCTTCCCACAGATACAGGAAGGAAAGAAGAAAATGTGAAAACAATTGTCTCACTCACTTTCTTCTAGTCTTGACCCTTAGAACCCTATTCAAATATGTAAAAATAACCAAAAATAAAATTTATACAATTAAAAGGAAAAAAAAAGAAGACGTGCTGTAGTGCTTGAGGTCTGGTAGGAAAGGCAGGCAAGAAGGGGCTAGCATACTCTCAACAGCTAATCCTCCACTTTGCTGCTTAGGTATCCTGTATGGGCACTGGTTCATGTCCTGGTTGTTCACTTCCCATCCAGCTCCCTACTTATGACCTGGGAAAGCAGCAGAGGATGGTGCAAAGCCTTGGGCCCCTGCACCAATATGGGAGATCTGGGAGAAGATCCTGGCTTTGGCTTTGGTCTTGTCCAGCCCTGGCCATTGTGGCCATTTGGGGAGTAAAAAAACAAGTAAAATGTCTCTCTAACTTTGCCTTTTAAATAAATAAATACATCTTCTAAAAATAAATATATTAGCAAATGAGAATTTGCTAGTGGGGAGAAGTTGCTAGTGGGGAGGTGGTCTTGCCTGTTTGTCAGTGCATGGTCTTTAATCAGAAGCTCATTGGCAGTGGTGGGAGATTCTTAACAGAGGTAGTATGGGTTGCCTTTTAGAAGGGGCCCACAGGAGGTAGTGTTTTCCTCCTAGCAAATGGTGATGAGTTTCAGGCTGCTGCTTCTCGGTGCCAGCGTGTTGGTGCCAGCGTGTTGCTGCCTGCTGAGTTCGCTCACATGTTGCTGATGGCAATGAGTTGACCTGACCTTTATAGACAGTGGTTGAGTCACATGTTGCACTTGCAGACCTCAGTTCTTTGACCTGCTCACATCTCTGCTACATTAGAAAAGGAGTCAGAAATGCGTGACCCAGAATCTGGAGTTCATGCTGTCATTATTTGTAATAATAATAATATTAACAATAGTCATAATATAAAGGAGCACTGTAAATGCCCACCAGGAGGCAGTTAGTGGAATAAATCACACATGCACTGTGATGGAATGTTTCATATCAACTAGTTTTTTTTCTTTTTAGATTTATTTATTTTTATTGTAAAGTCAGATATACAGAGAGGACAGAGAAGATCTTCCGTTCGATGATTCACTCCCCATGTGACCGCAACAGCCAGTGCTGCACCGATCCAAAGCCAGGAGCCAGGAACTTCCTCCAGGTCTCCCACACAGGTGCAGGGTCCCAAGGCTTTGGGTTATCCTCACCTACATTCCCAGGCCCCAAGCAGGGAGCTGGATGGGAAGTGGAGCTGCCGGGATTAGAACTGGCACCCAGATGTGATTCTGCTAGGCCATGCCGTCAGGCCCTAGAAAGGCAGATTTACAGAGAGAAGGACAGAAAGATCTTCCATTTGTTGGTTCACTCCCCAAATGACTGCAACAGCCAGAGCCGGGCAAAGTCAAAGCCAGTAGCCTGAAACTCGAGCTGAGTAGCGGGGCCTGGGCCAGCAGGGCCATATTCCACTGCCTTCCTTGGCTCCTTAGCACAGCTGGCCCTGAAGTGGAGCAGCATTCTGTATCTCTGTGTTTCTAGCAGTAGCTTAACCTTCTGAGCACAACATCCACCCATCAATTATATTTCTAGGTGTTAACAATGAACAATGGAAACTGAAATAAAAAAATATGGTGCTGTTTATAGTAATATCAAAAAGAAACAAAAAAGGAAATACTTGGATCTAACCTCAGGTGTACAACATATGCAGGATGTTCTAACAGAATGCTCATAGTGTGTCTATGCTGAAAACTGTAACACGTGGACGGGAGACATCAAAGAGCCACATCATGGAGCAGCACAGTGTCACACTGGCAGATTCAACATCGTCGAGATGTCAGTCATTGCTCCTTTACTAGCGCTGCTACCGAATCACCACAAACCAGGTGGTTGCAACAACAAAAACACCTTCTCAGAGGCTGAATGTTGGGTGCAGGAGCTTCACTTCCCCTGCAGTGAGCTTCACTTCCCATCCAGCTCCCTGCTAATGTACTGGGGAAACAGCAGAAAGCGGCCCAAGTGTTTGGGCCCCTGCACCCACCATGGGAGACTGACGTTCCAGACCCCTGGCTTCAGCCTGACCATTTGTTATGGCCATTTGGGGAGTGAATCAATGGGATTGATCACTATGTAGCGCTCTCTCTCCCTCCCTGTTTCACTTTCTGTAACTCTTTCAAATAAATAAATAAATATTTAACAAATAAATAAAAACAAAAATCCAGGGATCAGTATTGAGGTGTAGTGGCTTAATTCCACATCGGAGTACTGGTTTGAGTCTGGGCTGCTCTACTTCGCAGAAGATCTGGAGGCGGTGCCTGGCTCCTGACTTCAGCCTGGCCCCGCCCTGGGCTATCAAGGACAGCTGGGAAGCTGCCAGCAGATGTAAGATCATTGTCTCTCCCTGTTTCTGTCACTCTGCCTTTCACATAAGTAAATCCTTAAAAAAATTTCACACGTTAGTAAATTTATTAGTGAAGTTTTTTAAAAAAATATTTATTCATTTTTATTGCAAAGTCAGATATACAGAGAGAAGGAAAGACAGAGAGGAAGATATTCCATCTGATGATTCACTCCCCAAGTGGCCACAGTGGCTGGAGTTGGGCTCATCTGAAGCCAGGAGCCTCTTCCAGGTTTCCCAAGTGGGTGCAGGGTCCCAAGGCTTTGGTCCGTCCTTGACTGCTTTCCCAGGCCATAAGCAGGTAGCATGATGGGAAGCAAAACTGCCTGGATTAGAACTGGCACACATATGGGATCCTGGCACATGCATGGAGGAAACTTTTAACTGTTAGGCCACCACGCCGGGCCCATTAGTGAAATTTTTAAGATAAAAACAAATTCAGGCACCGGCATTGTGACATCGCTGGTAAAACTGCTGCCTGTGGTGCCAACATTGTATATGGGTGCTGGTTCACGTCCCGGCTGCTCCCCCTCTAACCCAGCTCCCTCCTAAAGGCCTGGGAAAAGCAGAGGACTACGGCCCAAGAGCATGTGCCCCTGCCACCCACATGAGAGATCTGGATTAAGCACCTGGTTTCTGCCTGGCCTTGCCCTGGCTGCTGAGCCTTCTTCTGGTGAGTTAATCAGCAGATGGAAGATCTCTCTGTCTGTGCACTTTGACTTTCAAATAACTAACCAATTAACTAAATTAATATTTAAAAACAAAACAAAACAAAATTAGATGACAGCAACAATAACCCAGAAAGTCATTGTCTTGAGTGGGCAGCAGGTTAAGCTGCTGCTTGGGACACCTTTGTGCGTATGCCATAAAGCCATATGAAAACGCTGGTTCAAATCCTGGCGCCCTTGCTTCTGGTCTAACTTCCCGCTAATAAGGCATAAGTGATGGCTTAGACATCTGGGTCTCTGCCAGTCACCTAGGACATCAGAATCAAGTTTCCAGCTCGCTCTTTGGTCTGGCCTAATCCCAGCTGTGTGGGTGTTTGGGAAGCCAGTGTCTCCGTCACTCTCTTTCAAGTAAATTACTTTCTAAAGTTTTATTTATTTTTATTTGAAAAATGGAGTTACAAGCAGAAGGAGATACCCAGAGAAAGAGAGAGAGGTATCTTCCTTCCATCCATTGGTTCACTCCCCAAATGGCCACAATGGCTGGAGATGAGCTGATCCAAAGCCAGGAGCCAGGAGCTTCTTTAGGATCTTCCTTGTGGGCGCAGGGACCCAAGGACTTGGACCATCCTCTACTGTTCTCCCAGGCCACAGAAAGGGAGCTGGATTAGAAGCAGAGACACTGGGACTCGAACTGGCATTCAAACGAGAGGCTGGAACCACAGGCAGAGGCTTAGCTAGCTATACCATGGCACTTGGCCCCACAAGTGATTTTTTTAAAGCAGGCATTTTCTTGGAAAGTATTTTCATTTTATTTGAAAAGCTGAGAGATCAGAGATGGAGCTCTCCCATTCAACCATATACAAATACACAAAGAAGCCTCAACCCCTCATGCCATACTACTGCAGACAACTCAACATCCGAGAAATGAGTGTAGAAACCTGAAACTACCAAATTTCAAATGGAACACTGCTCGCTGTCCTGCATTGATGGACTTGGTGCACAGAGCCTGAAAATAACACGCGTGGACTACTGTCTTGGTGAGGCAGCCAAAGTTTATTAGTGGCATCAGACTTTTCTAGACTGGGGGTCACTTAGGATGAGAGAGGAGGTATTAAGCTTATGTAGTTCCCATAAACCTTTCTACAGAACCCATCAATTGTTTCCACACCCTTGTTTGGAACTATCTTTTTTTTTTTTTTTTTTTTAAGATTTATTTTATTTTTATTACAAAGTCAGATATACTGAGAGGAGGAGAGAGAGAGAGGAAGTGGAGCTGCCGGGATTAGAACCAGCGGCCACATGGGATCAAGGCGAGGACCTTAGCCACTAGGCCACGCTGCCGAGCCCAATCTTTTTTTTTTATTTCTTTATTTTTTATTGGAAAGGGAGATATATAGAGAAGAGGAGAGACAGAGGAAGATCTTCTGTCCAATGATTCACCCCCCAAGTGACTGCCTGTGGCCAGTGCTGTGCCGATCCAAAGCCAGGAGCCAGGAACTTCCTCCGGGTCTCCCAGGTGGGTGCAGGGTCCCAAAGCTTTGGGCTGTCCTCGACTGCTTTCCCAGGCCACAGGCAGGGAGCTGGATGGGAATCAGGGCTGCCAGGATTAGAACCAGTGCCCATATGGGATCCTGGTGCGTTCAAGGCGAGGACTTTAGCCATGGCCTTAGGGCCTGAAACTATCTTTTGTTTTCTGTATCTCGCCAAGTGTTCTCATTCAAATGATATCCATTCAGTTGTTATACTAATGATATCCAATCAGTTACACAAATGGTAGCCAATCAGTTGTTCTCATACAAATGTTATCCTATCAATTGGAATCCTATGCTTGCTGTCCTTCTAGAAATACGATGTTCTACTGAACACATAGGAAATTCTTTATGACCTGGGATTAGTCAAAGAATTATTAAAATGATGCTAAAAACATGACCTATGAAAGAAAATCATCGATAAATTGGACTTTATCAAAATTAGGGCCTTTAGCTGTGTCAGTGACGCTGTTGAGGGAATACAGTGACAAGTCACAAGCTGGTAGACAACATGAGGGGAATTCAAAAAAGTTTGTGGGAAATGGAATTAAGCAAAAGTTTATTTTGATGTAAAATTTTTTGAAATCTGTGCACACTTTTTTTTGAATAATGATTTAAAAAAATGTATTTATTTGTACTTGGGCCATCTTCCATGTTTCGTCAGGCACTTTAGCAGGGAGCTGGATCAGAAATGGAAGAGCTGGGACTATAACCAGTACCCATATGGTGCACGCAAGGCGAGGGTTTTAGCCACTAGGCTACTGTGCCAGGCCCTGTAACTCTGCCTTTCAAATAAATGAGAAAAAAATCCTTAAACAAGGGCCCAGCACGATAGCATAACAGTTAAAGTCCTAGCCTTGTACGTACCAGGATCCCATATGGGCGCCAGTTCTAATCCCACAACCCCGTTTCTTTTCCAGCTCCCTGCTTGTGGTCTGGGAAAGCAGTCAAGGACTGCTCAAGGCCTTGGGACCCTGCACCCACCTGGGAGACCCGGAGGAAGTTCCTGGCTCCTGGCTTTGGATTGGCTCAGCTCTGGCCATTGTGGCCACTTGGGGAGTGAACCATCAATGGAAGATCTTCCTCTCTGTCTCGCCTCCTCTTTGTATATCTGCCTTTCCAATAAAAATATATAAATCTTTTTAAAAAAAATCCTTAAACAAGCCAATAGCCCTTATATACAATTGTCAATTTAAAAAAATGGAGATTCACGAAAGTAAAATTAAATTAAAAAATACCCCTCAGCATCTCATTTATATTTCATTTCTGTTTGCCACACCAGCTATTGCCCAACAGTGTGTACGTGAAGCGAGAAGCAGCAGGCCACCTGAGCTGCCTGGGCTGCCCGCAGGCTCGGGGCACAGAGCCAGCGGTCAGAGGAAAGCATGGGCAGCCTCATTGGTTCCAGTCCTGGGACCAGGAAGCAGTGTGCCCCCTGGCAAGGTGCGCCACTCTGTGCCATGGGAAAGATGGAAGTATTTGCTTTCAACTTCTTTTGTAACTGGTTAAAATTGCACTGCTCCTCTGTTGTGCCCTGTGGGTTTCACTTCCCTATTTACAAAATTGTACCTGCTGAGGAAGTAAGGGTTGGCTCAAGGAAGGGCTGCAATGGACAGGGGTCTCTGCTGCCCTGGCCCCCAACTCTGGGGCCTCTCTGGGGACCTCAACTTTGAAATGGAATTATTTTTACGAGGAAGAGTAAGGAAACGGGAGTAACAAAGAGACCTGTTTCTGGAGCTGGGCGGGGGGTGGGCTATAGACAGTTGCCATTCCCCCACGTCTGAACCCCTTCTTCCTCAGCCCCCACCTCATATTTTTTTGAGTATATGGCGCTCCACCCACTCCATCCACTTGCCAATCTGAAAGACAAAGAGAGACAGAGCAGGTAAGAGAGCCCTCTCTGCTGCTTCACTGCCTGAATGCCCCTAAGGCTGGAGCAGCACTAAAGCCTGGAGCCAGGAGCACATTCAGGTCTCCTGCATGGGTGGCAGGGACCATGTGCCTGAGCCAGCACCTGCCACCTCCCAGGGTACATGTCAGTAGGAAGCCGGAACTGGAAGCAGAGCTTGGGACTTGAACTCAGGTACTCTGGTATGGGAGGTAATCTCCTTCTTCTTTTTCTTCTTCTTCTTATTAAAGTCAGATTTACAGAGATAAGAAGAGACAAAAAGAAAGATCTTCTATCTGCTGGTTTACTCCCCAAGTGGCCACGACAGTGCTGAGCCGATCTGAAGCAAGGAGCTTCTTCCGAGTGTCCCATGTGGGTGCACGGTCCCAAGGCATTGGGCCATCCTCTATTGCTTTCCCAGGCTGCAAGCAGGCAGCAGGATAGGAAGTGGAACAGCCGGTACATGAACTGGCATCCATATGGGATCTTGGTGCATGCAGGGTGAGGACTTAACCACTAGGCTATCATGCCGGACCCGGAATGTGCTTGTCTTAACCAGACTCTTTCTCATTTATTTATTTATGTATTTCAAAGGCAGGCTTACAGAGAGAAAGAGAGACAGAGAAAGGTCTTTTATCTGATGGTTCACACTCTAAATGGCTGCAACAGCCAGAGCTAAGCTGATCTGAAGCCAGGAGTCAGAAACTTCATCTGGGTCTCCCACATGGATACGGGGTTCCAAGGCTTTGGGCCGTCCTCTACTGCTTTCCCAGGCCACAAGCAGGGAGCTGGATGGGAAGTGGAGCAGCTGGGACATGAACAGGCACCCATATGGGATTCTGGTGCCGCAAGGCAGAGGACCAGCCTATTGAGCTACCACACCGGTCCCACCAGAATCTTAACTATTAGGTCAAATGCCTGCCCCCACAGCACATGTTGACCCTCAGAATAAGACTTCGTTTGCCTCTCTTTTTACAAATGATTAGTGGATTGTTTTTTTAAATTGAAAGGCAGAGTTACAAAGAGAAAGATAGAGAGAAGTCCTTTCACCTGCTGGTTTATTCCTGAAATGAGTACAATGACCTGAAGCCAAGAACCAAGTGCTTCCTCTGGGTCCCATATGGGTGCAGGGGCCCGAGGACTTGGGCCATCCTCTGCTGCTTTCCCAAGTGTGTTAGCAGGAACCTGGATGGGAAGCAGAGCAACTGGGACTCGAGCCAGCACCCATATGGGTTGCTAAAGTAGCTTTATCTTCTACATCACAGTGCTGGCCCCAAACAGTGCAAGATTTAGAAGAAAGTGAACACTTATTTTCATCTACTTGAAAAGGCAAACAGGAGTAGGAGTGGGGAGTGCAGTCTGGGAGCTGCCTGGCTGTATGGCTGTGGTTGGGGTCTCCCGAGAGACTGCAGTGAGGCTGCTGGCCAGGGCCACAGGCACCCCGAGACCGATGGGGGTCGAGGCTTGCTCCCAGGTCTGTGGGCAGCTCTCTCTCTGTAGGGCTGCTTGAATGCCCAGCACGGGGATGCTGGCTTTCCCCTGAGCCTGTGACCCTGGGGACCGACAGCCCTCCTTCTGACCAGCCTGGCGGCCACACACTGCCACTTGCTATTGGCTGCACAGGCCACCCTGCAGGGTACTAGGAGGGGTGGGTCCTGGTCTGGCACTTGGGGCAGGTGGCCACATGGGGGATGGTCTGCTTTGTGGAGGGCAGACCACCTGGGGACTATTCTGCGCCCACCTATGCTGGCAGTTTTGTGCGAGTGCAGATGTCTGCCCTTTTTAGGGGGCCCAAAAGGAGAGGCAGTGTGGTATAACAGCAAGATAGAAAGATAGCAGCCAGAGCTCCTGGCTGCTCGTTCACTCCCGAAATGTTGGTAGTGGCTGGCACCGGCCAGGCCAAAGCCCAGAGCCTGGCTGCCATGCAGGTCTCCAGGCGGGCTCTCTGGGGATCTCTGAGAAGTTCTGGGGAGAGCAGCTGTTATCATGAAGAGAAATCATCTGTGAGATGTGGGCCTGAATGTCAGCTGTGGTGAGGACCACCCCCCCCAGGGAGGCTGAAGTTCAGGTCCCAGCTGTGCCACCTACTGGATGTCGTGCCTCAGCCACCAAGCAGGACGCCAACGTCTATCAGGCAGGATGTGGTGAGGATTGAAAGAGGAAGACACAGAAAGTGCCCATGATTGTGGCTGGCACAGCGCTGTTGCAACGGCTGATTTCCCTGCGCAGCCTTGGCTTATGCTGGCAGTACTGCGTCCAGAGGCAGCCGCCCTCCAGCCAGCCTGGCCGCTCCGCTGTACCCCACCCCCTCCTGGCCCTGGCCTCTGACTGCTGTTCCTGCTCTGCTTCTAGACTCCCTGCCTTGCACCTGACGGGCTGTGTGCCCAGCTCCTCCGCCCAGCCTTTCCCTGGGTGAGGCCGGGCCTCCCTTACACCTACACAAGGGCACGCTCCCTGCGTTGTGCCTGACAGCAAGCTGGGACATGGCCTGGGGGTGGCAATCGCAGGCACAAGTTCACTTGGGGGTGCTGACTCAGCTGGCTAGGGAGTGGTGAGCAGGAGGTCTCCCGGTAGGAAGGGGGCTGGAGGGAAGAAGGTGCGCCCTCCTTCCTGTGGGCTCTGCAGGAGTCAGCCTGCGCAGGGCCCGGCCTTGTTCCTCCCCCACACTGGTGCTCAGTAGTTAAATGCAGTTTTGAAATGAACAGGAGGAGGGTAATGGCGGGTGGTGTGTGACAAGAGCTCTGAGCTCTATCTTTCCCCCAAATATTCCCCACATGGGCTCGCACAAGGTGCCCAAAAGCCCTCATCAGCATCATGGTAAGCCTGGGAGTGAGCATCCGCAGAGAGCTCCCTGCTAGCCAGCACCTGGCATGGTCCGTGGAGGGGGACAAAGGGCCCTGAGTCCCTGCAAGCTGATCTGACAAGCCATTTGCCACCAACGGCCTGGGTCACCGGGCTTTGCTGTTCCCCAGGGGCCGCTCCTGGACTCAAGTTCCCTTCTCCGAGTGACCCCAAGGCCTCCCTCTCCCCAAGCTCTGCTTCTGCAGCTTCCTCCTTGCTCCAGCGCACCCCAAGGGCCCCCAGCAGGAGAGGCTCCTCCTCAGACCTGCTAGGGAACTGCCCCCCAGACTCCACCCTTGCTCCCCATGTGACTCCTCCTCTGGAATAGTGCACCCCAGAAGCAGCTGTGCAGTCAGCTTGGGGTCACAGAGCTGAGGGATCCCCGAGATGGAAATGAGCCTGAGAAGTTCCCTCCTGCTAGACAATTATCTATATGATTTTTTAAAAAGATTTATCTATTTTACTTGAAAGTCAGAGAGACAGAGATCTTCCATCCATTGATTCACTCTCAGTGAATGGCAATGGCCAAAGCTAGGCCAGTCCAAAGCTGGGAGCCAGGAGCTTCTTGGGGATCTCCCAAACGGTGCAGGGCCCAAGTGCGTGAGCCAGTCTCTGCTGCTTTCTCAAGCCATAAGTGGGAAACTGAATCAGAAGTGGAGCAGCTGGAACTTGAATTGGTACCCATACAGGATGCCAATGCCTCAGGCAGATTAGCTTGCTACACCACTGCACTTCACTGCTCCCGTGTTGATTTTTTTTAATGTGTATTTTTTTTTTTAAGATTTATTTATTTTTACTGGAAAGGCAGATATACAGAGAGGAGAGACAGAGAGGAAGATCTTCCATCCAACAATTCACTCCCCAAGTGAGCCCAACGGCCGGTGCTACACCGATCCGAAGCCGGGATCCTGGAACCTCTTCCAGGTCTCCCACTCAGGTGCAGGGTCCCAAATCTTTGGGCCGTCCTCGACTGCTTTCCCAGGCCACAAGCAGGGAGCTGGATGGGAAGTGGAGCTGCCGAGATTAGAACCTGCGTCCATATGGGATCCCGGGGCGTGTTCAAGGTGAGGACTTTAGCCTCTAGGCCACGCCGCCGGGCCTCCATATGGGATCTTGGTGCTTGCAAGGGAAGGATTAGTCAATTGAGCCATTGCTCCAGGCCTGAGAAAATTTATTCTCTTGTAAAATGGTGGCCAGAGGTGAGGCAGTTCCAGGACTGGTTAAATGAATGACTCACTAGCCTCACCAAAGACCACGGATTTCAACCTCCACCTCTGGCACTGTCAAGATATTAGCTGTGTTATTTCTCATGGTCACAAAATGGTTGCCTGTCACCAAGTGTTATATCCTGACATGACAATGTACAGTGGGAGGAGGAAAGACCTTTCCTAAAGGCTCCTAACAATTCATCATCATGTCTCAGTGGCTGCAATTATACCATTGCTCACCCATAATCCAGTGTCAGTTCATTATGGTTTATGCATTATGATTCTCTGGTTTATAAGATGTACTTATTGGAAGTGCACAGTGACACAGAGAGAGAGAGAGAGACAGACTTCCATCTGCTGGTTTGCTCCCCAAAATGCCTGGGGTTTGCCTAGGCTGTAGCCAGGAACCCAGACGTCACTGGGGTCCAAGTGCAGACAGGGAACCAGAAGGGAAGTGGAGCAGCTGGAACTCGAATGGGCGTTCTGCCGTGGGATGCAGACATCATCACCAGTAGCTGCCTCACCCTCCTCCATGGGTCTCCTCGCTTCCGTCTGGTGAGCCCAGGTACTGACTGCCCTTGATTCCACACTCTCTTTCCGGAAAGATTTTGTGTCTCCAACAGCCTGGAAAGTCAGTGTTTTCCTCCAGGCCAAAGGGCAAGTTTGCTTAGATCCCATTGCGAAAAGCCCCGCGCATTTCCTAAGTCTGATATAATCCACAGCAGCCACATGACCAATTCATCTGCAAGGGAGGCTAGGAAATGACCTTTGGCTGGACAGGCAGGTGCTGAGCCCAACTGTGTGTTGCCATGAGAGAAGGGAGACAGGCCAGCGCAGCCGGCAGTCTGGGCTATCATGAACCCAGGTCCCAGCTGCCGATGAGGAAAATGGCGTCCCAGTGCAGGGCTGCAGACCCCTGTCCTCCTTAGACTTTGCCCAACATTGCCAGCTCCCACGTGGAAGCAGGACAGACAAGACCGTGGGCAGGGGGAGCCTCTGGCCGCCTTCACCCGACCCCCCTGGTCGCACTTGGGCCCTAGGCCTGTGTGAGACCTCTTCCTCCTGCTGTGCCCAAGCTCCTCCTCTACTTTATTCCTCTACTCGCCTCTCCAACCAGTCACTGCTAAATTCGCTGAGCTCAGCCCCCTCACCTCCACCTGTGCCCACAGGCCCACACTGCCCCATCATCTCCTCACTGTGCCCTCACACTCCTATCTTCAGATCTCTTCAAGCAGTATTGGAACTGAGTATCCAACCCACCTGGCACCCCCCTTTCGGATGCTCACAGGCACCTGTGTCACAAGCCTAACCCAAGTGCTGGCACCCCCACAGACGCACTTCCCAACTACTCCTGTTGCTCCCTAACGACATTTTGGCATCTCTGATGCCCTCCGCTTTCTCCCTCCCCTCCAAGCCACCTCCGAGCCACCTCCTCTGTGTTGTGTTCATCTTACCTGCCTCCCTGAAGCCACTGCTGCTTGACATCCTCTTTATATATTTTCTAAAACATTGTGTGATTTGGGGGTTGGTGTTGTGCAGCAGCACCCATGTCGAAGGGCCAGGTCCAGTCCCGCTGCTCCACCTCAGAGCCAGCTCCCTGCTCAGGCGTCTGGGAGGGCAGCAGAAGACTGTCCAAGCGCCTGGGCCTCTGCTACCCACGTGGGGGACCCGTATGGAGCTCCAGGCTCTTGGCTTTGGCCTGGTGGTCATTTGGGGAGTGAACCAAAGAATGGGAAATATCTGTCTCTTCTGCTCTCCCTTTCTCTTTGTCACTCCACCTTTCAAATAAATAAAATAAATCTTAAAAACAGCAAGTAAACAAACAAAACAAGAACTGGGTGGTGCTACTGGGGCCCTCTGGCCGGCCTCAAACATCTCACCGCTGGCTCCTTCTCGCTCCGCCAGCTGCAGGCAGGGCCACAAGCGTTGCTGCGAGTCCGTGGTCTCCGAAGGTGCTTCCTCCTGCCCAGCAAGGGCAGCAGCCCAGCAGCCCTCTGAGCTCTGGGTCTGGAGTCCCTACAGGGACCCCATCCCTGGCAAGGTCTTGCTCTACCCAGCTCTCCTTTGGGGTGTCAGGGGCAGGGGTCTGCCGGAGTTGTGGGGTTGTAGGAGCACCCTGGGCTTGCTGGGGTGCCTCTGGGTTCTTCCTAGAGCTTGGAGTGGTCCTCTTCCCCACATGCCCCCAGCAGACTCCTGCTGATGCCCCGCTCCCACCAGGGCCATGCACACACTGGCACTTGTGTGCCTTCCCAGCCAGTGCCTGTCTGTGGTTCCAGTGCCTCCGCAGCAGCAGCTTTGCTCCATATTCGTGTTCTTGCCGTAGACACACCGCTTTCCCCACCGCATGTGGCCACTGGACATTGTGCCCGTTAGTGTAGCTGTAGCTGCTTTATTGTTTTTAAAAAATGTTGTTAATATGAAAGGCAGGAAGAAAAGCCTTTGTGTCTGCTGGTTCACTCTCCAGTGCCCACAACAGCTGGGGCTGGCCCATGCCAAGCCAGGTGCCGGGATCATAATCCCAGTCCCTCACACGGGCATCAGGGACCCAAGCAGCCACGCCGAGCTGTCCCTGCCACCTCCTGGGGGACACATTAGTAGGAAGCTGGCATTGGGAGCAAAGCTAGAATTGAAATTCAGATAATCTGATGCAGAATGCAGACCTCCAAGTGGGGTCTTAGCCACCTCACCGAACGCCCAGCCAGCCTTGTCATTTTGAAAATTATTATTGATTTTTTTAATCTAAAAGGCAGAGACACAGACTGACAGAGGCAGGGACAGACAGAGAGCTCCAACCCACTGCGTCACTTTCAGTGCCAGCAATGGCAGGAGTGAGAGCCAGGAGACACAGACACACCCCTGGTCGTCCATGTGGGTGGCAGGAACCCAGTGACAGTCACCGCTGCCCCCGGTGTCTGCCCTGCTGGGGAGCTGGAGTCAGGAGCCAGCTAGCAAATTCAGGGGCTTCTTCCAGGTCTTCCAAGTGGATGCAGGGGCCCAAACTCTTGGGCCATCTTCGGCTTTCCCAGGTTGCATTTGCAGGGAGCTGATCTGAAGTGGGGCAGTCAGGACTTGGACCAGTGTCTACGTGGAATGCTGGTATCACAAGTGGAAGTTTTACATGCTGTGCCACTATGCTGGCCTCATCATTCTCTCTCTCTCCCTCTTTTTTTTTTTTTTTTTGGAAAGACAACCCCTGGGTGCTTGTGCAGTGGCATAGGAAGCTAAGCATCCATTTCCAGCTCCAGCATTGCATTTGGGTGCCAGTTCAAGTCCTGGCTATTCCACTTCTGATCCAGCTCCCTGCTTCTGGCCTGGGAAACAGCAGAGAATGCCCCAAGTCCTTAGGCCCCTGCACCTAAGTGGGAGGCCCACAAAAGGCTTCTGGCTCCTGGCTTTGGATTGGCTCATTGCAGCCATTTAGGGAGTGAACCAGTGGACAGAATATTCTTACCCTCTTTCTCTGTCCTGCCTTTCCAGTAAAAATAAAACATTTTTAAAAAGTTTTCTATTAAAAAAAGAAAAAGCAAGAGAGTGCCTGTTTGTAGCTGAGCAGGAGGCCATTTAAACATAGCCTCCATCTTCCACCCTCCCTCCTGGCAGCTGGTGCTGCCAGAGGTGCTGTGTTCTGACGTGTGCTGGCCGGGGCTGCTTATGTCCCTCCTTCTCTCGTGCTGAGAGGAGTGCAGACTCCACAGCTGGCACTTAACCAGCCACCTCGGAGCACAGCATGAGGGACAAGCCAGTGTCGGGGCTGGCGGAAAGCGGCATGGCCCTGGGCACTGTGACACCAACTCATCCTGGGTCACTGGCTGACCGCTGGCCTTTGATGGGAAAGTGCTATGGAATGTGGTTCAGACTTTTCCACAATCCAGCTGACTTCTGCCAGTCAGTATCACACAGCCTCTGCTGGCCCCTCTCCCTGGCTCCAGCCTTACTGGTGTCCCTGCTATACACCATGTGGCCCCAGGAGCCAGGGCCTCAGGACATGCCTCCTCCTCTCTTTGCACATGCGCCCCCCACCCTCTCTTCTTGTGTCTCCAGCTCACCTTTCAGGTTGCAGCTGGAGTGGCGCTTCCTCAGGCCAGCCCTCCCTGACTGCAAGCTCACTCCTTGCTTTGATGCCTTCAGTAGGTAATTATTTTTATTGTTTATTTTATTTTTATTTTTAAAGATTTATTTATTTCATTACAAAGTCAGATATACAGAGAGGAGAGACAGAGAGGAAGATCTTCCGTCCGATGATTCACTCCCCAAGTGAGCCCAATGGTCGGTGCGCGCCAATCTGAAGCCAGGAGCCAGGAGCTCTTCAGGGGCTCCCACGTGGGTGCAGTGTCCCAAGGCTTTGGGCCGTCCTCGACTGCTTTCCCAGGCCACAAGCAAGGTGCTGGATGGGAAGTGGAGCTGCTGGGATTAGAACTGGCACCCATATGGGATCCCGGGGCATTCAAGGCGAGGACTTTAGCTGCTAGGCCATGCCGCCGGGCCCTAGGTAATTATTTTTTGCATCTCTCCTCGATCTGACTTTATTTTCCATCACTGTGACCTGAATAATAATAATAGGCAATAAACACACAGTAAAGTTTTAATTGAGCTCCAGATACAGTGATAATAAATAAAACAGTTACTATAGTACAAACAAAAAGGAGTTGCTTGGGGGCCTGGAGTGATAGCCTAGTGCCTAAATCCTTGCCTTGCAATAGCCAAGATCCCATATGGGCACCAGTTCATGTCCTGGCTGTTCCGTTTCTCATCCAGCTCCCTGCCTGTGCTCTGGGAAAGCAGTGGAGGATGGCCCAAGGCCTTGGGACCCTGTACCCACATGGGTGACTGGGAAGAAAGTCCTGGCTCCTGGTTTTGGATTGACTCAGCTCCGGCCATTGCGGCCCCTTGGGGAGTGAATCAGTGGATGGAAGACCTTTCATTCTGTCTTTTATTCTCTCTGTAAATCTGACTTTCCAATAAAAATTAAACAAACAAAATGAAATGAAACAAAAAACTTTAAAAAAAATCTTTGGGCCCAGCACGGTAGCCTAGCAAGCAAAGTCTTTGTCTTGAACATGCCAGGTTTCCATATGGGCGCAGGTTCTAATCCCACAACCCCATTTCCTATCCAGATCCCTGCTTGTGGCCTGGAAAGCAGTCAAGGACTGCTCAAGGCCTTGGGACCCTGCACCCATGTGGGAGACCCGGAAGAAGTTCCTGGCTTTTGGCTTTGGATTGGCGAGCTCTGGTTGTTGCGGTCACTTGTGGAGTGAATCATCGGACAAGAGACCTTCCTCTCTGTCTCTCCTCTTTGTATATCTCTCACTTTGCAACAGATAAATAAATAAATAAGTAAATAAATTTTTTTAAAAAAGACACCATTTGGGATAGCCCTTCCCTCACCTGAGTGCCTGGCTCTGCTTCTGACCCAGCTGGTGCTCACGCGGGAGGCAGCAGGGGCTTCAAGGAGTCAGTCCACCTGCATGGCAGAGACCGGAAGGAGTGTCTGACTCCTGGCCTAGCCTGGCCTCTTCCCAGTTGTTGCAGGCATTTGGTGGAATAAACCAGAAGATAGAGGATCTCTGTCTCCCTGCCTTTGAAATAAATGAAAAAATAAGTACAGTTTTAGAGAGCAAGGGAGCAACGGATGAACACTGTAGTTTCAATTACATGAATTCATGTGTTTGACGAGAGGGAGACCAAGGATCCTGAGCTACGGCAGGACTGACTGACACTGTACTTCCTGTTCCCCAGGCTGCTGCAAACTTTTCAGTGAGTTCATCAAAACTGCTCTCTGTAAGATTCATATTCTAGAAACAGTGTTGGCAGATGTGCCGATCCATCTTCAACCACAGCTGATCAGAGGACATTGAAACCTTTTATTTGGAGCCTGGCACAGTGGCTCACTCGGCAGCTAATCCTCCCCTTTCAATTGCTGGCATCCCACATGGGTGCGAGTTTGCATCCTGGATGCTCCACTTCTCCTCCAGCTCCCTGCTTGTGGCGTGGGGAAGCAGTAAAGGATGGCCCAAAGCCTTGGGATCCTATACCTGCATGGGAGACCATGAGGAAGCTCCTGGCTTCTGGCTTCAGATCAGCTCAGCTCTGGCCATTGTGGCTACTTGGGGAGTGAACCAGTGGATGGAAGACCTTTCTGTCTCTCCTTTCCATAAATCTGTCTTTCCATACAAATACATACATATTGTAAAAAAAAAAAACCCTTTTATTTGGAAATGTCTTTCCCTAACAAGCAAAACAGATACACAAATAGTTAAGGAAAGCTAGAAATTTAGGGGGAAAAAAGACCTACTTACAGTGAATTCCAGAAACTACAGAGGTGCCAGTATCTCTTTCTTGAATTCATTATAGCCGCTTGCAAATACCTTCCCGGTTGAAGAACGCTGAACAAATAAAAACTAAAGTGGTCACCTGAAACCAAGCTACCAGTGTGTATTTCAAAGCCTCGGCTCCAACACAGTGCAGCACAGCTCCGCGGGGACTTAAGACAGGCTCCGTGGCAGGCCCCATGGGTGGCGGGGCCTCCACGTGGGGCAGGTGCTGAGCGGAATACAAGGTTTACTAAAGGACACATCCTAAAGACGCGCTGCATTGAAGGTTGCAAGCAAATAGCACTGAAAGTCAGCAGCAATTCAAGCACTTGTCGTGGTCTAAACCACAACAGGATTCTGGGGGAGGACAGGTTTGGAACTGCATAGTGACAGAAGTGGCAGGTGCCTGTGGCAGCTGAGACGCGGGCTGAGAGCCTGTGTCCAGCATCCCAGTGCCTGGGCTCCATCCTGACCCTGGCCCCTGGCCCCGGCTCCAGCCTTCTCATGGCTACACAGCGGGATGATGATGGCTGCACCTCATAGGGAAGACCTGGGTTGAGCTGTTGGCTCCTGACAGCAGGCGTTAGGGAAGGAACGGGCAGATGGGAGCTTTCTGACTCTCACAGAGACAACTGCAGCCTCTTTAGAGCAGATGGGCCCTCGGTGGACTCTGCTTACCACGTATCACCGCTGTCTCCTCCCACTGCCTATTTGGGGCAGTTGCTCTGCCTTCCCGGGCACCCCAGACCTGTGGCCTCCTGACTTCGCCTTGTCTGGTGCTGCCCAGGTCCTGGCAGGATCCCTGGGACCCCAAAGGTCCTCACTGCACAAGCAGTGAAGGAGCAGGGAAAGTGAGCAGCTGCTGAGGTCCTTGGGTTTGTTTTTCCAGTCCATTCTCCTGGTCTGCTGCTGGGGAAAGGAAGGGAGGGGGACCGCTCCTTGCTGTCATATTACATCAGCACCTGAACATGGGGGACGGTCGTTTGATGACACCTTAGAGACCCTAATGTGGGGAAGAGCATTCTCAGGGTGTTACTTGAGTGGTCCAGATAATTCGGAGAAGTTGTTGGCTTCATTGCTCCAGGGTTGAGAAAATCTTTCCATGGTCTATTGGTTGACCAAGTCCACCTTAGTGTATCTACAGACCCAGGAACCTGCTGCAAAGCTTGGCCAGGAGAGCTGTCCAACCTCTTCTGCTTTCCACCTCTGACGTGGCACTCAGTGTCCTCTGTTGGCCTAGATGAGCTGGCTGGCGTGTCCCCCATGTGTGCCCTGGCATGTTGTGCCCTGCCCAGGCATCAACAACCGAGGAGGCCCAGTTGGTTGGACTACATACCTTGTATTTTCCCTGTGGCCAGGGTTTGGGTCAGCGATCTAGCTGGGGAGTCCCAACTTGCCTGCGGTGACCTCAGACTTGACTTTGTGTGTGCCAGCTAGTGCAGGGTCAGGTTTGCTCTGTTACCCGCACCAGCCAATGCACATACTGGTGGATGCAGCTCCTGGTTGGTTCTGCCCCAGCCCGATCTCTCGCTCAAACTGATGGGTGCTACAGCCCAGTCAGGGTGACCCCCAATAACTCCCACTAGATATGTCCCCCAGTCCTGGTTTTGTATGTGCTGCAACAGCCTGGTATGCCCTGCATCCCATCTGGCTTCCATGCACACCCATGGGTGCTGCTGCCCGGCTCTCTGGGCCTCGTCCACACGTACGCAGATAGGTGCTGCTGCCTTTAACAGCCTTGCCTGCCCCCAGCCTTGGCTCTCACGCTCACCAGTGAGAGCTGCAGCCCAGTAGGGCAGTGCTCACAGTGCCCCTACCAGGCCTGCTCCGACCAGATCTTGCATGTTCCATCCAGCCTGGCATGGCCTACCCACAGTCTCAGCTCTCACTGGCTGGTGTTGTAGCCTAGCCCAGCTGGGCATGACACACAGCCTGTCCCATCTTTTGTGCTCCACAATGGGAGCTGAAGCTTAGTAGGGGAGTTCTCCTATGAGGCCCACTCCTAGCCCTGGATCTCATGCCTGCTGCAGGTGCCACAAACCTGCCTAGCCTTTGCATGCGCCAGCGGGTGCTGCAGCCTGGCTCAGTGCAGCCTCCTCCCAGCCCCAGCTCCTGCAGGCATCAGGAAACTTCCTGTCAGGCAGGATGTGGCCCAGTCTGGCTGGGTCTGAGCCATCCCCAGCTCTTCACGCAAACCAGCGGGTGCTGTATCTCACAGGGGCGAGCCCACAATTCCCCTTCCGAAACTGTCCCCTTGCCTTCTGGTGGGCGCTGCGGCCAGTGGACGTGGCCTGTTCCCTGCTCCAACACCGTCAGGCGGGTACTGTGGCCTAGTCCAGCCAGGCATGCCCCCAGCTCCAGCTCTCACATATGGCGGTGGTGGGTAACAACTGATGCTGTGTAACTCAGCCCAGGTCTCCCACATGGTGGACGCCTTTGCTGACCTCTGGTAGAGCTTCTGTAAACCAGCCTGTCCCTGCTCCCTCACCTACTCGTGAGTGCAGCGGCCTGAGCCATGGAACAGCCCAGAGGTCAAACAGGCCCTCAACCACTCGCACTCCAACATGTTGCCAGACCCTTTTCCCTGGGCAATCTAAACGCCCTGCCTGGGGACTGGGGTGGCATGTCCAAACCTGGCATGCCCCTCCTCTCCCACATATCAAGAGAAACAGAGAGAGAGAGAGAAATGGGCCAGGCGCAGTAGTGTGACAGTTAAAGTCCTCGCCTTGCACTAATGCTGGGATCCCATATGAGCACTGGTTCTAATCCTGCCAGCCCCACTTCCCATCCAGCTCCCTGCTTGTGGCCTGGGACAGCAGTCGAGGACGGCCCAAAGCCTCGGGACCCTGCACCCATGTGGGAGACCCAGAAGAGGCTCTAGGCTCCTGGCTTTGGATCGGCGCACCACTGGCCGTTGCGGCTGCTTGGGGAATGAATCATCGGACGGAAGATCTTCCTCTCCTCCTCTCTGTATATCTGACTTTCCAATAATAAAAAATAAATAAATAAATCTTTTTTTTTTTTAAAGGAAGGGAAAGAAAGAAATGGAATAAACAGGTAGCTATGCTGGCACACGGTAACGTTCACACAAGTTTGGCATTAACCAGGCCCACCAGCTATTAGCTGCTTTTCTCTCAACAGTGTAACACTGGTCTAGGTACAAGGCAACCCAGACAGGGGCCTACAGCTGGGGCGGTTCACATGTTACAACGTGCAATGCAGGCCAGGCGGGTCAGCCACATCACTTCGGGCCTCGGAGGGTGGCAGTGACCTCCAACACTGCACAGCGACGACGCTGGCAGGAGAGAGCAAGCCGAACCACCCGGCTGGCTCGGGACAGGTCCCTGGGCTGACCCTGGCCAACCACAGTGGCCAGGGGTGAGGCGCCCAGGTGTGGACGGGTGTGTGGGGCAGCGGAGCGCGCCCAGCCCCACCCCTGCAGCACTGGTCCACGGGGCGTCGGAGCCTGTGCAAGGCACACCGTACCTGCAGCTGTGGTCCCCATCATGGAACGCCGGGGAAGCGAGCAGTCACGGGGGCGCAAGGTTCACCGCAGCGGGCCCTGAGGGGGGCGCGCCCTCGCCTCCCTGCACCGGGATGGCCCTGCGTCCTGCTGCCCCGGAGCCGGAGAGAGGCCCGGATGGGGCTGGTGTGCGAGTCTTAATGCGGTGTCCTGGCGCCACCTCGTGGCTGTGGCCGGCGTTGCCGCACCTGCTCTGAACGTGGTGCTGCGAGCAGCGCAGGCCAGCAGTGACCCTGCAGAGCAGTGACCCTGCAGAACCCGCAGCCGGCGCTCCTGACTCAGTGAGGCCAGAAGCTGGGAAGAAAGCCCCCCCGACCCGGGATGGGAGTGTCACTCCCCAGAGGAAGGGGATGAACATCCAGGTATCCACGACCTGCCTCGGGCTTACCACCCACGGAGGCCTGCCCCCTTTTTCCTGTGGGCCTATGGCCGCAGCCCAGGCCCTACCTCCTGTGGGAGCAGAGCCCCAGCTTGTTTCTGTAGGGAGACAGCTGCCCCAACCAGTCACTGGGACTATCACCCCAGTCACCTGCAGGCCAGCCGTGGAGCGAAGCAAGCCAGGCCAAGGGCAGTGGTGGCTGAGCGAGTGCGTGTGAGGGTGTGTGTGTGTGTGTTTGCTCTGAGTCCCATGGGATCGCCTGGGGGCTCCCAGTACCCTATGTGATGTGGTCCCTGTTGGAGAGAGGGGTGGTCTGGAACAACCCTCAAGAGGAAGTGTGGGAATCTCCTGGCCCACAGCCCCATCTCTCCCCGCTCCCAGCTCTGGTTTCTGCCTCAGCTGGAAGGGCCTGGAAGGGCCTGTGCCCCGCTGCCAGCATCCTCCTGCAGCTCCCCTGCTCTGGGCCAGCCCCACAGGAGACCCTCAGATGTTTTGTTAGAAGGATTTTCATGCAAGGGAAGGAAAAGTGGTCCACATGGGAGCTGGGCACTGTTGGAGGTCAGCAGGGACCACACTGGGTGGCTCAATGCCCATGGTCGCCCAAGATCTCGCTCAGCAAAACCCTCAATCCTGACAACTCCCACCTGTACCCCACAGCTTCCTTGGGGTGCAGCCAGGAGAGCTCATCCTCTGTCACCTTTTATTTTTGGGGTAAAGCTTTTTTGTTTTTTACTTGAAAGTGTGACAGGCAGGCACGCAGAGACAGACCTTCCAGCCACATCCCCATGTAGCTACAAAGAACAAGGCTCAGCCAGGCCCGGAGCCAGGAGCCTGAAACTCCATCCGGTCTGCCACATGGGACAGGAACCCAAACACTTGGGCCATCTGCTGCTTTCCCAAGTGCATTAGAGACCTGGATGGAAAGTGAAGTTTCCAGGACCCGAACAAGTGCCCTTGGGATGCTGTTGTCATGAGATGGTGGGCCAACCTGCTATGCCACAACACTGAACCTGCTGTGAGCTTCTGAGATGGTCCCTAAGCAAGCCGACTTTCCCTGTGCATTTGGTGGACAGTTTGGCTGTCAGGGGTCCCTGCCTTGTCCCCCTGAGTGGCCGGGAGCTGTTCCAGCTCCTGAGCCATGGATGGGATCTGTTTCTTCCCTCCTTGGAGGCCCGTGGAGGCCTGTCTGTGGTCTCTCGATGGAGGCCCCAGCGAGGGTGTGCTTTCTTCTTGGCACTGGCACCCCACGGGCCATCTAAATCTGGAAACATGTGTCCGTCTGCTGAGAGAAGGCGGGTAGACACCAGCTTTCTTCTGGAGTGTCCCTGCCGAGCTGCAACTCACATGAACCGCATGCACCTGTCCGCGAGCTTTTATGTCCAGGGAGCTATCCTGGCAGCATTGTGATGCCCCTGACCGCACTCTCAGCTTGCGCTGCAGGAGAGGGAACTGGAGGCAGAGAGAATGGGCCAGTGTGTCAGTGACCCCGAGCTGATGGACACGGGCTCCTTTGGAAGGCAACGGGGGCAGGAGAGATGGGGGCCCTTGGAAAGGGGCACCCAGGTGCTGGTGCCTGTCCCGGCTGCTCCACTTCTTCCTTTTTTTTATTGGAAAGTCAGATTTCCAGAGAGGAGAGACAGAGAGAAAGATTTTCCATCCACTGGTTTACTCCCCAAGTGGCCACAACGGCCGGGGCTGAGCCAATCTGAAGCCAGGAGCTTCCTCCAGGTCTCCCACGTGAGTGCAGGGTTCCAAGACTTTGGGCCATCTTCTACTGCTTTCCCAGGCCACAGGCAGGGAGCTGGATGGGAAGTGGGGCTGCTGGGATATGAATTGGTGCCCATATGGGCTGCTGGCACATGCAAGGCGAGGACTTAGACACTGAGCCATTGTGCCAGGTCCCTGGCTGCTCCACTTCCGACCAGCTCCCAGGTCCTAGCTCCTGGCCTTGTGGCTGTTTCAGCTCCTGCTTCGCTCCTTCATTCCTACATATCTACACGAAGGCAGCCCCTGATATACCCTGGGTCGTGATGACTGGCCCCAGCACCTCCTGACTGTCCTTGCTGAGTGTCGAGACGCTCCTCCCAGAAGGATGGCAGAGCCACCTTGACCTGATCCGCTAGGAGCCCCGCCAGGCCCTGAACTTGTTCACCCTTTGGTCTTCTTGGGACTGGGGCTGAGGAGGGGGTGGAGGTACCATGCATGGATCCCGACCCTCCCGCCCCAGCCGGAGGCATGGAGGCTGGAGAGCCGCTGCTGTGCTGAGGGGCTGTGTTCCCAGCCCAGGCCCCGGGCTCAGCCAAGCCTTGGTGTCTAGTGCCTGCAGACCCCTCCCCCTACATCCTTACCATGCTAGCAGAGACTCCCTGCCAGCATTCCTTCATGGTTGGCTTTACAAATTGTTATTTATTTGTTGATGATGAGAGGGAGAGAGACAGTGTGCTGGTTCGCATCCCAAATGTCCATGATGGCCCCTGGCTGGGGCTAAAGCCGAGAATTCCATCCGGGGTCCCCCGCAGGTGGCAGGGACCAGTGTCCTCATCGCTGTACACCATCCGCCCAGCTCGGCGTCCTCAGGACACGGAGCCGGGTACCGGACCAGGCGCTGCAGCACCGCAAGCTGACGTCCTGACTGGTGGCCACCCCAGGTCGCCAATGTAAGTGGTCCTTGTGCAGAGCTGACATTTTACCTGGGAGATCCTGGATCTCCCGTGTTGTTTCTCTTGGCTCCTGCTCTCATTGCCGCTCCCCGACAGCTGCTGCCTGTTGGCTCACCCAGCGGTTCCCTCGCTGACCTGGGCAGGTGGTGTGTTAGCGCCAGTTTCTTTTCTGCATTTTGAAGGCTATTTCCCTCTGTTCATCACTGGTAAAAGTGATTACCACATTCAAGTTTCAGTGTATTCTTGGTATGGCTTATGTCTAAGTATCTTTAAATTACTTTTAGTTATTTGACAAGGATATATTTTGAGTTTTTAAAAGATTCATTTTATTGGAAAGGCACATTCACAGAAAGAGAAAGATCTTCCATCTGCTGCTTCACTCCCCAGATGGCCACAACAGCCAGAGCTGAGCTCATCTAAAGTGAGGAGATAGGAGTTTCTTCCAAGCCTCCCATGTAAGTGAAGGGTCCCAAGGCTTTGGGCCATCCTCTGCTGCTTTCCCAAGCCACAGGCAGGGAGTTGGATGGGAAGTGGAGCAGCTGAGACATGAACCAGTGCTCATAAGGGATGCTGGCACTATAGGTAGAGGATTAGCGTACCATGCCGGCCTTTAATTTTTTTTTTTTTTGATGATGATTTATTGGTTTAAAAGGCAGAGTTACAGAGAAAGGAGAGAGAAACAGTTATGCCATCCACTAGTTCACTCCCAAAGTGGCCACAGCAATCAGAGCTGGACCAGACGGAGGAGACAGGCTCCATCAGGAACTCCCATTTGGGTGCAGGGCCCGGAGGACTTGGGTGTTCTGCTGCTGCCTTCCCAGGTGCATGGAGAAAGAACTGGATTGGAAGGAACTGAGACTCGAACTGATGCTCCGAAATGAGATGCTGACATTACAGGTAGCAGCTTAGAACCTGCTGTGCTGTGGTGCCTTGCTAAGGAGCTGAGCTCCCCTCCTGGCCCTCCTTGCCTGCCCGTATCTTCCACGCTCCCGTGACCTCTGCCTTCTGCCATAGGATGATGTGGCAAGAAGGCCACTGACTACCGGACACCGGCTCTCGACCGTGAGCTGCAGAACCACACGAAGCTGGTCTCCATCCTTCCTAACCGGGGGTCGCTGACTGTGTGAGAGCAGCACAATTCAAACTAAGACAGAGACTGGTATCAAGGAGGGAGACGGTCAAGGGAACCAAGATCCAAAAATGTGGAGGCCACTGCAGCTGCGGCATTGGAACCTGGTGGAATAATCCATACAGATTCTTCTGGCTGTTTACAGTGAAATGAGAAATAGAAAACCGACTGGAAGATGAAATTTGCAACTGAATGGGAAGCAGCCTGGAAAAATCTGGGGAGATGAAGGAAAAAGTGAATTCAGGACAGATTAGTGGAGGGTGTGGTCAAGCGTGCCGTGGAGTGGGGGTGCTGGACCCCCAGCTTGGACGCTGGCCAGCATGCTCTGCACCAGGCATGGGAATCTGGGTCCCGAGGTGGGGAAGAGGGAGCGGCAAATGCAGAGGCCTCCAAGCACCTTTCTAGAAAGTCTATCTTGTAGGTCGTAGCCTCCTCAGAAGGCACACAGATGCAGAAGACACATGCTGGGTGCCCTAGTGGCCTCCACATGGACCGGTTCTCCAGGTGCACAGCATGCAACAAGGTTGGGGCTGTGGCGGCTTCCGCCTGGGTTGCAAAGTGTTGGGGGCCTAGGTAGAGGTTGGTACAAGAACATAGCCACTGCCAAGAGCTCTACCCTGCCCTGGTGCCATGCCCAAGTGACACCACTGCAGCTTTTGCTAGGATAATGCCTGGGGCAGCTGTGGGAATTCCAGTGGGACCACCAGCTTGCAAGCCCAGCCTGTGAGAGCTGCTGGCTGGACCAGGTGGGGAAGTGGTCTGCCCGACTCCCCAGCGCATGTTCAGGATGCCCAGTGGAGTCAAAGGGGACAACGCTCTGGCTTTGAGCCTGTCGTGCGGCTTTCCTGCCAGGAACAGCTATTCCTCCTTCCTGATCTATTTCACCGCTTTGGAATGGGATGGGAGTGTGTTGTCTGTCCTAGGTCTGTGCCATCTTCGCATTTTGGAAGCAGTGGCTTGGCAGCCTCCCGGGCTCCCAGCTGGGGAGAGATCTGCCTGTGGGGGAATCGTGCCTGGAGGCCCGTTCACATTTCACAGGCTCAGACTTGACAGCCGACTCCAGAGCTGGTGCGAGCGTGGGGAAAGGACACCAACTTTGGGGTGCTCATGGTGCAATACTGCATTCGAACATGTCTTCTGACATCCGCAGGGTGAAGCTGTCCTGCCCAGGGTAACCACACCGGGGGCAGGACCTTTGGGGGGTGACTCCATCCTGGGGACCTCTGTGAGTGGATTCATGCCATCTTCTGGGGAGCTGGGCTTGCAATGTGCCTTGTCCTCGCCCACACTTGTGTGGAGGCTTCTTTGTGGATGGCAGGTAGGCGTCCTGTGCCAGGCACCTGTGGGGACCTGGCCAGCAACAAGCAGCTGGGCTCCCCAGGGACTCCTGCCTAAGGCAGGTGGCATCTGCTAGCTCATAGCGACTCCTTTAACAGCCTTCACAGTAATGGTTTTCCTTATCACTGCTTTCAGAAGGACCATCACCACCTGAATTTTGAATGTGTATTTGAAAAAGCAGAATGAGAAAGCGAGTGAATGTGAGTGAATGTGAGTGAATGTGAGAGAGAGAGCTAGTCCATCCCTCCACTGGTTTCCTGCCCAATGCTCATCACTGCCAGGGCTGGGCCAGGAGGCAGGAGTTCCATCCAAGTCTCCCACATGGGTGACAGGAGCCTGTGTACATTGGCTGACGATCACAGCCTAGCCTCTTGCTGAGGTCCCTCTGGCTCCTGACCTCTGCCCAGCTGTCCCCTCCCAGCATCCATCCTCCTCCCACATCCAAAATGACTTTCCTTCTAAAAGATTTGTCACTGTACCCAGTGCCCCAGTGAACTGGCCCGAGTCCTGCACTGTCTCTCTGTCCACCATGCACCCCGGCCTCAGCTCTGTCATGGCCCTCCCAGCTGTGCTGGGCAGCTCTCCCCGCTCTGTGTGGCCCTGTGTGCGCTCTGGGACAGAAGCATCACAAGTCTCTTGCAGCTGGCAGGTGTGGGGAGGGGCCCCATAGGCATCAGGCAGTGAGCTCCTTTCTTCTTCCTTCTCTAGGTATGGGCAAGCTTTCCTTCCCACTCAGGCCACAGGACACAAGTATCCTGGTTCCTGGGTGAAAAGCTGCAGGCCTGAGCCCTGCCAAGGGGAACAGAGGCAGCAGACACAGCCTTGGTTGAGTTATCTTTCTGGCAGCTGCAACCTGGTCCTCACCTGCAGCTTTCCCTACTCCGCCCAGCTCTGAGCCTGCAGCCTGTGGGGTCGGCAAGCCTTCCTCAGCTTCACCCTGGGGAGTGATGTTGACTTGGTGTTCCTTCTCCCACAGTGCACCCATAGCAGCCACCTGCTGACCTCAAGCCCCAGATGCCAGCTGACAGGTTTAGGGGAGAGGAAGCACCTGATCTGGAGCCAAATCCTATCACCTTAATCCTGCTGAAGCTAATCGGATCCCAGGGAAGAAGGTGAAGCCATCCAGGAATTCCAGATGCATTCTTGCCCAGATCCGCAGACTCTTGGAACCCTGGCTCCTCCTTCTGAAGCCCCGTTTGCACCTCGATGGTAAATCCCCCCCACCCCCTCCCCGCTTTTCTCTGTTCACCAGCAGTTGCTAATGGTCCCTGGCTTGCTTTCTGTTCTCTAAAACCTCACCCCGCTGCATGCAGCTTGAATTTTGAAAACAAAGTTTTGCAGCAGAAAGAAGAGGTTGAGGGATGTTGGAACTGTCCCATCACTTGCAGCTGCCACCTGCGCTGTTCAGTCACCCTTGCTCCCCTGAGCCATCTGCAGGTAGGAGTCAACCCCAAGGCCTTCCCATTGGCCTTCCCGTTGACGCCTCAGGGCTCACAGGCTGCACAGGGCAAGAGTGACTGTGAGCGCTCCCTGTCACCCAGGATCCATGGGTGGTGGGGCTGGCACTGGCCCATACATGTGCTGACCAGGACTGCAGCTGGGCATGGCCGCGCCACAGGCCTGGTCAGCACAGCACACTCCCACGGGTCCCGGGTCATCTGGTCTAGTTCCACACACGGATGCAGCAGCAGCTCAGCCATGTTCTGGCGACAGTCACGGAGCACCAAATTGGGGTGGTGTGTTTTAAAAGTATTACACAGAGGGTGGCTGTTGTGGCACAGTGCGCTAAGCTACTGTTTGGATGCCCACAGCCCCCATGTGTCTTAATTTGTTTTTTTTTTTTTTAAGATTTTATTATTGGAAAGCTGGATATACAGAGAGGAGGAGAAACAGAGAGGAAGATCTTCCATCCAATGTTTCACTCCCCAAGTGAGCCGCAACGGGCTGGTGCGCGCCAATACGATGCCGGGAACCAGGAACCTCTTCCAGGTCTCCCACGTGGGTGCAGGGTCCCAAAGCTTTGGGCCGTCCTCGACTGCTGTCCCAGGCCACAAGCAGGGAGCTGGATGGGAAGTGGAGCAGCCGGGATTAGAACCGGTGCCCATATGGGATCCCGGGGCGTTCAAGGCGAGGACTTTAGCCTCTAGGCCACGCCGCCGGACCCTATGTGTCTTTTTTTTTTTTTTTTTTTTAAAGATTTTATTGTTATTGGAAAGCCGGATATACAGAGAGGAGGAGAGACAGAGAGGAAGATCTTCCATCTGATGTTTCACTCCCCAAGTGAGCCGCAACGGGCCGGTGTGCGCCGATCCGATGCCGGGAACCAGGAACCTCTTCCGGGTCTCCCACACGGGTGCAGGGTCCCAAAGTTTTGGGCCGTCCTCAACTGCTTTCCCAGGTCACAAGCAGGGAGCTGGATGGGAAGTGGAGCTGCCGGGATAAGAACCGGCGCCCATATGGGATCCCGGGGCTTTCAAGGCGAGGACTTTAGCCACTAGGCCACGCCGCTGGGCCCCCTATGTGTCTTAATTTGACACTCAAATACTGTAGCTCTGCCACCATGTGGCTGGCTTCCTAGCTTTAGCCTGGCCCAGCCATGTTTACTGTGGACGTTTGTTTAATGAACCAGCAAATGGAGAAACCTCTCTGTCACTCTGCCTTTCAAGTAGATGAAAATAAACAAACATTAAAAAAATAATAATAAAGCTACTGCACACCTTATCAATATGATCTGGACATAATATTATATACAATACAGTCTCAACATTATATAAAATAAAAAAATTATCTCAATGTCTTTTATACTTGTCTAAGTTTTAAAAGGTACTTATTTTTTATTTGAAAGGCTTATTTTTTAATTTTTAATTTTATGATATAATTCTGTAGAGTCTGGGATTCCTCCCCCACCCCAAATTCCCACACCCCCGACTGATTTGTTACAATAGTATAAACATTCATAAAGAATTATATTTCCATCAGTCTGTCATTTAAGTGTGCCCCGACACTGTTGGTACAGATAATGTCAGACAGTTTATCAATTTAATTGGATTTTTGATAATGTTTACATAGCTGATCAGGGTGGGAAGGATCAAGGGTTAGGGAAAAGTGGGTGTGATCATTGTTTCCAATTTTTCTATTTCTTCCTGTATCTGGGGGAGAGGGAGATAAGGGGAGGAGCCACACCAGCCTCCCAAGTGCCCCAGTACCCGGGGATGGGGAACGGCCCCCCGATATCAATCCTGCGTGACACACACGCTGAAGGTTCTGCCCAGGTGCTTTTGGTAGTTCCGACATGCTGTCGATCTCACCGATCCAAGGATGAAGAAGTGCTTCCAAGGCCCATTAGCTGACACAGTCCACCTTAGGTTCTCCATTTGATTAGATATTTGCTGTCATTGTTCGGCTGGGGAAGCTGTCCAGTTGTTCTGCCCTCCTTCCTCTGCTGTGGTATCAGATGTCCTCTGAAGCCCCAATGGACTGCCGTATCCTCCATGTGCATCTGAGCATGCCGTCCACTGCTCTGTCTTTTCCACGGAGGAGGACCTGTTCTTGCAAGCAGGCGCAGGGACCCAGGCCAGGAGACTCAGGCCCTGTGAAAGGCTGATTTATAGAGAGAAGGAGAGACAGATAAATGTCTTCCATCTGCTGGTTCACTCCCCAAATGGTCACAATGGTGGGAGCTGAGCCGATCCGAAGCCAGGAGCCAGGAGCTTCTTCTGAGTCTCTCATGCAGGTGCAATATCCCAAGGCTTTGGGCTGTCCTTTACTGCTTTCCCAGGCCACAAGCAGAGAGCTTGGTGGGAAGCAGAGCAGCCAGGACACAAACTGGCACCCATATGGGATGCTGGTGACTACAGGTGGAGGATTAGCCAACTTTTTAGAAGCCTTTTAAAAAACTTTTTTATTTTTTATTGGAAAGTCAGATATACAGAGAGGAGGAGAGATAGAGAGGAAGATCTTCTGTCCAATGATTCACTCCCCAGGTAGCCGCAATGGCTGGAGCTGAGCCAATCTGAGGCCAGGAGCCAGGAACTTCTTCCAGGTCTCCCACACGGGTGGAGAGTCCCAAGGCTTTGGGCCGTCCTCAACTGCTTTCCCAGGCCACAAGCAGGGAGCTGGATGGGAAGTAGAACTGCCAGGATTAGATTCCCATATAGGATCCTGGTATATGCAAGGTGAGGACTTTAACTGCTAGGCTATTGTGCTGGGCCCCTAGAGTTTTTTTTTTAAGATTATTTTATTTTTATTAGAAAGTTAGATCTACAGAGAGAATAAGACAGAGAGAAAGATCTTCCGTCCACTGTTCCACTCACCAAGTAGCCGCAATGGCTGGAGCTGAGCTGATCTGAGAGCACAAGCCAGGAGCTTCTTCCACATCTCAAGGCTTTGGGCTATGCTTTACAGCTTTCCCAGGCCACAAGCAGGGAGCTGGAGCTGGATGGGAAGAGGAACAGCCAGGACACTAACCAGTGGACATGTGGGATCTCAGAGGTTACAAGGTGAAGAATTAGGCAGTAGACCATCACGCTGGGCCTTAATTAAATATCTTACAAAAAAAGTTTTGTTTATTTGAAAGGCAGAGTAACAGTGGTAATGACAGGGAAAGACAGAGCAGACAGATGTATCTGTTGGTTCATTCCCCAAATGCCTGCAAGAGCCGGGGCTGGGTCAGGTCAAAGCCAGGAGCCTACAGCTCCATGTGGGTCTCCCCTAGGGCTGCCAGGGACCCGCCTACTGCCTTCCAAGACACACATCAACAGGAAACCAGAATGGCAAGTGGAGCTGGACCTGGGGCCCGGGCACCCTGATGTGGGATCTGAGCATCCTCAGTCATGCTCCGGCCACTGCCCAGCACCTGTCCAGTGTCCAGCCGATGGTTCTGCACCGGTTTAGTTGTCAGAGTGCCTCAGCATCCCAGCACACTCCTCATTCCCTTTGTCCTTTGCGTTGCTGAGCTTTGAGCCCAGCCGTCCTGTAGAATGTCCTAATGCCTGTATTCGTCTGATGGTTTGCTTCCGGTTAGAGCAATCCTGGTTGGATAATGTGTGGCCCAGGGGATTTGGTTGCTATTTGGCACGTTTCATCATATGGGTGCAGGCTTGTTCCGCTTATGATCCAGCTCCCTGTTAATGAACCCAGGAAAGCAACAGAGGATGACTCCGATGTGTAGGCCCCTGCGCTCAGGTGGGAGACCTAGAAGAGGTTCCTGGCTCTTGACTTTGCCTGCCCCAGCCACGGCCATCGGCCTACTGGGGAGTGAACCACCAGATGGAAACTCTCGCTCTCTCTCTCTAACTGTGCCTTTCCAATAGTTATTTAAGCAAGGTGCTGGACCAGAAGTGGAGCAGCACTGTTGCCCATCTGGGATGCTGGTGATACAGGTGGGGGATTAGCCTGTTGATCCACTGTGCTGGCCCCAGAAATAAATCAAATAAATAAACCAAAACCAAGACAACAATACCACACGCCTGGCCTGGAGCTCCCTGTGTATAGTTTGTTCAGCATCTCTGGAGACACCTGGGGGAGCTGAGCTGCACCTCCTGTTAAGGTGGGATTTAGGTGCTTCCTCCATTTTGGGGGGTTTCTCTGACAAAGGATTCAGAGTTGACCACCCCAGGCTAGCTTTTCTGGGTACCTGACTGGCTCTTTCAGAATGTAGATTCATGTCAATTTCTAGAAAATTTATCTTTTTGGGGGGAGTTATACTTTTGCCTGATGTGCTTAAAAATTTTGTTGATGTATTTGAAAGGCAAGCCACAAAAAAAGAGATGGAGAGAGATCTTCCATCTGCTCGGTCATTCCTCAAATGCTTGCAACAGTCAGAGCTGGGCCAGGCTGAAGCCAGGAGCCAGGAACTCCATCTGGGTCTCCCAAGTGGATGGCAAGTGGCTCAAGGACTTGAGCTGTCACTTGCTGCCCCACACATGTGTTAGCAGGGAGCTGGGTTGGGAGCAGAGTAGCTGGGACTCAATAAGGCACTCCCATAGGACACTCAGGAGCCTTAAGTGGCAGTTGAACTCACTGCATCACAAGCCTGGCCCCTGCTTTTTTTTTTTTTTTAAGATTTACTTATTTTTATTGGAAAGGTGGATATATAGAGAGGAGGAGAGACAGAAAGGAAGATCTTTCGTCCGATGGTTCACTCCCCAAGTGAGCGCAACAGCTGGAGCTGAGCCAATCTGAAGCCAGGAGCCAGGAGCTCTTCTGGGTCTCCCACGTGGGTGCAGGGTCCCAATGCTTCGGGTGGTTCTCGACGGCTTTCCCAGGCCACAAGCAGGGAGCTGGATGGGAAGTGGGGCTGCCGGGATTAGAACCGGCGCCCCTGGTACATGCAAGGCGAGAACTTCAACCACTACGCTATCGCGCCGGGGCCAGCCCCTGCTTTTGTCTTCAGGCACACCACTTACTCACATGTTGGATCTTCTCTGGCCGTTTCTATCTCCATGATGTTTTCTAAAAAAACTTTGTGTTTTAAAAAAATCACTTTTGTGTTAGTTTTCTTGGCTTTTTGCATTGCTTTTATAGGTGCCTCTCACTATATTTTTAATTGAACTCAACTTCCATTGAACATCCTGTGATTTAATCTTCATCTCTGAGATGGAGTTTTCTTTAATTTCTTTCCTAATTTTGTTAATTCTCATTTCCTGTCTCCCGCCTTTTGACTACTTCTGTTTGACTTTTTTTTTAAATTTTAATATACACCTTTTTTTTTTCCAATTTGCAAGTGCTTGTGAAAGAATATTTAGTTCAGCTTGGACGGTTATAGAACAATTCTCTCCTGCTCGGTATTTCTCTGGGGAAGAATTCTCATCAGCTACAATGTTTTGATTCTCATTTTCTCTCTTTTCCTTTTGGTGGATTTGCAGGGCTGCCTTCGACTTTCTTCAGCTTGTGTGGAAATGTTTTCTAGCACGGCCAGTGCTGTGGCAAAGCTGAGTAAGCCAGCTCCTGCTGCTGCCGCCCCGGGGAGCCCTGCTCCATGTCCTGGTCATTCTGCTTCCAGTCCAGCTCCCTGCTGATGTCTGGGCCCTGCACCCACACGGGAGGTCTGGACAGGTTCAGGCGCCTGGCTTCAGCCTGGAGCAGGCCCAGTTGTTGCCACCACAAGTGAACTATAGGAACTTTTGCATGTTCTCTCTCTCAAGTCCCTCCCTCCTTCCCCTCTCTCCCAGTCTTTCTCTATAGCTCCGCTGTAAATGAATAATTTTTTTTTTAGGATTTGTTTATTTAAAAGACAGAGTTATAGAGAAAGACTGGAAGGGAGACCAGGGACAAAATCCATGGCTTCATCCCCAATGGCCACAGTGGATGGCCGGCTACCTAGGGCTAAGCCTGTGAGGAGCTTCTTCTGGACCTCCCAGGTGGGTGTGGGGGCCCAAGCACTTAGGGGACGAGGAGCCTCAGGTACCAGCGCCAAATACATCACTCCTTAAGAAAAAAAAAATACCGGGCCCAACGCAACGACTCAGTGGCTGGATCCTCACCTTGGGCACTCCAGGATCCCGGGTGGACGTTGGTGTGTGTCCCAGCTGCTCCACTTCTTATCCAGTCCCCTGCTGGTGGCCTGGGAAAGCAGTGGAGGATGGCTCAAAGCCTTGGGACCCTGAACTCATGTGGGAGACCCAGAGGAAGCCCCTCGCTTCAGATTCTTTGATCTGGACTCCTGGCTTCAGATCGGCTTAGTCATTTTGGCCACTTGGGTTGGGAGGGGATCTTTCTCTCTGTATATCTGTCTTTCCAAAAACAATAAATGAAACTTTTTTTTATTAATTATTTTGCATTATGTGACAGTTTCATAGGCTCTGGGAATCCCCCCCACCCCTCCCCACACCCTTCCCTCCTGGTGGATTCCTCCACCTTGTTGCAGTATTACAGTTCAAATTCAATCAAGATTCTTTCTTTGCAAGCATATACCAAGCATAGAGTCGAGCTACTTAGACAATAAATAAATCTTTAAAAAAATATATCATCTATTTTGTTTGAATGGTTGTTAACAGGCATTGACAGATAGAAAAGAAAGCTTGTTTTTTCCATCCAGGAGTGGAAAAATCAACAGAAAATCAATGCCATCTTCGTGGTGAGGGGGCATCTTCTGGTTGTTCTGGTGAAGCCCTTAGCCTCCAGAGCGCACCTGCTTCCTAACACTGTCATCGAGGCCCTAGGGACACCTTCCCCTGCCCCTTCTGGGTTCCAGTCATATCCTCCATGCCGGCATTCAGACACCAGTCTCCCCACAGGGTGCCCACCTGCCCGCTCTCTGGGTAATTCTGTGCACACCCTGGGTGCCTGCTCCTCTCTCCCATGGCATTGCCAAGTGACCCCAAGCTCCCAAGGCATAGACCGTGTCTTTTCATTTCCTGAGTTCCACCACTGGACTTTGTGGTGGACTTTGTCTGGTGCTGAAGGCCTGGTTTTGGGTGGTGGTGGTGGCTGTATGTGGGCTCCTGGGGATGCTGTGCAGAGAGATTTAGGGTTGTGGCAGCTGCTGGTATCCTAAGGGCACCTGGAGGCCAGTCCAGCTCCTGGAGTGAACTGGCAGTGACCTTCAGCAAGTCACACATGAATGAGCAAGTCAGCTCCTGGTAACTTGTGGTATTGGCCGAGAATTGGGCAGAGGTGCCCTGGTGTAACCACACCCTCTGGCGGTAGTCCTGGCAGCCTGCAGCCTGGATGGGGCAGCCTGGGTGGGGCAGCCTGCAGCCTGGACAGAGCCACATGCAGAGTGAGACCAATGGGAACTGGGGGTGCAGGAGCCCCTTCTCCTGGCCAGCTGAAGTCCAGGGGCAACCCCCCGGGGTCTGGAAGTCAGACACATCCTCAACACCCAGAGGAAGGCTAGACCACTGACCCTGACGGCACTTCCCAGAGCTTTCAGAAAAGCGGAATTAAATGATAAACTCTTTTGGATGCAAAAATACATATCTCAATATGTGTCTCCAGTGATTTTGCTTTAAATTTTTTTAAAAGATTCATTTACTTATTATTTGAAAGGCAGAACTGACAGAGAGAATCTTCTGTCTGCTGGTTCACTCCCCAAATGGCTGCAACAGCTGAAGTCGGGGCAATCCGAAGGCAGGAGCTTCTTGTGGGTCTCTCACATGGCTGCAGGGTCCCATGCACTCGGCCTTCCTCCCTGCTTCCCCAGGTGTATTAGTAGGGAGCTGGATGGGAAATGCTGCTGCCAGGACAAAAACGAGCTCCCGTATGGGAGGCCAGCAACACAGCCATCACCTGCTGCACCGCAATGCTGGGCCCCTAAGTAAATCTTTAGAAAAAGTTTTGAAATCCATGCATGCACAATGTCTTCGAGGAACTCATTAGACAGCATGTTAAGAGAAAACTATGCATAGGTTACTTTTTGTTTGTTTTACACCAAAATAACTTTAAATTCCATTTTTTCTGCATCTGCAGGATGGGAGTGCCAATGGTAGAACACACAGCTGTCAGTTTGTAATTTACCCCCAAGGGCTTGGGGGGTGGCACTAGAGTGAGATGTGTCCCTCCCCACTCTCACATCACTGGTCTTTCTTACTTCTAGCTTTTCTTCTTCCTCCTCCTCTTCTACTTCTTTTAAAGATTATTTATTTGAGTGTCAGATTTACACACACACACACAGAGAGAGAGAGAGAGAGAGAGAGAGAGAGAGAGAGAGAGATGCCGTTGTCTGATTCATTCCCCTAATGGCCATACCAATGCCAGGAGCTTCTTCAGGGCTCCCACGTGGGTGCTGGGGCCCAGGAACTTGGGCCATCCTCTGCTGCTTCCCATAACGTTGTCCATTAGCAGGGAACTGGGTGGGAAGTGGAGCAGCTGGGACAAGAACTGCACCCATATAGGATCCCAGCCATAAAGCAGAGGATTAGCATGATACCCCAACTATGAGGGCCCTGTTTGCAATCTTGCCTGCTACCCCCTCCCCAGGGTTTGGCACACTGGGAGGACACAGTCACTCTCTGGAGATGGCACTTCCTGGCCTAGCCGAGCAAGGCCGGGGGCTGAGCTCCCAGGCTGCAGGAAAGGGGCAGCTGCCCACCTCAAAGAGCCAGGAGGCTCTGCACACAACTTGATGCAATTGGTGTGGGGCGCAGCCGGAGCCCGCCAGCTTCTCCAGGTTGAGAGCCACAGGTCTGGCGCGCGGCGCGGACGCGGGATACTGGGAGTGGCCTCGACAAGTCCTTACACACTGGCATCCTCCGCCCCGGCCTCTCCTCACCTGTGCTTCCTGGCCCGGCGCCCGCGGGTTCTGCTACTGTGCGTGTGGGTGTAGCCACGGGGGCCCCTCCCTGCCGTCAGAGCAGGTGAGCCGGGACGTGCACGAATCCGAGGGCGGCGGCCCAGCTGGGAAGCAGCCCTGAAATAGACCCCCGCCGCCCCCGTCGCCTCCTCCCGGAACCTGTTCAGGTGGAAAAAACAGCCTTCTTAGCTCGCCGTCTGCCTCCGATGTCGGAGGGGCCGGGCGCTGGGCCCCGCGGGGGGCGGGGACTCGAGCCTGCGTCCAGCTGGGATGGGCGCCCACCCTCCCCGCGCCCGGGCAGCGTATGCAGTGAAGGCTGTCGGCCGCGGGGCGGCGCTGCTGTCTCGCGATGGGAACGCGGCTGCAGGTGTGCGAGGCCCGGTTCCTCGGCTGAGGCTCCCCGCGCCCCTGCTGTCCCCGGGACGCCCGAGGGTGTTCTGCCCGCTTGGTCACCGGCCGGCCGACCTGAGGCGACCTGGGCTGCTGTCCGCGCGCCGTTCCTGTTGCTTCTTTCCGACCCTTCCTAAGTTTTAAACCAGGGAGGGGGCGTGGGGACCACTGGTTCCGTTGCCCGTGTGATGCTTGCTGCTGGACGAAGAAACCAGGGAGCGGGCGCCCCAAATTCTGGACCGATGTAGTGCTTAAGTGTTTTGTAAGTGTTCTGAAGGGGGAAGAGGAGTTCTGGGGAGGAGAAGGGATGATTGGACCACGAGATCGTCAGGAGAAGGGCGAGGGAGTGGGTCCAGGAGAGCCCCTGGGAGTCGGGGAACTGCATTCTGGCTGTGCGCACTAGCAGGGGGATTCCAGCTGGGGGAGAGGAGCCTCCCCTCCAACCAGAGAGTGGGGACCCCTCACACAGAGCATATCAATCAGAGGGGACCTGTTGGAGAGTCATCTGGCGTCCCTACCAGCCCGGTGTAGCTCCTAGGGACACAAGTGGCTCTCCAAGCCCATGACACCCCCTGAGGTCCTTCCTGCCCTGTCATCCTCCCCACGAGTGTGGGGAGGAGCACTTGGCTCTTGGTAATGGGAGCAGTTTTGCTGTCCCTTACAGGTGTGCTGCCACCCCCGAATGGGTCTATGGGGGATCATGGCGGGAACTCCACCCCCTGTCGTCTCCACTTGAGTGGTGTGCAGATCTTCGAGGTGGGGGTGAGGAGACAGGCCCAGGGTGGGACTGCAGGAATGGGGCGGCCTCTGCAGAGACTTCCTTTTCTCTGGCAGCCCAGCCTCCTTGGGCCTGGTCTCAGCTCCCCAGTTCATGGTAGGAATCAGGACCCAGGCCCTGCGTCCCCGGCTGGGGGCAGGAATCGGGTGGACTCACAGTGGGGCTCCTGTTCTGTGCATCCCTTCCTAGGCCCTGCCCTGCCCCTTGTCTACCACTCCAGCTGGCTGGAATTCTATTAATATTTCAGTTTGATGAATTAAAGATTCTTTTCTGCCCTCCTCCTTCTGATGTCCCAGGAGGGAATTAAAAGCACATCTGATCCAATCAGATGCCATTAAAATGCAACCCACGAGGGTAGGAGCTGGTGGGTGTGGGCTTTGCTCTTCCGGCATGGCTTTGTCCTCTTTGGGGGGTCTGTGTGATGGGTTGGTGGCAGGGAGGTGGCGCAGGAGCACAAGAACGCTGAGGAGGAGGAAGAGAAGGGTGTTTGCATAACTGCTGCTATGGGTGGGGGGCCAGGACTCTTGGTAGCCTGGGGTCCCCTGGGGTGATGTGTGAGGGTGTGTGGCTGCAGCTGTGACCTCAGCTCAGAACTGGGCCAGGATACCTCTCTCCCCCTCTCTGCCTGGGCCAGCTTGGCCTTCCTGGATTTCCATGGACGGTTCTGGGGTTCTCTTGGACATTCCGTCCCATTTATGTCCTGGGTCCTCCCCTGGCGGAGAGCAAGCAGCAGGGCTTTCTTCCTGCTGCCCAGCAGTAGCTTAAGCAAGCCCAAAGTTGGGGGGGGGTACTGGGTGTGGCTGCAGGACACAGTTTAAGGCTGGGACCCAGGGACCTTGGCACCTTTGTGGCCCAAACAGTTCTGAGGGCAGGGAGCCTTGTGGCTCAGGCCTGGCAGCTGAGGACACGACAGTGATGTCGGAGCACGCTGATTAGAGCTGTGGCATTGTGGATATTGTGCTATGCGCCGATGGCGCGTGGATACATGGGTGTGTGTGTGTGAGATCCTGGAGGCACGTAGTGGGCGTAAGGTCTGAAGGGGGACTGGAGGAGGTGCTGCTGGGCTGGGAGGGTGCATCCTTTTTCTCATCTTTTCTTGCGTCCCCTCCCCCCAGGCCATGCCAGGTGTCCCTCCTGCACCTGTTACCTGGCTGCTACCCTCCCTCCCCAGCACCCAAAGCCCTGCCACTCAGCGACCAGAGCAGACTGGTCATGGGGCCTTGGTCTGGAGGGGCTTTTAAATGTTAATTGTATTTTGACATCCAGGCTTGTGACATCTATCCTAATGACATTTGGCTCGCAGCTGACAGCCCCCGGACATGTGGAGAGAGAGAGAGATGATAAGTAGTTTTAAATTGCAGCGTGGCAAAGAGGCTGGAAAGGAAGAGAGGGAGTGGAGGGGGAGGAGCAGCGAGTGGGGAGGGAGGCTGAGGAAGAGGTTTTTCTCTCCTGATGGGGCAGTGTCAGTTGTTGGGGTAACAGTTGAATGGGGACACCTGCTGTGTGCCAGGTGCAGCCTGAGCCCCCTAGAGGTCCAGGTGTGTGGCCTAACTATATGCTGCCTCTCCCAAAGCCTAATGCCGGAGGCCTCCCTGACCCCGCGACCTCATGGAGCCCTCCATCCTGGCCACACTCAGACTTGAGGCAGCACTGAGTGGCTAGTGCCAGCAGGGTGATGGGGGGGTGCCCCAGGGTGCAAGGGGCAGGGCCTGCTGAGGGCTCCTATGCAGCTGGCCACACCCACTGTTCTCCTGGACTTAGGGGCTCCTGTCCATGTGCCCTGTGTGCCGGGCAGCTGAGAGTTTGCGCTGGCTTCCCTCGGCTCCTGTCCCAGGTCACCGGGAGGAGGTGAATGCTCTGCTTCTCCTTCCTCGCATCCTTTCCTCTCCTCAGCCCTAGAAAATGACCAGGAAGGGCCTGGCGCGATAGCACAGCGGTTAAGGTCCTCGCCTTGCATATACCAGGATCCCATATGGGCATGAGTTCTAGTCCCGGTGGACTCACTTCCCATCCAGCACCCTGCTTGTGGCCTGGGAAAGCAGTCAAGGACGGCCCAAAACTTTGGGACTCTGCACCTGTGTGGGAGACCTGGAGGAAGCTCCTGGCTCCTGGCTTTGGATTGGCTCAGCTCCAGCCATTGCAGTCGCTTGGGAAATGAACTATTGGATGGAAGATCTTCCTCTCTGTCCTCCTCTCTGTATATCTGATTTTCCAATAAAAATAAATAAATCTTAAAAAAATCTTAAAAAAAAGAAAGAAAATGACCAGGAAGCCACACTTTCCAACAGACGGGGGCAGAAGCTGGACTTGACCACCGGCCCTGCCCTTCCTTAACCCTGCTCTCCCCGCAGCTGCTACCCAGCCTGCCTCCCGGCCACCCACTCTGTGAGCGTCTGCTCCTTCCCAGCTGCCTGACCTCCATGCAGGTGGAAGAGACAGAGATCCTCCAGCCAGCCTATTAACTCCCATCCTGCACCCCCATTCTTGTGGGGTGCTCCTATAGCTAGTGCTAAGGCCTTTCTGGCATGTTCTGTTCTTCGCCCTCACCTACCTGGCTGGCTCGCACACCTGATCCAGGGTGTGTTTGTAGAGCTCTGTTCTGCTTTGTTTTGTTTTAAGATTTTTACTTTATTCATTTGAAAGGCAGAGTTACATGTGGAAGAAAGATCTGTTTTCTGGTTCACGCCCCATGGCTGCAATGGCCAGGGCTGGGTCAGGCTGAAGTTAGGAGGCAGGAGCTTTTTTCAGGTTTCTTATGTGAATGGCAGGGGCCTAAGTACTTGGGCCATCTTCTGCTGCTTCCCTAGGCACATTAGCAGGGGGCTGAGTTGGAAGTGGAGCAGCCAGGACTTGAACCAGTGTGGCTGTACCCTCTACACCACAACCTGGGTTTCCAGAACTATGTTTTGGACTCCTCATGCACTTGGCTCTGCCAAGCTCTGCCCGCCCTGGGAAGTGCTTGATCCAAACGGGATGATGACAGCTACACCACAGGGATGTGGATAGGTGCACAGACCCCACTTCAGGACACCGTTGGTACAGTGGGGGTTTAGCAAGATAACAGAGCTCCAGGACCTAGAGTGAGCAAGGCTCTGGGCACCTGGGGAAGCTGCTGGATCCCAGTGCATGCCCCACTGCCGTTCCTGCAAGGAAGACACACACAGCTCCCACCAGCCACATGAGTAGTTTTTACAACAGGCTCAGTGGAAGCTTGTAGACAAATCTGGGTTTCCCAGAACATGCCAGACCTTGGAATTCTGTCAAGAGGCTGTAGTTTTGGCCAGCTTGTTGCTCAGCGCTGGAAGCTCACAGAGGTTGGAGTGGGTGGATGGGAGGGCTCCCGGAGGCTGGGTTCGTACCGGTCAAGGGGAAGAGCAGGTCCTAGAAGTTTGTCAGCCTCCAGTGGGGTCATCCTGACCTGGCCCATCCTGGGCAGGGGTCTCTGACCCCAGCACAGCTATCCCCACAGGATCTGCAGGGAAGTTACTCTGAAGAGCCGGCCCATTGCATTCTCTGGGTTCTGGGCTCTTCATCTGTGGCTGGGAAGGTATAGTTTAAACACCCTCCCCTCCTCCCCATACAGCCATTGCCAGCTAATGGCCTGGGGGAGGGGAAACCAAAATTGAAACCCATCAGACTGGGAGGCCAAGGCCAAGGCTGGGTCAGCTCAGCCCTGGGACCATTTGTCAGGTGTTCTTGGGGCCCCACCCCTTCAAGCACACCATGATTTATTTCAACAAATCCTACACTTTGCATTTTTCAGACATCTGCCTGCTCTTCTTAAGGTTCTTTTGAAATGGAGACGTTACAGAAGCAGCTTTGTGGATTGTGAGTGCCCCACACAGTGTGTGTATGTGTGTGTATGTGTGTGTGAGAGAGAGAGTGAGAGAGAGTGTGTGTGTTGGGTTGGGGTGCGGGTTGTTCCCCCTTACCAGGGAGGCCACGGGAAGAGTCTGGGGCAGCAGGGAGGGGTTAGGTCAGATCTCAGGAAGAACTTCCTGGGCACAGAAGTGGAATGGACAGGTGCAGATGTCTGTGTTATTATTCCCTGCCCGATCTGTGGCCATCTCTTCCTAGGCTGAGCCTGTGTACCTGAGGACCCCGGGCACAGGGACATTGGCATGTCTGCCCTCCCTCCCATGCCAGAGTCCGCTTAGCCTCAATCCAGACCCCCAGACCCCAGGAGAGGCTGGGGCTCCGAGGGGTTGGGGGAGGCCATGCTCTTGTCCACCCCCTTGTCTGGCAGCCCGGGGAGCAGCTGGCCCAGGTGCGGGCCTCCCTGCAGGAGTCTTCGGGGTCACTTGTGGTCGCTGGCTTTGCACAGCTTACCCAGGGAGTAGACGCCAAGGAAGTTCCTTGAGGAGCAGGTGGGTGTGTCCAGGACAAATCCAGTCACCCTCAACCCCAAGAAGGGAATCCCTGCTGGATGGCCTGGGTCCCCCAGAGCCATGGAGGCCTAGAGGCCTGGGCAGCTCCACACTGGCTGCCTCTAAGAACCAGGCCCCAGACTGGGAACCTGCAGGCTGGGTGAGTCCACAGCCTCAGCCATCTGCCAACCAACAGTGTTTCCTTTTTTAACCCCCGGAAAAACATAGCCTGCCCAGCATTCTGCCACACAGCTGGTGGGGGGCGGGCTGCTCATGGCCAGAGCCAGGGCAGGATCTGGGAGGGGGCAGGGATGGGGAGAGAGGCCGTGGGTGGGGTAGTTCAGGCTCCCCATGAGCTGTGGCCCACGTTATAGTCCATTGGCTGAATGCATTCAGTTATTCACCCACTTCCTTATTCAGCAGACCAGCAAGGATGATGTTCTGTGCTGGAAATTGCAGTGGCTCCTACCTGCAGGTGCCAGGCTTTGGGCCCAGGTCCTGCATTCCCTTCTCAGGGCTGCCTCGGGCCCAGACCTGGCCCAAAGGGAGCCTCTAAGCGAATGAGGAAAAGGAACCCTTTCTTTTGGGAGCAGACACAACCTCAGGATGGAGTGGACCACTTGTCAACCCGAGGCCCGCTAACTGGGAACCTCCCGCAGCTCCCCAACAGGCGGGAAGCCACCTGCAACCTAGCTTGGTGCTCCTTGTTTTACAGTGGGGACCAGGCTCTCCTGCCGGCACACACAGCAGAGGCCGGCTTGAATCCAGGCAGTCTGATCCCAACAGCAAAGTGTCTCCGGAATTACCTGAGTACCTGGGAGCCCAGAGCAATGCACTCCCAGCTGCCCAGCCAGGTGCAGCTGTTGGGAGGTGGCTGCTTCGGTGGCCTTCTGCTCACAGCTCTGTGGTCCAGGGGTGTCCTCAAGGGTAGTGTCCTGGTGAGGGGTGTGTGTTCCCAGGACTGGGAATGGGGCAGGATCTCAGTAGTGCCGATCCCAGCCTCTCCCCCACCCCCCACACATACTCATACATACACAGACACCATCCCCCACCCCCACATACATGCCTGTATGCGGCAGGAGTGAGTGCATGAACCCTTCTGGGCCCTTCCCTCCAAGGCTGCAGGCTGCCTGCGTAAATGAGATGTGTATCCGGGCTATTTTGCACAACAGCACGGGGAGCGTGTGCTTTGCCAACATCTATTCATTCACTGAACCTCTTCGGAGCTCCCACTATGGTCCAGGCATAACGCCAGGCACGGTCTGAAAGATGGTGAACAAGACGTGGCCTAGTGTAGCCTGGAGTACTGGGGGGCACGGTGTGGGACTGGAGCTGGAGCCTAGGCAGGTCTAGGGGGAGGGGCATGGAGAGGGGGCAAGGGCCGGGCAGTTCGTGGCTGCGACCTCCTATACTCCCCCACCCAGCCAGTCTTCCGACTTGTAAGTGGGAGATATGAGATTGGCTATGTCCCCCACCCCTGCCCTCCAAGCCTGGCACAATCAGGCAGGGGTGGCAGTCTCCAGGTCCACGGGAAGGGTCCTGGTGCTGCTGTTTGCCGGCTGCCCCCCACCCCCGCGTCCGCAGCCGCAGCCGGGCAGTCCCATGTTACAGCTCTTGTTGAAGTCACTTGTGCAATCTGAGAAGAGATACTCCGGCTGTCCTAAGAGGGCGGTGTGGCTCTCTCTGCCTGCTGGGAAGGCCATTCCTGGCTTGGGATTTCTCAGTACCTCCCAGCCCCTAGGAGAAGAGCAGGGCTCCAGCGTCTTGCAGGCCGCCCAGGGAGTCTTCTCTAGGCTGCCTGCAGCCCGCAGACCCGGCCACCTGTTACACTTGGCTGGGGTGGGGGAAACCTATCGCGCGCGTGTGGGGAGCAGCCGCTGGAATGTTCCCGTAGCCGGATGGGGCCGCGGACACCGTCCCTCAGACAAGCGCATGGGACCGCAGTCTGCTCCCCTGTTATAGGCTTGAACCAGGAACCGTGGGGTGTGAAGGAACGTGCCGCACGGGGGCACACACCACGTGCACGCGGATGTGCCAGAGGCAGCCCCGCGGGAGGCTTTCCCGTGACGCACCGGTTGGGGAGCGGGGCGGCCCCTGGCATCCCCGCGCCTCGCGGTACTTTTCAGGGTGTGTGTGTGTGTGTGTGTGTGTGTGTAGGCTGGAGTCGGTAACCTTCGACCTCCCGGCTGAGAAGGACTCCCCGCCAAGCCCTCGGGGTCGGGGGTCGATGAGCTGGCAAGCGCGGAGCAGGGGGGCTTCCTTCCGGGTGAGGGCGCCGGTGGGGTGCGGTGGGAGGGGAGCCGCGGGGCGCGCGGGAGCCGGGCCTTCCGGAGGTGGAGGTGCGGGAGGGGGTGGACGCCTAGGTGCTCTCTCTTTAAAAGGCTGGCGGAAGCGCCGCGCGCTCGGCCCGCACTTGCAGCGCAAAGTTGCGGGGCTGGGCTCGCGCCTCCTCGGGTGCGGCAGCGGCTGTGGGTGCCGGGGCCAGAGGCTGCGGCCCCCTCGCCCCCTCGCGCTCCGCGGCGCTCCCGCCCCGCCCGCGGCCTCTCCGCCCGGCGTCTTCCCCGCTCTCCCCGTCTCGCGCTCCCTCTCCGGCGCGCTCTCCAGCTCGCTTTCTCTCTCTCTTTTTTCCTTGCCGCCGCCGCCGCTGCTGTTGCCGCTACCGCGGCGCCGCTAAGCGCCTGCACCCCGGCGGGCAGCGTTCGCTGGCCGGTTCCCGCTCAGCTCCCTTCCCAGCCCAGAGCCCGCAGCCGGACTCAGCTCTCCCCGGAGCCGCCGCCTCGTCCGATCCCTCTGGCTCGGACGCAGCGCTCCGTGGCAAGCAGGGGCAGGGCTTGCTGCCGCTCGCCAGCTCGCTCTCGCCGGAGCAGCCGCCGAACACCGAGCGCTTGGCGGCGGCTCTGGTCGGGCGACCGCCAGCTCATCCCTGCTGCGTCCGGGACTCCCGGCGGCTCCGCGCCCTGCTCGGTCCGCAGCGTCAGCGCCACCCGCCGCGGCCCGGGCTCTGGGCACCGCGAGAACCGAGCCTCCGGCTGCCGCCTCCCTGCGCCTCCGGGGCAAGCGGGAGCACAGCCGACCCCTCGCCGTGGCTTACACCTTACCGGCGCGCGGTGAGTTGTGGCCCGAAGGGGCCGGGTAGAGAGGACCTAGCCTTCCGGCCTCCTGGGACGCGGGCTGCGGCCAAGACCCTGGGGCTCGGGAGGTGGCCTTCAGCGAACTGCAGGGCTGGGAGCGTCCGGAGGAGCGCCGGCCGACAGAGCCTTCGGGCCGGAGGACGCGGGACCCGGACTCGGGGTCTCTTCCCCTTGGGCTAGGGTTGGCTTTTCAGAAATCCTCGGAGGAAGGGAGAGAATGGGGCAGAAGCTTTCCTGAGGGTCTGGGGGAAAGTGTCTTGGGCAAGGGTTATGTGAGGTTGCCGCGGATGGAGGGTCTTGGCAGCTCTCAGCAGCGCGCCCCTTCTGCGGAAGGGCGGGGGCGCGGGGGCAGTATCTGCGCCTCTTCTCCTCCGTCTCCCCGCGGGAGGGCAGCGCCGGCCTCGTGCGCCTCGCTCGGCTCCTTTCCCGGGCACCGCGTCTGGCTCCCGTGCCGTCCCAAAGCCGCCTTCGCTACCAGCCGGAGGCGGTGACTCGCATGCCTGCAGCCGCGGCGGTTTGGGCTGGCGTTCCAGAGCCTGGGGTCTCCCTGCGGCGCTAGCGCTTGAGGGTCAGGCGCTCTCTGGACACTCGGGGCCGTCCCTACCCGGGACCCTGATGAACCCGAGCTCCCTGCGCGGCAGTCGGTCGCGCGGGCCGCTGAGGTTCGGTGTGTGTACGCGCGCGCACCTGGGCTGGGGGTCCTCGCTGCTGCGGGATCGGTCTTCCCCGGCGCTCGCGGGCTGGCGGCGTCCCCTCCCGGCGCAGAGGCGGGGCTGGGAGGGGGAGGCCCCGATTGCTAGGGGCGCCCCCGCACCGGGCGGTCTGAGGCTGTTTGTGCAGAGCTGGGGCAGCGCGGCGACACGGGGAGTCCTGAGGCGCGGACGTACGAGCGCCCCCTTCCCCTAAGCCCCCGAGAGACGCCCCCGCCCTCGCGGTTGCACTCCTTTCGGAGGAGGCACCTGCTTCCCCAACATCTCGCCTCCTTGGCTGCCCGAGGCCCGGGAGCAAGCCGACTCTTCCAGAGGTTCATCGAGCTGGGGCTTGGTCCACCTGGGCTGCCCCATTTAGCCACGTGTCTGTCCGCCCCTCGTCTGCCCGCCTGGCAGGAGGGGAGGTGACAGGGATGGGGTGCAGGCCTGAGCGGGCTTCTGCCCGCTCCCCCAGCAGCCCTTTGCCTTGGGGAGTGGGGATGAGGGCGCTCAGGGAAGCGGGATTGCCCTGTTCCCTCATCCCACAGCGCTTCTCAAGGCCCTGGAGTCAGCACCCCTCCCCCAACGTGTTGTGGGTCTGCACCTTCTGGGCCTGTAGGGACTTCATTGGCTCCTGAGTGTGGCACCAATGGGGCAGAGGCTCATCCTGCTTGTGGGCAGGCCTTGGGGCTAACACCCAGCCCTGTCCCCTGTCCCTTCATGGAAGGCTTTACCAGCCCTCAGCTGGAGCCTTGGCTTCGATTGGGGTGGGCTGGGGGACCCAGTCTGTTGCCTGGAGAGCGGTGAGCATGCCTGTCTACTTGTGAACTGGGGCACAGGGTAGAAACCGCCCCACCTCCTGCAAGTTTTGTCTTTGTAGGCATAATCATCCCCCCTCTACCTGCCAGCACCTTCACACCACTTGGACAAAAATACCCAAAAAGTTGTCCCTTCCCCGGGTCTTGACCCCTTCTTGGGCTGTCTGGCCCCCGTGGGTTTGCGGTAATTGGCCTGGAGAGGAAGACAGTGTTGCTTCCCCTGTGGAATGTTCCCTGGGCTGGCCGGCTGGCCTGTTGTCTGAGTGTGTGTGTGTGTGTGTGAGGGGTAGCATGTCACAACAGATCCTGGGTAGGCAGAGGAGTGAATCCCTACCCTCCACCCCAGGGGCCTGCCGCACTCTGCTGCCCTTGTGCCTCCCCCTCTGGGCGGCTCCATCCTGCTGGAGGCAGTACCTCCCACAGCCCAGTGGCAGGCAGGCAGGCAGGCGAGGCCTGGGGCAGCTGCAGGCAGGCAGGCGAGGCCTGCAGAAGGGGCTGGCAGCCGAGCCTAGCCCCAGCCCCACCACAGGGCTCTACATGCTTGCATCCCCATTCTGCTGGTGTGGTGGATGGGGGGGGGGGACGATGGTACAGCCATCAAGAAGGCATGGGGGCGCTGCAATTATAGCAGCTACCAAGCGAGTCCCTGAGGCAAGTGTGGAGCCGGCAGCCCCTAATTACTGCCCTTCCCAAGCTATCTGCCCACCCCTGCTGTCCTCCTCTGCTCAGGCCCAGAACCCAGCTTCCCAGTGGGCAGGCCCCGCCAGCTGCCTGGGGAAGGTTGTCTTCCTCCCTCTGCTGCCTGGAGAAGGTGTTGGGGGGAGCTGGCCCACCTGAGTCAGGGGCTGAAGAGCTTGCCCTGGGGCCCAGGGGCCTGGGGCTCTCTGTCCCTAGCCATCTGGCTCTTGGAAGGAGCTGGAGGGCTGCTCTGCAAGTGTGTCACCTCTGCCCTAGTTAGCAGGTGACTCTGAGAAGTGCGCTTGGAGGGTGCCCTGCTGTTGGCCCTTGCAGTTGGCTTTTCCTCTAGCCTCTTGCTCAGCTCTCCCTCCAAGGCTGGCGGCCACTTGTTCATCCCCCAGCTTCTTTCCCCCTGCCTTGGGGGTACCCTGCTCCCCTCCGCCTGTCTCAAGCTTGCTGCTGAGAGGGCTGTATACAAATGGAACTTGCATGGGAGAGATGAAGCCGGCTCACATCCAGCCCAGCCTGCAGCCGGGTCCATGGCCTGAGGGAGAGGCTGTTCTGGTCTCTGTCTCTTCTGGATCCTGGGGAACCCAGCACCACAGGGGTCGTAAATGTCGCCCCTGAAATGAAGGCAGATGATGCCTGTGGCAGTGTTTTATTATTAATCTCCCGTTTGGTGAGCTCCTGGCAGCAGTGAGGTGTGGATAGATGTGTGCACACGGATGTGAGCTAAGACAGGGAGCGCTGTGCGTAATGACATCTGGACCCTGTTCATTTGGGTAGATGTTATCTGCGGCAGTCAGGACATGCCAGTCCGTGTTATTCTGGGGCTGAGCCACCGCCACCTGGGTGGGGGGCCTCTGGGAGAAGGCATTGACTGTGAAGTGGTCCTGATGACAGGATTCCCAGGAAGAGCCCAGCTGGGCCACCTGCCTCAGGACCAGGAACCTGCTTTCTGTTTGGGGCCTGACCGCTTGGCCTGAGGGCAGGGTTGGTCTGTGGCTGTCCAGGACACTAAAGTGTAGACCAGCATCCTAGGCATTCCAGGATAGTGCTGGGTTGGGGGTGGGCAGGAGAGAGGGAGGGTGGGGCCCACTCTCAGTGATGCCGGCAGAAGCACTGACTGCAAACACTCGCCCACTTGGCTGTAGTGGTGCTGGGAAGGCGGTGTGGAAAAGGGGGGTTCTGCTGGTGGGAGGAGTCGGGACGAGGCCAAGCTGCAGGGCCCCTGGTCTGGGCAAGGAGGAGGGTCAGCATTGGGCAGTTTCTGGGCTGACCTGCGGGGACCGAGGGAAGGCGTTGAGCTGTGCTTGTCTGGCTGGACTCTGGCCCCAGAGCAGTGCTAGGAGCTGCTGCGAGCTTTGCAGGGGGCTGCCTTTTTGCGCCTCACGTTTCTTGTCGCTGCTCAGCATCCTCCAGTGCCCCCGACAGCTCTGACCTCACTGTGACCCTACGGTCCTGCCTGTCTTGTGCTTGGTGTCTTCCCTGATGCTGTTGTTTCTGCCTCCTCCTCCACTACCTTCTAGCTGTGTGGGCCTCCCTGTTGTCCCTTGAACACCAGATGTGTGGGTGCCCACCCCAGCCCTGGCACTTGCTGTTCTCTCTACCTGGGGCATTCTATCCCCAGACAGACACACAGTTTTACTGCTTGTAACTCCTAATGGAATGCCTTCTCTAACTACCCTGGCCCATTTGAGCCCCTCTGGGATGCCACTCCTACCCTCTCCACCTCTGACCCTGAGGGCTGCACATCAGGGTGTGTGTGTGGGGTACTAATTGTCTTCCCCCCGGGGGATCAGCTGCACAGGGAAAGTGTCTGTGTTGGTTTTGTAGCCCTGCAGTTTCCCTGGTGCCCAGGGTGGGTCCTGGTGTACTGTAGGTGTGAATGGCCAAGCAGTTGTAGCAGGGACTCGCACCTGCTCAGCCACTCAGCCAACTTCAGCGTGAGGTGTGTGTGCCGTAGGTGGGGATGCCCTGCTGGCTATCTGGTTGTTCATGGAACAGTTCCTGTGTCCTGAACCTTGGGCGAGTCATGGGAGACACAGAGATGAGGACCTAGTGTGTTTGTTAGTATCAAATAACTTGAGAGAGGGTCTGTGACATTCAACGCTGCAGGGGAAGTGGTTACAGGAATTACAGCAATCAGGGCAGGCCCCCTGGGGGAGGAGGGAGGGAAACACAGGTAGGGAATATCAAGGGCCTTAGGTTTTTTAGTTCCATCTACCAACGCCCACTGGCATTAAGCCAAGGAGCTGGTGTGCCCCTGCTGCTCCCCCCTCCGCTTCTTCCTCCCACACAGGTTTCTCCAGTGCCCAGCGTGGAACCAGCCATCCTCTGAGTCAGGTCCTTGATATTTTGGCAGAACAGGGCAGGACTGGCCTGTGATGTGGGGTCTGGACATGTTTCCCCAGCTGGAGCGGCTCACGCCATCAGTGGGCAGGGAGCTGTCATGCCAGGTCCCCCCTCTCCCCGCTCTGGCAAGATGCCTGTCTCCTGGTTCTCGGAGGGCCTGGGAGCCTTTGGTGTGGGGCAGGCCCTGTCCTCTGTTATCTGCTTTCGCTTGTGCCCCAAGGCCGCTGTCACCACCTTTGCTGTGTGGTCAGGAGCTGTGCACAGGCCCTGTGGCTGTGGACCGGGAGGCCCAGGCACCTTAGCTCACAGCAGTCCCTTCTCTGCCTGGGGACACAGGGATCCCTGGAGCAGGGCCCGTGGCTGGGCTGACCACCTGCTTTGTGGGCTTGGCCTTGCCCACCTTGGAGGAGACTGCCCGTAGAGCACACCTCTGCCCAGCCCGCAGAGGTCCCCAAGGGGATGGCAGGGGGGCCCACGGGGTTGGAGCCCCCAGTTCTCCTCCCTTTGTCCCTTCTGGCGAGGTAGGTGGTGGGAACTGTGAGGTGTGTACACAGCTCCAGCCCCAGAAGGTCTTAAGCTGACCACTCAGTCCCTGGCCCCTCCTGGGTGTGCCTGAGCTGACATAGGGGTCAGGGTAGGTGACAGGAGAGCCAGGGGTTAGGATAGATAGGAGTCCCCAGGCTTCCTTGCTGTGGGAGCCAGGGTCAGATTCCTCCCCCCCCCCCCCCCCCCCGTGTATTTATTTATTTGTGCTTTATTCTGGTGTGTGGATTTTGTTCCATCTCCTTGGTTTTGGGAGAATACAAAGAAGCTGGGTGAGAGGTAGGTTCCCAGGACTGGTGTGGCTGTGCGGCCTTTATTTCTTTCTGTCCGTGCCGAGTGTGAGCTCCTGCCCTGTAAGTGGCCTCCCCTTGGCCCTTGACTGGGTTGGATGTGAGCCTCATGTGTGGGGAACCTGCCACTGCCCTCCCCAGCTCCTCTCCTGTCCCCATTCACTAGAGAACATGTTCTGGAAGATGCTACTGTCCTGTGCTCTCAGCCCTCGCTCCTTGTCCCTTGGTGCCCAGCTCTGGCCTCCCCTGAAGCTGAAGAATTCAGCAGGCAATGACCTGAGAAGAGAGCGAGATGGGGAGAGGCGGGAGGGGTGGCACCTGGCATGCACCTGCACACATCCTGGTGGTCTCTGGGGAGGGATCCAGGTTTGCTCTTTCCTGGCTACTGACAGGGTTGGGAGAGCCGGAGGCCCCCTGCTACCCTGCCCCAGCTCCTGCTTCCTCTGCAGATGGAGGCAGGCCTGGAGGGGGAAGGGGCATGGTTGGCTTCCTCCCCCAACCCGCCCCTGCCTCTGCTCTCCTGGCCCCTGTCACTCCCAGGGTATTTTTACTTGCTCTTGTTCCCATTCCTGTGATCAAAGGAAGCAGGGGAGGCTAAAAAAGCAGCAGCTTTGCCCAGCTCTTTGGAGAAGCTCAGAAAAGACCAGCCTAGCCGGACAGGGTGGAGTGGGTCCCACAGTGGTCAGGGGCTGGCGCTCAGTCCAGGCAGGGAGGCCTGGTGGGTGTCTGAGCAGCTGGGGGCAGGCGGGGGCTCCTGATTCAGAGGCTGCAGGTGTTTGCTCGGAGGCCTCCTTCCCCATGTGGCCTGGCCTTCGTGTGTGTGTGTGTGTGCGCGTGCACATGCGCACACGGCTCAGCCTGGATGTGTACCAGCCTCAAGGAGAAGCCAGAGGTGAACCCCTCCAAGGATCCGGAGGCCTGAGCGGGGCCTGGCTGTCAGAAGCTGCTGTGCACTGGCTCTCAGCCTGAGTGTGCTGTGCTGTAGCTCCAGCACACAGCTTGTCATGATGCCAAACATGCCTCTCTCAGAAACGTATGGGAGCCAATCATAACCTTAAAGGATGCTAGAGCTGGCAGGGCCTGAGAGTTGGGTCTGGGCAGCCTGCACGGGCTGTGTCCCCCCCAGCTGTGTGTCACTGCTGCCTGGGCTTCCTCCTTGGAGATAGGGCTGTGATTGCCTGGGACGATTAAGCAAAGCCCTCAGTGAGTACTCAGGTACAGGGTCACTGCTGCTGCTCTGTCCTTGGAGCCGCAATGTGGTACGTGCCTGGGAGGTGGTCATGGTGCCCGCAAGCATCCTGACCCTTTCCTGTGCCCAGGCTGGTCAGCGATGCTGCCCCGTCCTGGCCACTGCTATGAATGCGTGCCTGTAAGAGTAGTATGGCCTCCCAGACTGGATTTTCCTCCCACTTGCCCATTACACAGACGTGGGAACTGAGGATTGGCTGGGATGTGCCGCCAGCCAGGCAGTAGTAGCAGGACCCCGAGCTCTGCTTTTGGCTTCTCTGGGGTTCTTTTCTGAATTCCCTGGTGCTGGCTTCTGGGGAGGAGGGCTGGTGCACTCATCACATGAAGGGGTAGGTAATGGTAGATACTCCAGGCGGGGTGGGGGTCCCTGCCCCCTTGGACAACTTGCAAGCATTCCCCATAGCACTGGCCCCAGCTTCTGGAGGCTGCAGGACAAGGGTGGCATCTGGGGCTTCCTTAGGTCCCCCCACCCTCACTCCACCCTGTGTGGCAGGTGCTGACTTTGTTCCTGGAGGCTGTGTTCCTGCCCTGTGACCTTGGAGGACTGCTTTAATACCCCGCCCCCCATACTAGCCTCTGAGAAACTAAGGTGCAGGGAGCCTCTTGATGAGCATATTTGGGGAGAGGTAGAGACTGGGGGGCCAGACCAGCTCAGGGCCACTGAGGGGGAGAATGGCAGTCAGGATGGGATGATTGGAGGCCGCTCCAGGGCCTTGTTGGCCACATCATGTCTTGGGGAAACCTTTTGAAGTCCCAGCTCCCTAGCCCCTCTTTCAAAGTGCCTGGGAGGAAACTGAGGTACCAAGTGGACAAGTGGCTCGCCAGTCTGCATTTGAGAAACCCAAGAGGATGGGTCGCCTGTGTAGGCCCTGACTCAGCTCCCAGCTCTTCTCCCTGTGGCCTCCTGAGTGCAGGGGAGAGGAGGGGGAGGCTGCTGGCTCTAAGCAGGGAGTTTGGGGGGGGGAGGGAAGGCACCCCCAGGGGAAATTAGCCCAAATTAGCAGTGAGAATGAGGAAGAGCTGGTGTTCTCTCCTCTCTCTTGCAGATAAATATTTAATCACAACAACAATCATCATGAGGATGATCATAATAATGTGCAGTGGCTGAGGCCGTAACCCGAGCCCCACTCGCAGAGGGAGGAAGTGGAGGGGACCAGGGAGAGCCATGGAGAGATGGAGAGAAAAGTCAGGGAGAAGGAGCCCCTTTCTTAGGGGTCCCAGCTCTGCCTATCTGCCCGGGGTGGCTGTGGCAGCTTGGGCTGAAGAACTTCTTGATTCAGGGGGCACATGGGGATTCCTGCAGCCCAGCTCCACCCTGGTGTCCCCTCACCCTGCACAGTGGGCTTCTACAGCAGGCCCCAGAGTGCCCACTGAGGTGCTGGCAGCCCTCTCTCCTGCCTGGGCCTCTGCCTGGATGTGGCTACTGCCCCTCTGGTCCCCCTCCTCAACCACCAAGGCCCATGCCAGACTGTTCCTGGGTATGCTGATGGCAGCGGGAACAGGCCTCGGACGTCTCCAAACATGACCCAATTTCTGCCTCGAGCTCTCCCGTTTCGACCGTTGTGGAGCCGCAGACGGAAGGAGGCCGAGTTCGGGAGATTTATGGAGTCTTTGGTGATAACCTCCGGCATCTCCTTCTCCCTAGTTCCTGATGAGAGATCAGAATAGCTAATGTCTTCTCCAGCTTCTGTTTGATACTCTCTCTTTCTCTCTATCTCTCTCTGCCCTCAAGGTTGGTAGGAGGAAAGCATCCAAGCTGTTTTCTCCTTGATGCCAAGATACGCCACGCTAGGAGCACCTTTCCCTTCTCACAGCCAGCCGCCAAGCACGGGCCTGCAGGACGCAGGCCCCCGGGCTGGAGTTTGCCTGCTGCCCCAGCCCCACTACCGCCATCTGTGGGCCGGGGGCGCGCCGGCCTCTGAGTGGTACCCGAGTGACATCCCCAGCATGGTTCAGCCCTCTGACTCTTGAAGCTGCCCTGCCCATGTGTCCTCCGGCTGTAGCCACAACCACTGCTGTTGTGTGGCCAGGCATCCGCTGGGGCTAGGAGTGGGGCCCTGCTGTTCATGGGTCTCTAGGGTGTCCAAGATGTTCGGGAAGAGAGGAGTGGGCTGGTGGTGGGCACAGCTGCCCCTTTGTCTGCTCTTCAGCCTTGCCGGCCCCTGGCTACCTTCCTCCCTGGGGAAACCCAAGGGCCACCCGCACATGAACTCCATCCGCATAGATGGAGACATCACATTGGGAGGCCTGTTCCCCGTGCACGGTCGGGGCTCCGAGGGCAAGGCCTGCGGGGAACTGAAGAAGGAGAAGGGCATCCACCGGCTGGAGGCCATGCTCTTTGCCTTGGATCGCATCAACAACGACCCGGACCTGCTGCCCAACATCACGCTGGGCGCCCGCATTCTGGACACCTGCTCGAGGGACACCCACGCCCTGGAGCAGTCGCTGACCTTTGTGCAGGCGCTCATCGAGAAGGACGGCACCGAGGTCCGCTGTGGCAGCGGCGGACCGCCTATCATCACCAAGCCCGAGCGCGTGGTGGGAGTCATCGGGGCCTCGGGGAGCTCCGTCTCCATCATGGTGGCCAACATCCTCCGCCTCTTCAAGGTTAGTGCCCCGTGGCCGGCCCCACACGTGCATGCCTGGCAGCCCAGATCCTTTGGCTTCCTGGTGCCTCCATGGGGGAGAGCTCCTAGTTCCTGGGAGTAGGCACCGAGGGTATGGGAACAGCCTTCCTGAGGCTGGGCAGGTTGGTGGGAGGCGCTGGCCGTGGTGCTGAGCCGGCGCTTGGCGCTGGGTTCGGAGCCCGACTGTGCTCCTCTGGGACGTTCAGAAGCAGGAGGGGGAAAGGCGGTGTGGGGTGGGAAGAGGGGGTCATGGAGCGAGCGCTGAGAAGATTGGATGGAAATGCAGGTGGTGGAGACTGCCAGGGAGAGAAGGCAAGACTTGGGGGTCCCGTGATTTCCAACTGTGGTCCCTGGAGAAAATGTGTTTTCCCTCTGGGTGGCTGAGGAATTCCCTCGTGACCTTCCTGCCGTCCTGCTGGCGCGAGAGTGTGCCCTTCTGTCGGGTGGAGTGATGGGAAAGTCGGGGCCTGGCATGAGAAGCGGGGCAAGGTTCTGGGGTCATGGCCCTTAACTCCAGCCGTTTGGAGTCTGGCTTCCTCCCCTCTGCCCTTCTTTCTCGCACACCTTTTTTTCCCGTTCCTTCTGGAATCCCGCCCTGCCCCCTCTTGCCGCCTCCCTTCCTCTCTTCCTGGGGCAAGAGCTGCTGATTTGCAATTCAATTGGAGCCAAGTGCTTCGCTAAGCTGCTAAAACAACTGAAAGCTACCGGGTAGAGAGAAAAACATTACAAGCATTTTACCAATAATTACGTGCCTGCCTTTCCCTCTCTCTGCTTGCCTGGTTTTGCTCTGTGTGCGTGTGCAAGCGTGTGTGCGTGTGTGTGTGTGTTGTGTGTGTGTGAGAGAGAGAGACTAAGGGGCCTCACAGGAAGCCCCGGGGGTCCCTCCCTTGCCTGCCCCGTGTCAGTTTGTGGGCCTCTAGAGGGGAGTGGTCTGGGAGAGGCTGGTGGGCCCTTCTGGGTCCCATTGGCATCAGACAGAAGCTCAAAGAAGCTTTCCTGTCAGCAGCGGGGTTCTCAGTGAGTTCTTGGGGGCACAGATGTTCTGGGGTGAGGCGCTCCTTGCCCAGAGTAGGGCGTGGGGGGGCCTGGGGCACACAGGCTCATTGTTATCTTCCACAAGGTGGGGAGATAGGCCCATGTGCAGTTTGGAACGTGCCAAGTGGGTAGGGGCAGGGATCAGGAGGCCCCCTCCCCCCCAGCCCCCGCAGGATTGGAGAATGGGGAAGGAATGGGGATAGAGGTGGGGCCTGCTCAAGCGAGAGAAGAGGGAGGATGGGGAGCCAGAGGGAAGCAGGTGGCTGCCATCAGCTTCACCTGGGTCCCAGTAACAGCATCTAGGCTGGCTACAACTCTTCCCCTTGCCCCCCAGTAATTAAACTGATAAGAATAAGAATAAGGGGCTGGGCAAGAAGCCCAAAAACCTTTTATAGGGGAGGGATGTCAGGAGAGGGCAGGCAAGGTGCCCAGAGAGGAAGGGGGTGACTGTCCATGGTGAACTCGCAGGGCAGAGCTGGAGCCTGGCTGGGTCCCCTGCTCCCAGACCTGGCTCCTTTCAGACTTACTGTTTGGAGCACCTGAGCTGAGAGTGACTCAGAGCCAGGCTTGCTCTGGGACCAGCAGCCCTGGTCTTACAGATCCTGCCTCGTCCTTCCTCTTCGTTGCACTGTGGCTTGTTCTATCAGGACAGGAGGAGTACCAGTGGGTGTGAAAAATCCCTTGTGTCGTGGGTCCCAGACACAGAGTGTTGGCCCAGGGCACAGCTCAGGGCCTGGAGCCACGTGTCTATTCAGTGTATTAGTTATTTACCCGCTGGTGTGAATGAACAGCAAGGTCTTTCTCAGCTCAGTGGATGAAGTCACTTGTTGGAGTGCTGGTTTGAATCTCAGCTGCTCTGCTTCTGATCTGGTTCTCTGTTCGTGTGCCTGGGAGGTGATAGATAATGGCCCAGATCCTCAGGTACCTGTGCCCAGAGCGACCTGGATAGGCTTTCTGGTTCCTGGTTGTGCAAATGCTGTTGCAAATATTTGAGGGAATAAACCAGCATGGGGAAGCTTGCTTTCTCTATCTCTACCCCCTGCTTCTGTTGAGTACCAGGGGCAATCGTAGAAGAGAGATTTTCCAACCTTTGGTTTACTCTTAAACACCCCTGGTAGCTGGGTCCAGGGCAGTTTGAAGCCTCCTAGATCTCCCATGTGGGTGGCAGGAACTCAAATGCTGGAGTCATCATCTGCTGTCTTTACAGGTGCGTGTGCAGGAAGCTGGAGCGCAAGCAGAGTCGCAGCACCTGTGTTGTGGCAGAGTAGGTTAAATCATCGTCTAGGATGCCAGCATTCCGTGTGAATGCTGCTGTGAGCTGCTCTGATCCAGCTCCATGCTAAGGCACCTAGGAAGGCAGTACAACAGGGCCCAAGGGCTTGGGTCCCAGCACCCACATGGTAGACCTGCATGAAGTTCTAGGCTTTTGGTTTTGTCCTGCCCAGCCCTGCCTCTTGCAGCCATTTGGGGGCGTGACCAGTGGATGGAAGATCGCTCAAATTCCCCTTTTTTGTCACTCTACCTTTCAAGTAACTAAGTAAATCTTTTATACATATATAAAAAAGCAAAACTTGGACTTCAATATGGTATATGGGTATCAAAAGAGATGGCTTTGGGCTCGGCAGCGTGGCCTGGTGGCTAAGGTCCTCGCCTTGATCCCATATGGCCGCTGGTTCTAATCCCGGCAGCTCCACTTCCTCTCTATCTCTCCTCCTCTCAGTATATCTGGCTTTGTAATGAAAATAAAATAAATCTTTAAAAAAAAAAAAAAAGAGATGGCTTAATATGGTATACCCTAAGGCCTCCCACCCCCATCACTCTGCCTTTCAAATAAATGAGCCTTTTATTTTTAAAGGAGAACAGCCTTGTTGGTGGGGGCAGAAGGAACCAGCCGTAGTCCCAGAGAGAAAGCAAAGTATGAGTTCTGGGCTGAGAGAGCTACCTCGGTTTCCCCAGTTGGTGGACTGGGCATGCTCCTGGCCCCAGCCTCGTGGGCCAGGTGTCAGGGGTAAGAGGCCTCACAGGTGCCTGGCACACAGTCAGCCCACGGGAAATGTCACAGCACAGCTTGTGGCTGGGCCTTCCATCCGCGTGAGCGACTGCGGCGATGCGGAAAAGGCTGGAGCGGGCATTTAGTGACAGACGGTGACCTTTGAGGCTGATCCTCAGAGCTCCGCCATCTGCTGGCCCCTGGTGTCTTCTGCCGCGGATGGACTCCATGCTTGGAGTGTTGAGGCAGAGCAGCCGGCTTCTTTTTTGGATTCAGCGTTATCTTGCTGGGGCTCAGTGGGACATGGGGAGGCCAGAGCCCCCTAGCCTACTGCGTACGGGGTTGATGGTGCCAAAACGACTTGTGGCCCAGAGCTCCTGGGGTGCCAAGCCTTGGACCGTAGAAGATGGCCTGTGGAGGATATGGCTATGTGTCTCTGGGCAGCGTTGTGGTAGGGGGCACTTCAGACCGAGCCCACCCTGTGCTCTGCATGCCCACCTCCCTGCAGACAGCCCTTGTCCGTCCAGTGCTTACGCCGCAGTGCAGGCAGGTGCTGTAGTATCCACCTTTGCACCCCTCAGCAAAACCCTGCAGGCTCGACCTGCAAAGCTGCTGCTGGCACTGCTCCCCATTTCTGCATCACCCTGTCCTCCCTCCCCAGTTGCACATGGCCTTCCCACAGCTGAACTTCTACCTGCCAGCCGGAACCATCAAACCTGCCCACCACCCCCCTGCCTACTCCTCACTCTTAGGTTAAAATGCCTGCGTGACAGACCAGCTGGTTGCCCTGGCCATGGCCTTTTCTTTCATGATTCACTGCATTCTGGGCACACTGGCTGTGTTCTGTGCAGGACCTTTGCACCTGCTATTGCTGCTGTCTGGATGGCTCTCCCTCTACTTTTTTTTTTTTTTTATTTATTATTTAACTTCATTAATTACATTGTATTATGTGACACAGTTACATAGATACTTGGGTTCTCCCCACCCCTCCCCAAACCCTCCCTCCTCCCTCCCTCTCCCTCTACTTTTAACATTTTTGTTTACTTACTGGAGAGGCAGAGACACACCCACCCACAGGGATAGCCTGTCTACTGGTTCACTTCAGCTACCGGCGGCATCTGGGATTGACCAGGCTGGGAACTCAACCTAGGTCTCACATTTACAGGTGACAGCAGCCCACAGAAGCTGGAGTTAGACTGTTGAACCCAGGTTCTCCGATGGAGGACACGGGGTCCTTCCTCTGGGCAGCTCATTTGCTGGGCTCACTGAAGCTGTGTGTTTCTCATTCGGCCCTAATCCAGAATGGCCCCTCTGAGGCTCCCTGCCCCTAATGTGTTACTCATAGTTCCCTCTGCCTTTCCTTCTCTGCCGCCTGTCACCTGTAGTCAGGGTCATGTCTGTTTTCCTGTTTGCCTTTGGCCACTTGTGAGACCAGGGTTTGGCAAGTTGTAGCCAGCAGCCAGTCGGAGCACTGCCGAGAGCTGACAGAGGCCAGTGCGTGTCTTCAAGGGTTGAAAGACAAAATGTGCCATGAAATGTGTAGTTGAATCAGGTGTGCTGGGAGCACAGCCACGCTCCTCATGGCTTTAGCCACGTGCTGTGGTGTCACTCAGGATTGGGATGGGCCTTTCTGAGCCTAGGCCAAGGGCTAGGGTGCTTGTGTCGCCTGCTTTGTGGGATGTGGTGGGATTCAGATGAGGACCCCTAGGAAGGGCTTGCGGTGTGTACACTGGGTCCCCGCGGGCCGGCCTTAGCGCTGGCTTTGCCAGCAGCTGCAGGGAATGCAGGGTCCAGGCCTGGCGCTGGATCTCAGCTTCTTTGGCTTTTGCTCATCTCAGCTGTAATCTGGGCCGGGTCACTGGAGAGCAGGGTTGCCGGACAGGGTGCAGTTGGGCTCGGAAGAGGGACTCATCTCCTGCTGATGGTGTACCCAAGAGCTCCCCAGGGCTCTGTGTGTGTGTGTGTGTGTGTGTGTGTGTGTGTGTGTGTGTGTCTGGGCCTGGGGGGCTGGGCAGGCTGCTGGCGTGTGACAGAGGATGACTCTGGTGCGTGTAGGCCAGCTCCCTGCCCGGGGACCTTCTGTCTGTTACGCAGTGAGGGGTCCACTTGCCAACGAAGGCCCCATAACCCACTACTTGCCCAGGGCCTGGCTCTGCTGTGCCTCCGTGGTGACCTTGGTTGAAGTGCAGGCATTGGTTAGGCCTGCTTTGCCCGTCTGTCCTAACCTGGCTGTGCTTGTGCATCGACAACTGACTTCAGGTTTGCCTCTGGCTTGGCCTGGGTGGAGACGCAAGTGGGCACAGGCCTTGCTCCCTGGTTCTTGGGGGACAAGGGAGTAATGGCCCAAGGGCACCTTCTTATTCTGTGCATGTATCTACCCCCAGCTTCCCGCCTCCCCATCTCACTTGAAATTGCTCTCTGCTTTCTCTTGCCCCATCCCACCCACTGTCACTGTCTCTGGGGTCCTTTTGGTCTCTTTCTTGGACTCTAGGTGATTGGTGCAACCTCCTCCCTGATGGTTAGGTGTGGGAGGCAGACACACACACCTTTTCCCCAGCAGGTGTACTCAAACTCATGTCCACAAAAGCCTGGACTGAGCACTGCCCAGTGGGCAGCCAACCTACTCAGATCCTATCCCCTGTCCCAGGGTGGCCCCAGAAAGTGTGGTCTAGCCTCTGGCAAATCTTGAGTGCTGCTGTGGGCTCTGCTTCCCTGGGTCTGTGAGGGGATAAGGGTTGTACCCTACCAGCAGTGCAAGGAGCCAGGCCAGATCCAGGACTACGAACATGCTTCCAGAGGGGAGTCGGAGTCCTGGCTCTGGGAACCTGGACAGGCTTCCAGGCCTGCTGGGTAACATGGGAGGAGGGCTTCTAACTGCCCCTCCCTCCTGTCTGCTGAGAGGTGCCCAGGGTGACCTCTGCGCAGGTGCACTGGAGCTGGAACCAGGCCTTTGATGGACTCTGCAGCCTCCGTGCCCGAGAGGAGCTGAAACCTCATTGCAGTTGAAACACCCAGGCTGGGCGGGAGGGGCCTAATGGGCCGTGGGTTCGTGTGGGTCATGGCCTGGAGCCGGCAGCACTTGCCTCTTCGTGTCTCCTGGGGCTGTGGTTTCAGGGAGAGGATGGGCAGCATTAACCTCTGTTAGGGCCTTGGGGAAGGCTGGGTTGTGCTCGGGGCAGCCTCCTCTGCTTCCAGGCTCAGGAGACTGTCAGGGACTCCAGTATGGCTGCCCAGCAGAGCAGTTGACCCTGAGTGCTTGACCCCTGAGGACCCCAGCCAGGATACCAGAGTGGAGGACATCCAGGAAATGCCCAGTGATCAACAACCAGCCTTTTCTTCTTTTTTTTTTCTTCGAAAAATTTACTTATTTTTATTAGACAGTCAGATTTACAGAGAGAAGGAGAGACAGAAAGAAAGATCTTGGACCCAGCATGGTAGCCTAGTAGCTAAGGAATCAACAGACAGATGATCTTCCTTTCTGTCTCTCCTCCTCTCTGTATATCTGACGTTGCAATAAAAATAAAATCTTTTTTTTTTTAAAGATTTATTTATTTTATTACAACGTCAGATATACAGAGAAGAGGAGAGACAGAGAGGAAGATCTTCCATCCAATGTTTCACTCCCCAAGTGAGCCGCAATGGCCGGTGCTGTGCCGATCCGAAGCCGGGAACCTGGAACCTCTTCCAGGTCTCCCACGCGGGTGCAAGGTCCCAATGCATTGGGCCATCCTGGACTGCTCTCCCAGGCCACAGGCAGGGAGCTGGATGGGAAGTGGAGCTGCCCGGATTAGAACCGGTGCCCACATGGGATCCTGGCATGTTCAAGGCGAGGACTTTAGCCACTAGGCTACGCCGAAGGGCCCAAAATCTTTTTTTTTTTTTTTTTTTTTTTAAGATTTATTTATTTTATTACAAAGTCAGATGTACAGAGAGGAGAGACAGAGAGGAAGATCTTCCGTCTGATGATTCACTCCCCAAGTGAGCACAACGGCCGGTGCACGCCGATCCGAAGCCGGGAACCTGGAACCTCTTCCGGGTCTCCCACGCGGGTGCAGGGTCCCAAAGCTTTGGGCCGTCCTCGACTGTCTTCCCAGGCCACAAGCAGGGAGCTGGATGGGAAGTGGAGCCGCTGGGACCAGAACCGGCGCCCATATGGGATCCTGGTACGTTCAAGGTGAGGACTTTAGCTGCTAGGCCACACCGCCGGGCCCAAAAATAAAATCTTAAAAAAAAAGAAAGAAAAATGTTCTGTCTGTTGATTTACTCCCCAAGTGGCTGCAATGACCGGAGCTGAACTAGTCAGAAGCCAGGAGCTTCTTCCAGGTCTCCCACGCAGGTGTAGGTCCCAAGGCTTTGAGCCATCCTCCACTGCTTTTCTAAGCCACAAGCAGGGAGTTGGATGGGAAGTGAGACAGTCATGATATGAACTGGCACCCATAAAGGATCCAGGCGAATGCAAGGTGAGCGTTTCAATTACTGGACTACTGACTGTACTGAACTCAGCCTTTTCTTTAACAACAACAACAAAAAGATTTATTTATTTATTTGAAAAATAGTGTTACAGAGAGGGAGAGATAAAGAGAATGATCTTGCATCTGTTGGATCACTCCCGAATGACCACGATAGCCAGGGTTGGACTGGGCTAGGCTGAAGCCAGGGATTCCATGGGGGTCTCCCAGGTGCATGACAGGGACCCAAACACTTGGGCCATCTTCTGTTGCTTTCCCAGGTTATGTTAGCAGGGAGCTGGACTGGAAGTGGAGCAGCCAGGACTCAAAAATGGTGCCCATGTGGATATCAGCATGATAGGTGGCTGCAACACTGGCTCCCAGCGAGGCTTTCATTCTGTTGAAAACGAGTGGCATTTTCCAGCGGAGTCTCGTATGGAGGTCTCCCTTTAGTATATTTTATTGAAGGGTTTCAGGCTTCGGCAGCATCCCTAGACTGCACCATGCCCATACCTGCTCACCGTTGCTGCTTGAGTCCTCCTCACTGTGGGAAAGGACATTTGGCCTCTCACAGCCCTCTCCCTTCCCTTTCTCCTGGAGGCATGTGCTGCCCTGTGTCAGATGGCGTGGTTTGGGTTCCTCTGGCTCCTGTGCACTTACTTGATCTCTGAGTAATGTTCAGTGTCATCTGCATGCTTCCAGCTTGGTTGCCCAGACTGTAGCACCAGCCTTCCTGGTGCTTGTTCCTGTCCTGGGGTCCCCGACCACCCTTCTGAGGAGGGCTGGCAGGGAACAGGCCTCCTGATTGTTTCCGATGCCTCCCTGTTCTCTCCGTCCGAATCCGGGCCAGCACCAGCTTCCAGGCCTGCCTCCCTGTCTGAATCCCCTGGGGCTGGTTAAAGCAGCTGTTCGCAAGGTGCCTGGGCCCACGCCAGCCCAGCTCAGCCAGACAACTGGGAGGAGGCTCCTGTGCTGCAGCAGGCTCCCTGCCGGTTCCTGGATTTGCATTTGGAAGCCTTCTGGTCCTGTTGAGTCAGGCACTGACACACTGACTTGCGGCTCCTTCCGGTTCTGCCACTCGCTTGCCATGGGTCTCCGAGCTTGGATGTCCTCATCTATAAAATGTAGGGCGGTTCCTCTCGGACAATAGTGAATGTGAGACTCAGAGCCAGCACACTGATAGCCAGATTGAAGGACAAGCCAAGGGGAGGGATCCGGAAGTGAGAGGTGAGTGTGGTGGCCTTTGTGTGGATGTCACCTGTCTGCCTGCTGGGGTTTGGGGTGCCCCCCCCCCCTTCCATAGTCACCTGTCTTGCAGTGCTGGCTACTGGAGAGGCAGTGGCTTGCAGCTGGAAGGGGGTTTCTGGGAAGGCTGAAGTGTGGGGATATGTGGAGTGCCCTATAAGTACTTTGATGATTTTAAATTGCTTAAGTGGTTTCCTAAGATGATCCTAAGCCTCCTGGGCACACAGACACAAAATCAATTGGAAAATTCAACAAACCTAACCGGGGGAGCTGCAACCTGAGCTACCCACCATCTCTCTTGGCTCCCAGGCCTGGTGGGGGCAGAGTAGGACCCCTGTCTCCCATCCTCCAGCATCCCAGGAGTGTAGGCCCAGAGGCCTTGGCTGGGGAGAGGATTCTGTGCCACCCCCTTTTTAAAAAAAGATTTATTTTTATTGCAAAGTCACATGTACAGAGAGGAGGAGAGACAGAGAGGAAGATCTTCTGTCTGCTAATTCCCTCCCCAAGTGACTGTAACAGCTGAAGCTGAGCTGAACCAAACCAAAGCCAGGAGCCTCTTCCAGGTCTCCCATGCAGGTGTAGGGTCACAAGACTTTGGGCCATCTTTGACTGCTTTCCCAGGCCACAAGCAGAGAGCTGGATGGGAAGTGGAGCTGCTGGGATTAGAACCAGTGCATGCAAGGCAAGGACTTTAGCTGTTAGTTACCATGCTGGGCTAGAGAAGACTCCTTTTATGGCTTTGCTGTCTCCTGTGTGAACCTTGAGGTCCTAACCTGGTATTCTTTTTAATGACAGAGTTCCTGTTGGTATGTGTCACACCTGCTGCCCACTGTTTGGGCCACCAAAGGACGTGCCTTAACCCTTTGTACCCCTGTATAGATACCTCTGCCTGTCGCTGGGGGCATACGCTGCTGCCTCCTGTGAGCTGAATTGTCTGTGGGATTCCTTCCCCAGAGGCCCAGGTGTGTGGGGATTCTACCATGCAATGCCACATGTCGCTTCTTGGCGGGGGTACGTTCTGAGACAGGCATGCTGAGGTGACTGTCCTTGTGTGGACATTGCTGAGGGCAGGCTCACGGACACGGGTGGGGATGTGACATGGCTGCCATCCATGTGTGAGCTGGGGACCAAGGCCTCCCTGGGCAGCACAGGGCTGTGTTTGCCTCTGTTTCTGGCAGTACCTGCTTGGTGACTTATGGTGTCTGGTCATTGCTCTGGTCAATGTGCAAGCCCTTCCACTTTGTCTGGCTGCACATCACTCCGGACTTCTGGTCTCCTCTTGACTGACACAGGGTGATTTCCAGTCTAGTTTCACAGACAGCTGTGACAGACAGCTCGGCACACTGACCACTTTGCTGTCCCTGGGGACAGATGCGCACACCAAGTGCTGGGTCAAGGCTTTGTGACTGTGCAGATGTGACCACCAGGGTAAGGCTGGACCCCGAGGTGCCCTGCCCTGGGACATCACCTCTCCTGCCATCCAGGATGGGCACTGTGACCAGCCCCCACTGGACTCCTGACAACAAGTCAGAGGCAGTGCCAACAGTGTCTTATGTGAATCCTCATTGAATCTAGAGGAATAAGTTAAAAAATATTCTTAAAGGAAGAGTAAAACAGAGACAGGAGGAATGGGGAGAAAGTCGATGATTGAAGATCGCCCATCATGTGGCCACAACAGGCAGTACTGGACCAGACCAAAGCCAGGCAGGAACTGCATCTGGATGGCTCATGTGGGTGGTAGGAGCCCATGTCCCTGGGCCGTCTTGTGCTGCCTCTCGTGCCCATCAGCAGGGAGCTGGATCAAAAGCAGAGCTGGGAATCGACCACAGGCACGCTGATATGGGATTTGGACTTTTCAAGCAGTAGTTTAACCTGACATGTCACAACACTTGTTCCAAGTAAAATTTTTTTTTTCTTAGCCAGAAAATGTTAGCGTGAGAAAAAAAATCTCCATTCCTCAAAGCATCCAAACACAGAATGTCCTGGAAATTGGGCAGCTATGAGCGCATACCCGTTTCAGGAGGGCTGTGACGTGTGGCTTTAACCTGTCTGTCTGCGTGGTCAGTGTTTCTTGAGGATCTGCCGTGGGCCCTGAATTTCGCTTTAGTCCTGGAGGTCAGCTTTTCGTTTTTTTCCATGGTTTCTAGTTCAGTGCAAGATGAATATGTGCTGTGTACTACTTAAGGTTCAGCTCTGATGTGTGGGCCCAGTTTCCAGATGCCAACTTGAGGCATGTTCTAGATTATTCCTTAGAAACTATGACCAGGACGCAGTGTGTGGAAAGGACACTCGGGGATGGAGTCCTTCATCATCACTTCTTGGTTGTGGCAGTCGGTAGTCCATGAAGATCTGACCTGTCTTGCAGATGAGGGGAGTAAGTCTCAGAGAAGATACTAGATGGCACCTGCTCGCCAGATGGAACCAGAGCTGGGCTCCCAGCCTGCTGCCAGCAGCCCTACCACATGCGGAGGGTGCAAGTGCATCCTGTTAGTGTGGGGACCTGAGGGTGGGCATTGCAGGTGGTCTACACCCAAGAGTCAGGCACCCCTCCCTCCTTCTGTGCCCCACAGGTGAGTGTGGCCTGATGTCCCCCAACTCCTTCATGCTGATGAGGCAATACAAGCCAACACATGTGCTGCGGGTTCTGAGAAAGACAAGGGCGTAGAGCGCTTAAGGACAGTTGATCACATGTTCCATGACTCAGGGTGACAGCCTTGCCATGTGTATGTGTTTCCTGCCAGTCCTGCAGTATGGTTTACCAGGCCACAGCCTGCGGATGGCTCTGTACCTGGTGTTTGTACAGGGCCAGTGGCAAGCAGCCCCAGGCTTGTGCCTCACGGTGCTTTGTGGCTCTGGTGGCTGCTCAGGGCAGTGGCGCCACCCTTCTTGAGAGGCTTTGTCCATCTGGTGGCTGGGTGGAGCTAAGGTCATGGGGCTGCTCCCCTGGCTGTGTCTGGTTTCCCTGTGGCCTTGCTCTCCGTGGAGAGATGCAACCGTACAGCCTCAGGGCCTGCGTGACGGGAGCAGGCAGTGGGAACGTCTTACTTCATTGGAGTAGGTCTCTTGGGAAACACAGGTGCGCAGGTGTGCTCCCAGCTGGAGTTGGACATGATAGGTGGAGTGTAGGAGGCAGAGCCACGTGGCCCGTTATGCCGTGGGTGCAGAGAAGTGCTTAGCTGAACTGTGGGCATGTGAGCCAGAGACAGGGGAGATCACTGTGTTCTTGCTCGGGACGAAAACCTCCAGACCTTCACAGTGCAGTTCAGGAATTGAAAATAGGGTATTGTCTGGGGGAATGGGATTTGGGGGATACACAAGGGTGAGGGTGGCTGGGAAGGGAGGTGACCTCAAGGTTCATTGGCTGCAGACAGGTGAAGAGGCCCCGCAGGAAGGACTGGGAGGAGGAGGCCGATGGCCCTGGGCTCCTGCTTGGCGCAGTGCCCAGGCAGCCATGATGACTGACCCACAGCCTGGCAACTGTGCCTCCGAGCCCCACCCTGGCCCTGCCACTCTCCTGCGGCCCTTGATTCTGTCTTCCTACAGCATTCCCTGTCCGCCTGTCCAGCTTCAGCATTTTTAAATAAACAGGAATGTAGCACACACACACACAACAAGGCACGGCACACGTCTCAGGGTTAAGATTCTGCAGGTTTTTGCACATGCCCCTGCTGTCTGATTGCCAGCATGAAGAACATTTTCTGCTCCACAAAGTTCCATAAGCCCCTGCTGTTTAGCATCTGGAGAGTTCTCCACAGCCTGACTGCCCACCGCTTGGCCCTGTGTTTCCTGTCCTGGCCTCCTGGGAGCAGACTGAAGGTGTGTCTCGTGCGTGTGGCTTCTCCCATCACCCTTTGAGGCGCACCCAGGGGGCCCAGCACGTCCCTGGTTCTTGGGTTTTTGTGGCTCTGGGCTGTTCCGTTGTGTCATTGTTTGCATGGTTCATCATTTATTTATCCATTCTGCTGCTGCTGGACATTTGGGCTGAATCCAGTGTTTGGCTCTTATGAATAAAGCTGTTCAGAATGGTTGTGAAACGTGTCTTTTAGTGGGTAGAAGCACTCGGCTCTCATCTATCAAGGAACTTCCCACAGCGTGTGGAGGGGCTGCATGGTTAGCCCAGCAGCTAAAGCTGTTTTTGACTCTCCTGTGGCGCATTGGCGTGCCAGAGTTCAGTTCCCAGCTCTGGCTCCTGACCCAGGCTTCCGGCAAATGCAGACCCTGCTTTGGCAGCAAATATTTGTGCAAGTGATTGTGTTCCTGCCTCCCATGTGGGAAACCTGAATTGAATTCCCAGTTCCCCGCTTCCCCCCTGCTGGCCATTGCAGGCATTTGGGGAGTGGATCCATGGATTGGAGTTTTCTATGTTTCTCAAATAAATAAATTAAAGCAGTGTGTGGAAAAAAGCAGTGTGTGGAAAAAAAGCATTTTAAAAGTAAGTTTATTTTGGTGCAAAAAATTTTAAATTCATGTCTATGAGGGGGTCTCCAAGATGTTCATAGAAGATGTGCATTATGGAAAAAAAAGCTGCGTGGATTTCAAGGTTTTTTGCATCCAAATGCATTCAGCCTTTAATGCTATTTCTCTGTGTGTGTGTGTGTGTTTGGGGGGGGTGGAGTTGCTTTAGGGTGAGTTTCTGGCTCAGGCTGCAAGAGGGAGGAGCCTCAGGAGGTGCTGCCAACTGTTTAGCCCAAAGAGACGGGAGCTTCTAACCACCCTCCTTTGCTTTGAAAGTTGTGGTTGTGCATTGAGACACATCTTGAACACCACCTTGTCTTCCACTCTGAGGGTAACACTGACCACGTGGGCGTTTGCCTGTGAGTCCATCACGTCCGTATCCTGCCCTGCTTCAGCCACCTGTGCTTGGGGTATTCTAGGTACTTCACAAAAGGTATGGCTGAGTTCACGTGCCATTAGGATTCTCTCTTGTGAGTCGCACACCCGGGAGTCAGGCTTGCTGCTCCCATCTTGCAGGTGAGAAAGCTGAGGCTTGTCTAGAAGGCACCAGAGAGGCCCCTGCCGCACTGCCCATTCCCGGAGCCTGGGCTTGCACAGCGCTAGTAGGCAGCATGTGTTGGGATTTCTTGCTCTTTTTCAGCTCGCCCACTCTGATTTTTCCCTCGGCCGCGTATTCTAGTGTGGGGCTTGTTGAATTTCATCTTGCGGGTGACCCAGTTAGCTCCTGAAGGAGTTGTCAGCTTTTCTGTCAGCCGTGTCTGTGCCCTAGAATTGGGGATTTCCAGGTTGGATTGGGCCTCCAGGCCACGGAAACCCACTTGTGTGTTAGTAAGGGCCTTTCCTTGTGGATTGGACGTTGGGACCTTAGTTTTTCATCTTTTCAAAGCCCCTGGTAGAGACCCACCCCACACTTGCTGGCTACCAGCACTTGAGTGAAAAGACAGAGGCCAGGGAGGCCATGATTAATGTGTATCCTGTTCTCCTTGGAGTCTCAGGAGGGTGATGTTGAACTTGGAACTCTGGCCTCCAGGTCAGGGCAGGGAGCAGGTGGACTGGGACTGGACCCCAAACCCAGCAAGACCCCTTGGGAAGGCTGAAAGGCTGGAGTTGCTGGATGGACTTTCAGAGGCCTCAGGGTTGACCTTGGTACCTTGGGGTACCCTCCAAGTGTGGTTCACTGAGGGTGGCTGGAGGCAGCTGTCTGTGGTCCTGAAGTAGGGTGCCTGGCCCGAAGGCAGAGCCAAGGCTGTGGGGGGCTTGGGAGCCTGTGGTTTTCCAGAGGTGCGTGCCTGCGGGTTTTGGTGGGAGCTGGGCATGTGGCAGGGCAGACGGTGCGGGCGCCTTGATGTTTTAATTGAAGCCTGGAGACACGGTTGCTCTCTACTGTGCTGACAATGTACGAAATTAATAATTCAGCGGTGGCTGTGTTGTACCTGCTGTCTTCACCCTCGGAGACAGCCACACACACATCCATGCACACACATGCATACACACCACATCCATGCACACACATGCATACACACCACATCCATGCACACGCATGCATACACACCACATCCATGCACACGCATGCATACACACCACATCCATGCACACACATGCATACACGCCAAGCTGCCCGTGGGCCAGGTGCTGCTGGCTGGATTGAAGGCAGAGCACTGCCATTAAAAAAAAAAAGTGTATTTATTTAGTTGAAAGGCAAAGAGACAGATTTTCCATCTACTGGTTCACTACTCAAATGGCCACTATGGCCAGAGCTGGGTCAGTTTGAAGCCAGGAGCTTCTTCCAGATTTCCCGTGTGGGTGCAGCGGGCCAAGCACTTGGGCCATCTTCCACTACTTTCCCAGATGCATTTGTAGAGAGCTGGATCAGAAGTGGAGCAATTGGGACCCAAACAGGTGCCCATAAGGGATGCTGGTGTCACAGGTGGTAGCTTTACCGCAATGGCGACCCCAAACCACTGCCATCTTAAAGATTTATTTATATGTTTTTATTGGAAAGGCAGATTTACAGGGAGAAGGAGAAACAGAGAAGAACTTCATCCACTTGTTCACTCCCCAAGTGGCCACAATAGCTGAAACTAAGCCAATCTGAAGCCAGGAGTCCAGGGCTTCTTCTGGGTCTCTCATGTGGGTGCAGGGTCCCAAGGCTTTGGACCATCCTTGACTGCTTTTCCAGGCCACAGGCAGTGAGCTGGGTGGGAAGCGGAGCAGCCAGGACACGAACTGGTGCCCATAAGGGATCCCAGCATGTGCAAGGCGAGGATTTAGCACTGAGCCATTGTATCATTTTACACCCAAGGGGCTCGGTTTTGTCTGGAGAGACCTTGAGTGTAGGTCACAGAGTGTGGGGCTGGCTGCTCCTGTGTATAGAGATGAACACACTTAAAGCCCTGTTTGTCATGCAATCAGCCTGAAATGACAGTGACATGGAGGGAAGGTCCCTGTCAGTAGGCACCCTCCAGGCATATGTGTTAATTAGCTCCCTTTGACCTGTCAAGTATTTATGATGCTTCATGTTTATGCAAGATCCTGGTGCAGGTGGTGGGATGACCAAGGTGGCCAGTGGGTAAAGCTGATCATTCCTGGATGGGGCACCCCCTATGTTGAGTCGCTGCTCAGACTGGGGTGTTATGTCGACGAGAGTCTGGGGCCCTCACAGGGAGAGAGAGGGCAGTTCTGGTAAGACGTGCAGGGCTTGCTGGGAAAGGTGGCAGGTGTCCTGCAGGCAGAGGTGGAGCCATGGCTGTGTTCTCCACAGAGAGAGGTGGCTGTGGTGGGAGCTGTGGCGTGTCTGGTAGGGGTGCAGCAGGACTCCTGGCATGGGGGAGGACTGGGTGGTCTGTGGTTAATTTGTGGGGGGGAGCTTGGACCAAGGATGTGGATTTGATCTGCAGGATGGGTCCCTGACTGGACTTGGGAGTTAGACATATTTGTTTTTGGTGTTGACTGGAGGTCAGGTGCAGAATGAGGCCTGAGGTTGAGAGGGACAGTCCACACTGGAGGTGATGGTGGCCCATGTCTTAGGCACCATGCCATTCATTCATTCACCCACTCTTAAGTAGTGGCCACATTGAACATTCACAGTGACCCACAACATGTTCAAGCTTTGCCCACCTGGAGGGGAGAGAGATGCCACAGTGAGTGACAGTTCCAGTGGGGACGGGACACTGCTCAAGGTCAGGCATGCGGAGTGTCACGGGAGGGGCAGTTGGGAGCCAGGGGAGGGGATACTGGAGCATAGACCCACGTGATGTGGAAGCAGACGAATGGCTGGTAGTGTTGTTTTTTTCTTCTTTTGGTGAGGGTAGGGATAGAGGCACAGTCATGCAAAGGCCGGGAGGCGGGACGTTCTTGGTTAATCTGAGGAAGAACAGAGAGAGGGAGGGGCAGGGCTGGACGGACCGCCTGCACGGGCATCTGGAAGGTTTCGGATGAGAGCTATACCTTTAGCAAGCACTCCGGCTGCTCTTACTCTCTCTTCCTCCCCCTTCTCCCCACCCTCCCAGGGCGCTATTGGCCCCACAACCTGCAGAGGCTTCCCACGTCTCCTCTCCAACCAGCTGCTAGATGGACCATGTCCAGGGTCCTCTCTGAACCTCAGCATTCCACCGCATAGTGTGGGTGCCATGGCAGATACCTCCCTGGGGGGGTTGTGACAGTTGGGGCAGGGAGTGTGTGTAAGCGGGAGGTCATTATTATGACAATTCTTCAAGCCAAAATGAATGACCCCAGAGGATGGTTTAGCACAGGCCTTCAGTAGGGATTTGGGAGCCTGTGACTGCAAAAACTGGCCCTAGTTGGAGACGTAAGTGTTTTCTTCTTTTTTTAAAAAAAATATTTTTACTGGAAAATAAAGTCAGATATACAGAAAGGAAGAGAGACAGAGAGGAAGATCTCCCGTCTGTTGATTCATTCCCTAAGCAGCTGCATTGGGCAGAGCTGAGCCAATCCAAAGCCAGGAGTCCAGAGCCTTTTCCGGGTCTCCCACGTAGGAGCAGAGTCCCAAGGCTTTGGGCAGTCCTCGACTGCTTTCTCAGGCCACAACTAGGGAGCTGGATGGGAAGTAGGGCTGCTCGGAGTAGAATTGGCGTCATATGGGATCCTGGCTTGTGCAAGGCGAGAACTTTAGCTGCTAGGCTACTGCGCAGGGCCCCATAAGTGCTTTCAAAAGCTGCAGGGGAGGGGAATCTAGGCTGGCCCTGGGGTGGCCAAAGAGAATGAGGGGTGCAGGTGTGTCTGGCCCCTGAGTGTGAGGCCATCATGTGCTTCATGCCCTGGGCTCCGTGGATGGGCTGAGGCCTGTTTTTCCGGAAGTCCCTCCTCAGCTTCCCCTACTCTGCCCCCATATCCCTTCCTGCCAAGAGGACACTGCTTGTAGGTGGAGCTGACTGTGGTCACCAGGATGGCCTCCTGGGGATGCCCAGGCTCCTCTTCCACGTCCAGGCCTTTCCCATCCCCACGGGGAATCCAACATGCTGGCCCTCAAGAGGGCAGTGGAGTGCATCGACAGGTTCTGCTGCTGACCAGGTACTGGCAGGAAGAACCAGGCAGGCACTGTGCTGTCCGAGGGGCCCCTTCTGGGGAGCCCCTGTGCTGGGCGTTGGCAGGAGTGGGGGTATTGTGGCTGGGTTGTGGCTGCTAGTCCACTGCAGCTTGTAGAGCTGTCACAGGAAGGGGGACAGTGAGGGCCTGGTGCTTAATTTAATTCTGTGTTTTATGGCTTAATATGGAAGATGAGGGGGACAGACAGGGAGAAATGTGATTAATTTCTAGCCGGCTTCCCATTTGTTAATTTCCTCCTGGTTCAACAGGATTACTGAAACCAATTTCAGATGCCATTCTCCGGGTGAGCATCCAGCTCCCCCGCAGTTATTAGGGTGCAATCTTGGGGGTGAGGAAGGAGGCTGGCCCACTCCAGGTTCTTGGGCAGAGCCCTCTGGCTTGGTGAGGGTCTCTACGTCCCTGGAGCTTTGGTAATGGGGTGGGAGGAGATCTGAATGACTAGGGAGTAGCAACAGGTACCCAGAATCCGGGGAGGGAGGCTGTGTCTGGGGAGGCGGGCAGGGATGCCACCTCCTGCCCTAGTGTCTGGTGGGGAGCAGGACAGGTAGTGAGTGAGGTGGGCAGGAACACCTGGGCTGGGGTGCCGGGGTGCTCAGTCCTCCTCCTGCCTGCCCATGGGTTGCCCACTGCAGGCTGGATTTCCTGCTGGCAGTCACTGTGGGGCAGTTGGGAGGCCTGACTGCTTGACAGGTGACTGGGTAGGATGGGATGGGGAATGTGGATGATCTGGGCTCTGCCAAAGGCGCTGTTAACACTGCTGCCCTCTGCTTGTCCTGGCCCTGGGGAGTGTGCACCAAGGGCAGGAGGAGCTGCCTAGAAGAGATGACTGGTGACAACCATCCCATGGGGGACACTTGCCCTAGGGCTGTGGATAAGTGAGAGCTCCTGGGAAAAACCAGCTGGGCAGGGACACAGCACAGGCGGAGACCAAGAGGCCCGGGACCAGAGGAAGCACAGGGGCATGGACTTGCTGAGTGCTGAGGGCGGTGGGCAGTGAGACTCACCCAGGCCAGGCTTTCCTTTGAGGGACGAGGGTTTGGGATATTTGAAGTGACGGCTCCTGGACAGGTGGGCATGTGCTGCATGCGCCTGTGTGTGTGCCTCTGCCGACCGAGGCCTCCTCCACCCCCAGGCGGCCAAGCAGCTGGCGGTGAGGTAAGTACTCAGTGGGGACCAGGAGCAGGGGGATGCGTACAGCTCAGGGCACAGGTTGGGCCCCATGGCTCCAGAGAAGAGACCCAGACCCCCCTTGAAAGTGACAGGGAGTAGATTTCATCTCAGGCTACCTGCAGCAGGAGTGGGCTGCTGTGAGACCCCGAAAGCTGCCTGTTGCCTCCAATAGGGCAGTAACGGGCAGCAGTGGCCAGAGGCTTTGGATGGGGCATTGCAAGCACCACCCTGTACCTCATCTCCACAAACAGTGCTGCCTCCTGGGTCACACAGGTGGACTTGAGCAGAAACATACTCTGGCTGCAGAGCTGGGGACTGCAGGCTTGAGGGCATTGGGGCGGACCCGGGAGGGACTCAGACCGGGGCTCTGTGTTTCTCCTGAATGGCCAGGGGCACCTGAGTGGTCAGCTGGGCCTGTTCTGTGGGTGCCCACGCAGGGAGAGCTGCTCTCCATGAAAGACCTGTCAGCTCGCATCACTGATTGTTGGAAAGTGGTCCTGGGACAGGCAGGGCCTGTGGGCACCTCCCGCCTGTCCCCTCCTTGTCTGGGGAGGATCTAGGTGAGCTGATGGCCCTTACTTTAAGCCTGGAGGAAGGCCGGGCAGTTAGCTGGTGAAGGATTTCTGCTGAGGACAGGGTGAGTTGTGGGATGTTGGGAGGATAAATATTAGCTGTTATCACAGTGCTTGTTAGGACCATCAGATGGAAACTGAGGGAGGGACTGTGACTGGTAACATGGTGAGTGGTGACAGAGCCCAGGAGCTTTGTGCTGTCATGGCCTGCAGAGCTGCAGAGGTCGCAGCTGTGGACCTGGAGGTGGCAGGTAAGGGGAGCTGGGGACCAGCAGGAGCCCAGTTACCTGGGAGGAATGGTCTTGGCCTTGCTTGGCTTGGCAGGTGTGTGTCCCCAGGAGGAGACATTGGGGCGCCCGAGGGCTGCAGGGGAGGCCCTGCTTCTCCCCATCTCCATAGACAGTGCTTGCTGGTGGAGCCGCCATCATCGCCCTCCTGTTGCGCCAACACAGTGGCCTCCCAGTTGGCCTCCCGGTTGGTCCTGTTTGCCCCCAGAGCTGTTTTCTGCACTGTTTTCTGCCTCACTTCACAGTGCTCCCAGCTCGCTGTATTCCCATCATCCTGTTCCTTGAATGTTCTGTGGGTTCTTAGCTGCTGCCCTGCTGCCTGGGCTCCTCATCCCCCAGCCTGCACTTGTCCTGGTGTCAGCTCGGTGCCCTCTGCTTGGGGTGCTCCTTCTGGCTGCCCGACCCACCTCTGGGAGCTCTTGCACATCTCAGGCCCTGTGGTTACCTGTGTGCTGGTGTGTGTGTGTCCTCAGTGAGAGGCTCTGTCCACTGCATTGGGCTCCCTGGGGCTGGTCTGTTCCCCATTGCTCCCTGTGGCATCCAAGACCCACCACGGTACCACTTGGAGGGCACTGTCTGGAGATAACCCAGTGAGTACATTCTGAGCATGTGCAGGGTGGGGACCAATGGCTCCACCATGGTCTCCAGAGCCAGAAGCCCTTATTTCACAGCAGAGACCCCCATGATGGATAGAATGCCATGTGAGTGTACCCCGACATGAGCCCCATCCTAAGTGTGCTGGCAGAGGTTGGGTTAGAGCGGAGACCTTTAGTGCCTGAGGACAGCAATAGGGGGCAGCCAAGTACCAAGAGAAGGCCCTTGCAGGTACCTCCCTGCCGGCCAGTGTTCCTGCTCTGGCATGTGTCAGTCTGTCCTTGTAGCATTGGCCAAATTGCTCTATTCTGGAGCCAGGACAGTGATTTTCAAACTCTTAGTTAATTATTTTGCTTTGTTTATTTGTTTGTAAGGCAGAGAGATGGAGAAAGAGAAAGGCAGAGAGAAAGAGAGCTCCCACCTGTTGGTTCACCCCCAGGATGTCTTGCAGTGCCCAGGGCTAGGCTAGGCTGAAGTCTGGAACCAGGAGCATGATCCATGTCTCCCACAATGGTGGTAGGGACCCAACCATGTGAGCTGTCACCTGCTGTCCCTCAGGATTTGCACCAGTGGGAAGCTGGAGTCACGTGCTCTGCATGGGACCTGGGTGTCTTAGCCATTAGGCTTTAGCCCCCTACTCCTCCATTTCGAATTGTTTAGGAGCAGAAAAATTACCCCAACAGTCTCTCTCTTTTTTAAAAGTCATATTTAAGGAAAAGCAGAGAGAAAGATCTTCCATCTGCTGACTCACTGCCCAAATTGCCTCAGGGGTCAGAGCTGAGCTGATCCAAAGCCAGGAGCCAGGAGCTTCTTCTGAGTCTCCCACATGGGGACAGAGTCCCAAGGCTTTGAGCCATCTTCCACTGTCTTCCCAGGCCACACACAGGGAGCTGGATGGAAAGTAGAATAGCTGGGATAGAACCTGCATCCATACTGGATTCTGGTGCTTGCAGGTGGAGGATTAACCTGTTGAGTCACTATTCCGGTTACTCTCCATTCCCACAGTAGAGTCCTTTTTTTTTTTTTTTTTAAAGAGTTATTTATTTTTATTGGAAAGTCAGATATAGAGAGAGGAGGAAAGACAGAGAAGAAGATCTTCTGTCTACTGATATACTCCACAAGTGGCTGCAATGGCTGGAGCTGAGCCAGTCTGAAGCCAGGAGCCAGGAGCTTCTTCTGGGTCTCCCACGTGGGTGCAGGGTCCCAAGGCTTTGGGCAGTCCTTGAATGCTTTCCCAGGCCTCAAGCAGGGAGCTGGATTGGAAGCGTGGCTGACAGGAATAGAACCAGCACCCATACAGGATCTTGGTGCATGCAAGGTGAGAACTTTAGCTGCTAGGTTACCGCACTGGTCCTACAGTAGAGTCTTAGAGAGAAACCTGTGTGTGTGGCTCAGCCAGCTGCATCTCTGACACCCCTTGTAGACTGGGCCTCCACTGGGAGTTCTGGTGTTAGGCACTGTCTTGAATCCTTGCCCCTGTCCCTCTGGAACTGATGCTCCAGTGGGAGGCAGACAGCTGTCGTCTGCTGGCAGGAACAGTGTGGTGACTGGTGGGCAGGATCAGGCAGAGCACAGGCGAGGGGAGTGGGGTGAGGCTGGGGGCTTGAGGAGGCAGCTTGCATAGGTCCTGTGAGCCCTTGAGATGGGACCCTCCTGAGAAGAGGAGAGACAGGATCTGCCTCGGCTTTGAACCTGGTTCCTCTGGCTGCCAGGTGGGAGAGGCGTGTGTGTGTGTGTGGGGGGGAGGTGGTAAGTGTGGGAGGAGACCAGAGAAGAAGTGAGGGGCTGTTATACAAGCCCAGCCAGAGGTGTTGGAGCCATGAAGCCTGGATGGCAGTGGCAGAGGCGGGGTCTGCTCTCCAGGTGGTGCTGACAGCATTTTCTGGTAATTGAGGGGTAGGGTGGGGCGGGGCGTGAGGAAGAGGAGTCCAGCACACCGCACCCCGCGTTGCAGCCCAAGCACGAGTCCTGGGGGTCCGGAGCTCGGCCTGGGAGCTGCTACCTGTGCACCACCTGTTCTCCTGCCTGCTCAGGGGAGCAAACAGAGTGTGGGGGCCTGGAGTTGCAGAACAGGCTGAGTCCCCCTGCCCCGTCCCCCAGGTGCCACTGTGAGAATATGGCTCGGGGCATCTGTGCCTCTGGGAGTGAGTGGGGAGAGGACAGAGTGTGGCACTGGGCACCGTGGCTGGGTGGGGTAGGGGGAGCTATAGAGGAGCAGGAGGGGATGGTGGGGAAGGAGCTGTGGGGCCTGTGCTCCTGCAGGTGCCATGAGGAGCAGCTCCACCCTGGCCACAGCAGGCACCCCCACTCTCCTGCCAGCTTGGCTGTGCCTGCTTCATTGCACTTGCCTTCAGCCTGGCCTCTGGCTTGCCTCTCCACCCAGGCTCAGGCCCTGCTCCCCCTGTGGGAGCCCCTGTAGTCCCCCGGGGGCCTCCTCCCTGTAGTTGGGCTGCCAGCCTGCCAGTGGTCTGGCTGGGATATAAATTCTGTGGAGTGATGGTGATGTGACTTTTATCGGCTCATGTGTTCAATAATGTTAATACATCCCATTATATCACATTGTATTAATACAGCACAATACATCACACACGGAGCTGCACATTAACTTGGCTTGGGAAAGCACTGGGTAGACACTGCGGTTAATTCTCTTTCAGCCTGGCCACACCCCATCACTAGTTCAGTGCTTGCCAAGTGGTCATCAGGGCACCAGGAGCCGTTACAGCCACCCTCCTGGCTCTGGTCCTGCCTCCTCACCCTCCTCAGCTGTGTGCCAGCCAGGGAGCTCCTCCATCCCTGCATCCTTACCTGTGAGGGCAGCAGGGACCATTAAACTCCCACTGAATACATGCAGAAAATGAGTTTCGGGAATGGGAGGCAGGGGTGGGCCCAAGGGGTGTGTCTTGACACACATCCTGCTGCTTCCCGGTGCTGAATGGTGAGGGCTGGGGGTAGGAGGCTGGGAGTGGGCAGGGCACGAGCTGGCAGGTGTGGGAGCCAGGCCAACTGGCTGTGTGGTCTTGTCTCAGCACACTCTGGGTGAAGCTCTGCCATCGTGCTCGCTTCCCGGGGTTCTCTAGTGAAGCGAATGGGCCGACACACACACGGGGAGCCTGGAGCACAGGGATGGTGACCGACAGTCTTGTGAGGGGCCCAGTTGGTATTTGGACAGTCCTCTGCCTCCTGGTTCCCGGGCAGCTTCACTTCCAGCTTGGCCCCTTGGGTGCCACAGTCATCCTGCCTCGTGAACGTTTGGACATGGCCTGGTGCCCAGCTCCCCAGCCCCTAGGCACTTCTGTGCATGGAGAAGGCCTGGCTTGGCCATCAGACAGGCTGGGTGGCCCTGGACAAGCTCTGATTCTCTGAGGACACTATCATGTCTAGCCCTGGGGGCTCAGTCCGTGGCAGGGCTCAGTGGGTGGGAATGGTTGCTCCTTCCCCCGCTCCCTTCTCCTGGCTGACCCTGCAGGGAGACTGAACCAGCCCAGATGCTCCAGGTGTGCCCATTTGATGGATGTGCGGACTGAAGCTTGCCGGCAGATGGTGTGGCCATTGTCACAGGCGGCTGAGTCTCACCCCTGGGGACTGGGGCTTGAGCCCTCCTTGGAAAAGGAGGCAAGGAGCCGCGGCTCCAGGGGCTCCCTCTTCCTAGCTCCCCACAGCATGGTTCCTTCTTGCCTAGTTTGCGACACTGTTGATTCACATCTGCTTCTGGAAATAGTGTGGTGCAGAGGTGTGGGTCTGCTTTGTTCCTGGCCTTGTGGCTGCTGCCCCTAGCTGCCCCTAGCTGCCCCTAGCTGCTGCCCTGCTTGGCACCTGTATCCCTTGTGAGTTCCCCTTCTCCTCCCCCATACCATCTGGGGGTGGGGACGGATGGCTTGGCCCTGGGCGTCCAGGGAAACAGAAATGTTCAAAAGGGCAGGACAAGGGGCTGAGTAAAGGCACCTTCCAGGGAAATATTCACTCAAAGGCCTGTTGCCCGCGTCTGGTTCTCTGTTGGAAAACAGGATTCAGAGCGGGCCTGGAAATTCATCCACGTGCCTGCTGCTTCTGATAAGAGGCTGGCAGGCTGGCGGGCAGGCGGGCTGGGCTGAGGAGTAGAGACAAGACCAGGGCAGCCCCCTAGAGTCTTCCCACACCCACTGGAGGCCGCAACAGGCCTGGGTGGGGAGGGAATGGTAGAATTTGGTCTGCCTTCTGCATGTTGGGCACTGGGCGCTGCCGTGGGCAACACACTTGCTGCAGCGTGTACCTTGCTATAGAGAGAACATGGCCACACCCCATCCCCGTGGTGTGGGCTACGTTAGCCTTGGTTTCTTCCCTGATTCCTTGGGACTTGTCTCAGAGGCTGTGGAGGGTCCCCTGGATTCACTTAAGACACACGAGAAAGAACCAAGTAGGAGAGAGAGTGTGCTCTGAACAGGTGGAGATGGGGGCATTGGGCGGGGTTGAAAGCAGAGAAGTCCTAGGAGGGAAGGAGGGAAGGAGGGGGTCACATGGGGATGTGGGCATGGAGTGGGAAGAGCTGGGGCAGGGATCCCGAGGCAGTGTGCCCCATGTGTGCCGGGTGGTATGGCTGCAGCTGTCCATGGTGAAGGAGAGGGCTGTGTGTGGAAATGTTAGGTGCTGGGCACTGTGACAGATGCTGGGTTGTGCTGGGAAGATGGGGACCACCCACCTTCAATATCCCAATATTCTGGCTGCAAGAAGGTAGACTCTTTCTGAGCTGTTTTCCTCCTGCACAATGCAAGACAAAAAGAGGCCACCTGTGGAACTCTGACCTGGCTGGTCAGGGAGACACTGGGGCACAGGTGAAGGACCCTCACACCCCAGCTTTGGAGACAAGTCCTGGGCCTTGAGCCCATTCTCTGAAGGCCTGGGATGGGGTTGGGATTCCTCATTTAAAGCTTGCACCCAAAGGCCCGATGATGGAATTTCTAATTAAATCAGTTCCATCTCATCTGGGAGCTGGAGGTTTGCATATGATATGCATAAAATTAATAATTATATTTAGAAATTAGCTGCTGCTCCAAGCAGGGCCATGCATGCCAGTGTCTGGGACCCACAGGCCCATCTCTGCCCCACCTTTGGTGGCAGAGCCAGTTGGGCCACTTGAGCCCCTGCTGTGGTGTGATGGCCAGGAGTAAGTGTGTTGGGGAGACCCAGTGAAGAGAGAAAGTGGGGCTGGCTCCCCCTTCCTGCAGTTCTCCCTTGGTGGGGGTGGGGTGGGCAGGCTTTTGCTACTGGAGGCTGTCCCTGTGTTGCCCTCAGAGTCTCTGTGCAAAACTATGGATGTGTGCATGGACCCTCCTGTGTTGGGATGGGCTTTACATTATAGTTACGAGGGTGTGTGCCAGAGAGCAAATCCCAGCTCTGCTGTGTGACTCTGGGAAGCTGCTTGTCTCTCTGTTCCCCAGTTTCAGAGGAAATAAGCCAACTGCCTTAGATCATCCTAAGACGGAAGGTGCAAACCACTGTGAGCCCCTTGGGGCAAGTGCTTGACCCTTAGGAAGTGCCAGCTTTTATGATGTGTGTGTATGTGTGTGTGTGTGTGTGTGTGTGTACACGTGCTTGTGTACACACATGTGCATTTAATTTAGTTCGTACCAACCCAGCCTGTGATGAGTGTGCACGACACTCCTAGGATGTCGGTAGAGATGAGCAAGGATCATTCTGGCTTGCCTGGAGCTGGAGCGGGATTCTGGGTCTGTTGGCATGGGATGGGGGAGCTGTGGAGCCTGGGCACCCCCTTGCCATGAGGCTCTGTGGCCTCTGAGGCTCTCACACCTTTCCTGGGGTGGCTGAGGGCTGGCTGCAGCCTTGGCAGTCACCATGGCAGAGGGTCTCCATCAGCCCCAAGCTTGGGCCCAGAAGCAGCAGGCATCGTCTGCCTGCAGCTCATTGGCCAGGGCCTGTCCTGTGCCCCCGCTAACCCCAGGTTCCCGGAGTGGAGGCTGTACCTGCAGTCGGGGAGGCAGAGCACGGCAGGGTTGGTGGACTCCAGGGGCCGCAGGCCGTGTTAGCCGCATGCATTTGTTTATGGTTTATCTGCTATGCCATACACCAGTCTCCTCACCCACCTTTTAAAACATTATTTATTGTTTGAAAGTCAGAATTACAGAGACAGAGAGATCTTTGATCTGCTGGTCCATGCTCCAAATGGCTGCTGCAGCTAGGAACTCCATCTAGGTCTCCCACATGGGTGCAGGGTCCCAAGCACTTGGAACACCCTCTGCTGCTTTCCCAGACACATTAGGAGGGAGCTGATTGGGAATGGAGCAGCTAGCACAAGAACTGGTGATCATATAGGAGCTGGTATTGCAGGCTTGTTGGTTTATTCTTGCTTGTTTTCCCACCAGGGTATCAGTTCTACGAAGGAAAGGAAGCAGTTTGCCTCTGGCAGGCCCACGATTATGCAAAGTCCGTCATGGCTTCCCAGGAAGCCATAGCTAGGGGCATTAAGTGCTGAGTGACCAGAGTACCTGGGAGTAAGAAGGCTGAGGGCAGGGCTGGCTGATGGTACTGGAGCTTAGGCTGGCCAGGGCAGATGGGCACACAGTCAGGCCTCAGGGTGGCTGGGTGCTTGGGGTCGGGAGTTGGCGGCCGTCATGTGTCTGTGGGGTAGAGTGGTGGTGAGGCCAGGTCATGACAGGGTAGCCCTGAAGTGCACTTACAGGTGGCCTGAACTGGGTTCCCACCAAGCGCATGGGGCAGGCGATTGTTGAGGGGAGGCATGGGAGTGCTGAGGTAGCCTCTCTCCCCCTCTGGAGCTTTTCTTAGTCCTTCCAGAGACCACCCAATTGTGCTGGCCTAGCCCCTTCCCAGGTAGCTCCTGCCCAGGATGTGCTCACTATTTCCCCCAGGCTGGGCTGGTTCACGCTAGTCCTCTTGGTAATCAGGTGGGTGGGGAGGGGGTTGGATGTGAGGCCTCTGTGCAGGCCATTGCCATCACTGTTGCCTTCTGCTCTGGAACCTTGAGGACCCCTTCAGAGTCAGGCAGGGCTGTGGGCTGGGGCCAGCCCTGCTGCCCTTTGGGGTCTTCCGGTGCTGACCCTCTGCCATGTACCCCTCTGGGGCTGCCCCTCCCAGCCCCGCACCCTCTTGACCCTGAGTTTCCCTTTGCACAGCCCCGTGGCTCCTCTTCGGTCCCTGGCTCTTTGCTGGTGCCCTCTGTGCTGTGTCTCTCCGTGAGTGCTCCTGGCCTTCCTCTCCTGCAGTGTGCCTGCCACCTCCTGCTAAGCTGCCGGGCTTGCCCCTGAAAACTCCTGTTTGCGGCAGAGGCACCATTCTGGCCTCCTGTGAGGATCTCCCTGTGTGGCCTGGAAGGACCTTCCTTGCCTGGCCAGGGAAGCTCCCATTTGTACCTCCCTGGGCAGCCCAGCCTGGCCCCATCTCCTTTCCCTAGCTGGCCCCACACTCCTGGAGGGCCTCCCTGCCCAGGGCCACAGCTCTGGGAGTCTCCAGCCTGGCCCACGAAGAGGCGCTCAGGAGCTTGCTGCAGCCTGCCGTGTGCCCAGCCCTCTTGAGACACAGACCTGCCCAGTCCTGCTGAGGTTCAAGGTGGGGAGGGTCGGGGAGAGGGCGCTGGCAGCTGTGAGCACAGATGCTCCTGAGCCCTGGGTCTCTGGAGTGAGGACCCACAGGGAGGGGGCGCCAAGGGCTGGTGGATGGGCAGAGCCCGTGCAGGCTGTTCTTCCACCTCTGCGCTTGCGCTGTGCTGCACGATCTTGTGCAGCTTTCATGTACCTGAAAGCAACACTGCCTTTTATCTGGAAAGGAAGTGGCTGATGCTGAGAGCCAGTGTGGAGGGCAGGGAGCCAAGTAGCTGTCGCTGGAGCTTGCTTCCACCCATGTAGTGTCCCTACTTCCTGGGAGACATGGGGCTGCTCTGGGTGGGAGGGAGGCTGAGCTCTGCCTGCAACTGGCCTAGCCTGGGCTGGTGACCAGGTGGGGGCTCTGGGGTTCTGGGGCCTCAGTTTGTGGTGCCCCCAGATCTCCAGAGCAGAGTCCCGCTGAGGTTGTGGGTGTGTCCTGGAGGGATGTCGGGGAGCTCTCTCAGCCCTTGCTGCCCCTTCCCATCTCCCTAGGGCTTTCCAGGGTTCCTGAATTCAGTCATTCTTGGAGCCGGTGACCCAGCACCAATTGTGGACATCTCACGTGTGTGGGTTGCTGGCCAGGTGGGATTGGCATGGGGACAGACTGAGGCTTGGAGCACACAGGTGCCAGGGCACATTTGCATATGCAGCCACACCTACCTACACACTTATGTGTGTGAGCTTTTGCACAGGCTATTTCCTCTGCCTGATACACTCTCCCTCTTAAATCCATGAAGCTGCCTCTGCTGGGGTCTTGACTTAATGTCCAAGAAGCCCCTCTTGTTCCTTGTCTTCATTCCACTGGCCTGTTTCTCAGAGCCCCTCAGAGGCAGGTGTCTGCCCTGTTGGTCCCAGAGCCAAGGTCACCTGTAGGCTGTAGTGCTCAGTGGGCATTCTTGGGGAACATGTGGATGGCTGAGACTCAGGGCATGCTCCAGTAAGTGAGCATGTGTGTGTATGCACATATACACAGTCGTGTTTCAGAGCTATCACCACTGTTGCCCAAGCCCGGAAGGAAGCTGCTTTTGTCTTTTACCATGAAAGGGGGGAGAGAAGGAAAGAGGAGAAAAAGGGAAAGAGAGGAGGGAGAAGAGAGAAAGGAGGGGAAGAGAAAGAGAAGGGGGAGAGAGAAAAAAGAAACAGATTGGAGAGAGAGCAAGAGATGGAGAGAGAGGCCTATTTATGTGTCCCCTCCCTACCTCACCCCTTCTGTAAGCCTGAGGCACTCCTGGGTGCCAGCTGCAAATAACTTAGAATCACCTAGCACCTTAGAACCTGCTCCTCCCCAGGTGGTGTTGCCACTGTGCACAGAGAGCGTTGACTGATGTTGGGGTGGCACAGTCTGGGCACCTCTGCATGCCACTCCTGGCCTGTGGCATCCCTGCAGTCAGCCCTGCTGCCTGCACTTGATGATGTGAGAGGCTGAGCAGACCTGGGTCCAAGGGTTCAAGGAGGGCTGCCTGGAGGAGGAGAGGACATTTGAACTGGGCCTTTATGCCGAGGAAGGATCTGCATGTGTGGAGGTAAGTCCATGAGCCCTGGGTAGAGAGGAGGAAAGAAAAGACAGGTGTGGACCCAGTGGAGACCGCCTGAACTGGGCAGGTGCTGTGGGATCTCCTGGCTCTTGTCTCAGGGGGGTTGGATGTGAGTATGTTGTCCCCAGCACCGAGAGCAGTGTGGAGTGAACAGCAGGTGCATGGTGTTGGGTAGTGAGAGTTGGAGCAGCTGGCGCCGGGGTGGGCATGGCTGCCTTCCTACCCTTTGGCTGCGGCTGCTGTGGCTGTGGCTGGGAGAGGAGCTCTCTGAGGAGAATGTAAATAGAGCGTCCCCTCCCTCTGTGCCGGGCTGCAGACACAGCAGAGGTGAGGAGACTTGACAGCCCCACATCTGGCCAGGTTGTGATGGTAGTCACCTGCTGGGACACCAGACAAGTCTCCCACTCTCCGGCCCCATCCACCCCTGGGACATCCTCCCTGCCCCACCCCTGCACTCCAGGCTGGGGCCTTGGAGAGCGCATGTGTGCTTGCATGTGACCTGACAGTGACAATGCTGTGCCTATGGAGAGCACTGGGAATGGGACACAGGTTGTAAGGAGAGGGGACTACTTGGAGAATACCCCACCCCTGGCTTCCTGGGCTTCCCTCTGTGGGGATGGAGGAAGGGTCTGGGGGCAGGGCCGAGTGGGAAGTCTGAGCCCCTGGGGAGCTGTGGGGATGGGGTCTCCTGAGTCATCACAAGAGGGGCTGCCTGGGCATGAACCCTCACCATCCTCACTCCCAGTCCCCAGATTGAGCCAGTCTGACGGCAGTTGGGACCTTCCTGATGGAGGCACCCGGTAACTCCTTGTGTGTGTGTGTGTATGTATGTGTGCGTGTGTGTTGTGTATGGAGTGTCTTGGAACATGGGACTCTGCATGGTCAGCTTGGTTAGCAGACATCCTAGGAGGGGGAGCTGGATGCTGTGGGGCCAACCTCACCCTGCTGGGAGGGACAGGGTCCTGGAGGGCAATGTCAGAATCCCTTCTGGGGCCAGAGCTGGGAATTTGGTCTTTTCCTCCAGTTAGGTGGGGCTGGGGCCCCGCAAATGCTGCGGAGTCTGTGGGGAGGGGTGGGCCATGAGGGGAAGTTGGCGTATAGAGGCACCAGCCCCCATCCGCACCCCTCTTCCTCCCAGATCCCCCAGATCAGCTACGCCTCCACAGCCCCTGACCTGAGTGACAACAGCCGCTACGACTTCTTCTCCCGCGTGGTACCCTCGGACACATACCAGGCCCAGGCCATGGTGGACATCGTCCGCGCCCTCAAGTGGAACTACGTGTCCACGTTAGCCTCTGAGGGCAGCTATGGTGAGAGTGGCGTGGAGGCCTTCATCCAGAAGTCCCGCGAAGATGGTGAGTCGGGAGTCAGGCCAAGGCCTGGGGCTGCCTGTCGGCCCAACAGTTGCTATGGGCCCTGTAGGCCCGAGGTGGATCCCCTGTAGGCCCCAGTCTTATCGACGCACTGGAGTTTGGTCTGCCCATGGCCTTGGCACACTCCTGTGGGTGCACTGCGTATAGGTGGGGGTCAGAGACATCCACATCTTGGTGGGCAGGCTGACTGCTGTCTTCCCAGGTGGAGGAAGGGAAATGGGGAGGCGGAGACTGACCTCAGGGCAGCGAGCTGTAGACCTCTGGCCAGGCCGGTTCTCGGGCTGGGATCTTGGACCGGGATCTTGGACTCCCAGCTGAAGAGGGTCAGAGGGGCTGACCCTGGTGGCTGGGCTTCTGTGAAGACGGGATCACTGTGGTAGGGCTGGGGGAGCTCAGCACACATGATGCCACAGACTTAGGCACCCATTGCTGAGCTTAGGAGTCCCCCACTGTGAGGCAACAGAGTTTACACTTGGTGAGCATGAGCAGCACCTGCAGGACCCTGGGGTCTGTCCAAGGTGTAGGTAGGGTTGAAGGGCAGTGTGGCAGCCTTCCAGGGTTGGGGGTCACTCTGTGACCTGGGTTGGGTGAGCCAAGGGGGAGCTACTCAGGGAAGCTGTGAGGCAGAGGGTGACATCCCTGCTGTGGGTGGTGGGTACGGCGAGGTACCCTGTCTTGTCCCCCATTTCCCCTGAGGCCCTTGTCTGCCCAGCTGCCCTGGCACCCTCACCATGGGGGATGGTGTCTGCTGGCTTCTACCTGCGTGGCCCCAGAACTCTAATTGCTTTCCTGAGGTCTGTGGAGTATTCTGAGGCCAGCCTGGGTAGCACCCTGCAGGCATAATCCTGTCATAAATCTGGGCTAAGCCCCTTTAATTGTACAGCCGAAGCTGCTCCGGTGCCCGCAGCCCAACGGAGGGGGAGGCGACATCGGCAGCGGGAAATGGGGCAGTGCTGATGGATGTCCGTGGCCCCAGTTTCTAGCTTCCAGGGCCAAACGGGGGCTGCTTGCACCTCTGGATAAGCTGGTGACTGCCCTGGGACCCCAGATGACAGTGCCAGAGCCTGGGGCCAAGGTCACCTTCCCTCTGGCTGCCCACTCATCTTTTCCTCCTATGTTCTGCAGAGACACAGCACTCCCTCTGGGCTGCACCACCAGCCCCTCCCCCTGCTTGGCAGCCCCAAGCCTCCCACACCTTTTGTCTTCAAGGTGCCATCTCCAGGGTCTTGGCATTTGGCCCTTACCCTAAGGGATGTGGAAGCTGCACCCAGGACCCACAGCACCCTCCCTAGGTACCCGGCACCTGCTGTCCCTGGTGATCCTCTTGCTCCAGGAGGAGGGCACTGCTTCGTCACGTCGGACAGCACAGGAGGCCGAGGCACACAGCGGCCTCAAATAGGCCCAGGTCCTGCAGTGCGCTCCTTCCAGGTGGAGCCGGTGTGGGAACCCGGGCCTGGACCTCTCAGCTGTTTCTGGACCCATGTCTCCTCTCTGCTGCCCCCTGCTGCCCCCTCACTGTGGCCGCATGGTCCAGTCCTGGTGCAGGTACTGGGGGAAGCAGGAGGCACACTGCGCCATGCCACACCACCCTACGCCATGCCAGCCTGGGGAGACATACGTGCTCCAGGCCTGCAGGGCAGAAAGAAGGAAGGTCTTTGGGTCATTGTTTGCATTTTCCCAGCACCTTATCAGGTATTGGGGAGTTGGAAAAAAGGAACTTTACTCAGGATTTTAAGACATAGGCCCTTGCAAGCCAGAAAAGTAGAGGGGCAGCTGCTGTGCCAGGGCCACCTTCTGAGTCCTCCATTGCTACCTGTGCCAGCTGCACTGCCATCTACCCTTGCCTCCGCTTGCAGTGAAATTTGGTTTGGAGGACTGTCTTTAGGCCGAGAAGAAAAAGAGAGAGAAAACCACACTAGAGCTGGCCAAATTGAAATCAGAATTGAGCGGTGGGTAGAAAGAGGCCGCTGTACCTTGTAGCCTAATCCCTGTGAAAGATTAAAGATGTCTTTGGCCGTATATTGTATTGATTCGTCCTCTGAAGTATAAATCATTGGTGAGTTGCTCGGAGGAGTGCCAGGGAGGGGAAGGCGGGCACTCGACCTGCTGGGCATGCACACTTGGAGTTGCAAGAGCCAGGCTGGCGTGCTACCATGTCCTGACCTTCAGATGAGTATAATTCTAACTGTTTGACAGACAAGAAAACTGAGGCAGGACAGAGTAGGTCACTTTCCTGACAGCTGGGAGGGACAGGTAGCTCTGTCCTCCAGGTGGGCAGCCCATAACTGGCACCTAGGATGGTCTGGTGCTGCCCAGGCCACTGGGGCTGTCATAGGTCCTGGTGATGGCTGGTGAGAGCGGGTGCGTATTTGGTTTCTGTTTTGCAGCTGAAGAGCAAGGTCACAGGAGTGGCTGTGTATGGTGAACAGGTCAGATGCTGTCCAGTAGACCTGGGCTTTGGCCATGCCACTTCCTGGCTCTGGGGTCCTTTGTCACTTAGTCTCTCTGGGTTGTGGTCAGGAAGAAGCAGCCTTCTGGCACCTGCAGTTGGGAGCTTGGGATGCATGTGGATCCCAGCCAGTCCTGGGCTGACCTGGTGATGCTGCAGGATGTGTCCAGGGCAGAGGCAGGAGGACAGACCCCTAGAGTCAGGCCAGCCTACTCTGACAGGCCAGCAAGCTGAGCTTCTGGGGGTGGCCAGGGCAAGATGCATGTGGGAGTGGGGGAAGGGTGTGTGCAGGTGCCTTTCTGGACAGGTAACTGGCAGGCCTGCCTTAGCAGGGGAGTCCAGGCCTGTGGCTTGTGCAAGGTCGGGGTTGTGGATGTATGTATTGCATGTGCGTGCTCAGTGGCCCCCCTGCTCCCTGCTGAGGCAGTGTTGGGCCTGGCAGCATTGACAGGAGGCAGCATAGCCGGACTGGATTAGACATGCAGAGCAGGCCCCGCCTGGGCTCTGGAGATAAGGCCAGTGAGTCACTCCAGTGGGAGGGCAGGAGGCCAGGGGTGGCATTGATGTAGCTGTGGCAGTGCCTGCTGTGCCTCCCACCCAGCGTCCTGGGGGCTCTCAGGGACTGGGGTCTGGAGTGCCAACTTGGATAACCAACCATCTTTCCATATGCACGGACCTTTGGGGAGCTTCAGTTTGCTGCACCAGGCCCCCATTGCACATGTGAGGAAAACCAAGGCATTGGTGCCAGCCTCAGGCCTCTTGAAAGCACTGGGGTTGGCATTCAGCCACCCGCCCCCCCCACACCTGGGTGGGAGATGGGAGTAGCTGGTCGCGGTTGGGGACATCCCTGGAGCTGTACTGAAGCCCAGGCCTTCCCACATGAACTCACCAACTGCTCATGGCTTCCTCACTGCCCGGCTAAGCCCAGGCTCATTAACTGCCCTGAGGCCATGCAGCTGGCAGCTGGCATCAGCATCAGATTCCAGCAGGTGTATCCTGCTAAGTGGCACCTACTGGGGTACATGTGACAGCTCTTGGCAGGGGCCTCTCCTTGGGGTCACCCTGAAACTTTGGTGCTGGTTCTCTTGGGTGGGCACACCTAGGCCTATGCCCCCCTGGGGAGGGAGAGGGAGCAGAGCGGGGCAAAGCCAGATGACCTCTCTGAGAAGAGGCAGAGGACACGGGGCGGGGGAGGCTCAGGCCTGCCCTGTGGAGGACATTCTGTCCCCCACACAGCAGGGAACGTCTAAGTCCTCTGGGTTTCCCTAGCCCCCATTGGCATTCCGGAGGTGCTGGTGAGTCACGCTGCCGCTGCTGCCTCTGCACTGACCTGCAGCTCCAGGCTGAACATCAGACCTGCATTCAGATGGCCTCTGTCCCTGCAGCCTGGGGAAGGAGACCCCGGGCTCTGGCTGTCGGAGGTGGCCCCTTGCCCAGCCAGGTAGGGTGGTGCTCTACTGAGCTCATCTTTCTCTGGGCTGCCAGGCAAGGAGACACCTGCTTGCTGAGGATGGCCAGTTGGAAAGAAGAACTGTGTCACCCAGAAGGGCTGGCACTGTGGCTGCTTCCACGAGCCAGGGAGTGCAGGTTGGCCCAGGGCACTCACAGGACCCAGTAACCAACCCCTCCTACCCAGATGTGCCTCCAACTCCTTCCCTTCCACAATGCCTCCTTCTGTTCCCACCACAGCAGCCTCCTCATTGGTCTTCAAGTGCCACGCATGAGCCTACCTCAGGGCCTTCGGCATGGCTGGATGTCCTTGTAGCTCTTGTCTTCACTGTCACCTCTGCAGACAGACCTCTGGCCAGTTGCTAGCACAGCTGAGGCTAGAGCCAAGAGCTGGTACCGCAGACCGGGTCTTCCACGCTTGGGTGGCAGGAACCTAAGCCCTTGAGCTGTCACCACTGCTTCCCAGGGTCTGTGTTGTTGTGAAGCTGGAGTCTGGAGCTGGGGCTGGGAATCAAACCCAGGTACTGCAGTGTGGGTTTCAGGTATCTTGGCGCCTGGCTGATGGCCCACTCCCTGACCACCCTGTCTAACCAGCCCATTTCCCAGCCTGTCTCTCTATTCCCTGCATGCCCGGTTTCCTTAGAGCAGCCGTCCAGCATCTGTCAGCTTGTGGTCCATGTAGATAGAAACTTCTGCCTGTCTTATTCTCTGCTGCACCCCATGCATCCAGTGTAGCTCCTGGTGCATAGTAGTTGCTCAAAAAATGATTATCAAATGAATGATTGATTGATCACAAAATTCCAGCCCCTAGCCACTCACTTTTCAGTTATCCGTCCACCCCCTGTGTTGGAGAGCTGTGACTTCTGGCCTGCTGGCAGGGTGGAAATCTGTGGAGTGAGGTCATGCTGCCTTGGGACTCCGCCTCTTTCCTAGTGCTACCCCCACCCTCACTCCATACACTAAGGCCAGAAATAATCTCCCAGAAGCGACATTACCTGTTGGCAACTGCTTCAGGGTGAAGTGCAGGTTCAGTTCCTCTCATTCCCCACTGCATGGCCTTTATCAAGTACTTCCTCCCGAACTGTTGCCTCCCCTGGACCAGGAGGGGAAGGGGTGCAGCCTTCCAACCCCTTGGGTCTCCCAGCTGGCCTGGGCTTTCTGGGTTGATATTGTGCCTGCCAGGTGTTCAGCTCCCATGTGAGAGGAGACAGGCATGGGTCTCTCCTGGTGGACATGGCAGAGGTCAGTGCACAACCAGGCCTGGCACCTGCCCTGCCTGCACTAGGTGACCAGAGAGCTCACCTGAATAAGTTAGCCAAGGGCTATGCTGGTGGGTTTGTTGTTTGCAAAGAGATACACCTAGGGCCCCTCTGTGGCCAGGCCATCACACAGGGCCTAGTGAAGAGGAAGGGAAGGGTATGCCAGGTGGGGATCAGCAGGAGCCTGGAGGTGGGAGCAGACGGGGCAGATGGGACCTGCTTAGGGGTCTGGAGTTGGTGCCAGTGGCCACAGGGCAGGGAGCAAGGTGGGGGTGCTTGGGTCAGTTTCTCTTGGGCCAACCCTCTGCTTTTTGGCATTTGGGGTTGAATCTGCTTGATGGAGGGGGTGTATATTAATTAGCGCCTGCCTTTGCCACCTGCCATGCCCAACTTGTTTGGGGTGGGGGTGGTGTCGCTGCCCAGCACAGCTCAGCGCCACAGCCTCCCCTTCCTGCAGGCTGCCCTTTCCACTTTCTCCTGAGCTGGCAGGGACAGGGCTTGTTGTATCAGCCCAGGAGCTGCAGACCTGTCCCTTGGCCTCCTACCCTCACTTCAGGCTCCCAAGGTCAGGGTGTCCTCCCTCAGGTTTTGCAGAGTAGTCAGTGAGTAAACCCCTAGGCACCCCAGTTCCCCTGGGGGCCTGGCCCTGGCTTGCACTGTCTGGCTTCTGCTCTCTTCCATAGATGCTGATGTGGGATGACCATGTTAGGCATCTATGGCAAAGGCCCATTGGCACATGCCCCTCCACTGTTCTGGCCCATCCTGAGAGCACCCTGAGACACTCGCTTCCACCAGAGGATGCTGGGAAGGGGATCCCTGCAAGGCCTCCTGCATTAGATGCCGCATGGTCACATGGTGGTCCTTCTGGGTCTGGTCTTGAGGATGCCGGGGTGTGTGGAGCCTGGGGTATGAGACCTCGCCACCATCATGGAGTGAGGCTGATGCCGGCCCAGGGTGCTGGCACCAGGAAGCAAGGAGGAGCCCTGTGCTGGCTTCAGCACCGTGCATCTGTGTGTTAATGGCTTCCACACGCTGTTCAGGGAAAACCTCGGTACTCTCCTGCCAGCTGCCTCCTGGGGTCGCTGCACAGGGACCCCGGCAGCCCAGGGCCTGGTTTGCTTTGCTCTCTGACCATGCCTTCTCCCAGGAAGTGCCCCCCGCCCCCCCCGGTGTATCAACCAGGATTCCCTGAATTCAAGGCTCATCGTGTGTCCTATTCTTCTGTCACTCTGTCAAGGGTAGAAGTGAAGTAAGCCTGGTGTGGGTATGCCCCACCGAGCTACAAGGCCAATCACATGCCGGCTGGGTCTCCTGGCTGAGGCTTGGAGATTGGCAGGGTGGTGGCATTAGCGTGAGTACCAGTTCAGGCCTGGCCTGTTCTGACCCCTGCCTTGGGACTTTGTCTGACTCCCTGGATGTACTGGCCTGTGGCAGGGTGCTGACGCCTCTCGATTTGGTGAGTCCCTTGGGTGGGCAGGTGTCATGGGTCCTGCTGCTTCACGCTTGGTGTGTGTGTGTTGGGGGGACATCTCCCTGTGACTCAGCATTAATGCATGCCCAGCCTGTCACTGCTGGACATGCTCCCCTGCTCCTTGGTCATTCAGTCTCGTGGGAACATCGGGAGGAGGAGGGCCTGGGCCACCATCACAAGGGCCCACGAGGGAAGATACCCCCACTCCCACCTGCTGCTGCTTGCAGCCGTGCAGCCGTGCAGCCGTGCAGCCTAGCCGTCTGACACGGCCCTCCCTGTGGCATGCGGGAGAGTCCAGATGCTGGCCAGGCGGCTCACACTCCAATCCTGGCTCTGCCGCCACCAATTGCCACCCCGGGATAGTCGCTTCAGGGCTGTGCCTCAGTGTCCACTTTTGTCATATCAGGGCATGAGTAGGCCCACCCCCTCATACCTCCCCTGTGGAGTCTCTGGTTTCTTGGCTTCTGGTCCTACTGAAAAGTCTCTGCCTGTCTGGACCATGTTTCCTTCTAGATCATCCTCTTGCCCCACTGAGGTCACCCCACAGCCTGAGTTTGCTCTCAGAGCACACAGGTCTGTGTCCCCCGGGCTCCATGCAGTTGGAGTCCTGCCCAGTAAAAGCCCCTGACCTACTCACCCCCAGCTGGGCCTTGGCCTTGGCCTCTGTGAACCCTCTGCACATGTTTGCTGCCTTCTGTAGCCCGGCTGGCTGTAGGGAGAGGAAGGTGGAATTGAGGCTGCAGGGGACTCTCCTTGAGGAGTGGTGTTGGTGTTTGGGGAGGGCCTGTCCAGGGGAGGCGGAGGAAGGGTGGCACTTCCAAAAGGGCCAGTGGCTGGGGGTGCGGCCCCCCAGGCCTGCCAGACTTGGGTGTCTGAATACTAACTGCTGTTCTCTTTGGCTCTGGGTTCCCGTTTCTGTCAGATGGGATAGTCTGGGTTTTGTCAGTCATTGTTAGAAATGACCAAACAGCTGAGTCAGCCATCAGAGGTGCCCAGCAGGGGCCGGAGGCCAGGAGGGCTGCCTCTCATTGCAGACGCTTGACCTCTTCTTGATTGGGGGTCTCTCCCCCCGCCTTGTGACCATCTTTCCTCCCTCCCCAGTTCCATGCCGCAGTCTGTTCTTGCCCCATTTTGCTGCCCATAGAATGCTCACATGGATATTCTATGCAAATTCTCATTTTTAATGAGGCAGAAGGAAAGCTAACGATGTCTCAGGCCCGAGGGAGGTCTTGGGATGGGGCGGGTAGGGAGGAAGAAGCAGGACAAAGTCACAGCCAAAAGTAATGCAGAACGAGGAGGAGAAGCTAGGGAAGACAGACCCAGGGGGCTGCGAGGGTCGTGGACAGGGGCAGCAGAAGTCACTGCAGGGGCTGGGGCAATGACACAGGGCTGTGGAGGACAAGGGTCTGGCTTGCGGGGCTGGGCCTCCTGATCTGTAACGGAGGGTCTGTGACCTGGGACGTGCGCTAATGAGACCAAACACACAGAGTTTATTCAGCTGTGCTGTGTGGACTTGGAGGCTGTGGAGTACTGGGAGCAGTGTGTGTATGGGACAGAGAGGTGAGAGCGGGACAGGAGGAGGCAGAGGATGGTGCAGAGAAAGGGCTGGGACAGTCAGGAAGGGCAGGGGCAGGAGGTGGGACAGCAGCTCCCTGCTGTCCGTCCACTCACTTCTTGGCCCTTCACGCCTCAGCCTCCATTGTTGCTAGTAGATGGATGAGCCACCAGGGCCGGTTGCTCGTCTGTCCTCCCCCAGGCCCTACCCACGATGTTTTTGACAGCTCCTTGCCCAGGGCTGCTTTGTGAGTCAGGGAGCACCCTGTGCTGGCCGCATGTCCATCAGCAGTGGCTGTGTCCCCGGAGGCAGGGACTGTTGGGCACGGAGGCATCTGGTCCAGTGAGTCCCATTTACTGTGGTTTTGGACACCCAGGGAAGGAGCGACTGGGAAACACACCCAAGTGAGGTGAGACCAGGGTTGGTTCTACAGGGCCTCAGGTCAGGGCTGGGGAGTCTGCAAGTGGCCCCAGGCAAAGAAAGTGAGCAGGTGGGACAAGAGGCGCCAGGCTGGGTAGGCTGAGGCTTGTGTGGCAGGACTGGACCTAGCCGGTGGAGTTGGGAGAATGGGACTAGGGGTGCTCTGTGGCCAGGTCTGGCTGCAGCCTGATGAGGCTGCACCTGCCCCACTGTCTCTCGGGCTTGAAGCCAACTTGGAATGGTGCCTGGGCAGTGGGTATGAGTGGCACCTGCTAGATGGGCTGTGGGGAAAACTTTGGGCCCTAGTTTAGATCAGAAAGGAGCTCCAGGATGGGCACTCCCTGCCTATTTAGAAATACACTTGGCATTGTTACAATAACTTGGGTCTCTGTTGCCCCTTAATGCCCAATGTCCTAGGATGTCCCTTGTGTGACATGGGGCCGTCCTACTCTGCAATGTTGTCTTAGCCCAAGGCTTGCTGAGAACTAGTGATGCTCCTAAACTTGTATCCAGGAGCAAGGCTGGGAGTCCCCATCCCTCTTTCCCAGGTGCCTCATGTCCCCTCTCTTCGAGATCTGGATAAGCAAGGCTGGGCCCTGAGAGCAGAGGGGAGCCTGGGCCAGTTCTCAGGGGCTGGGGTGGGCCTTTCCCTGGTCAAGGTTGCATATGAGCCCTTACAGGAGCCCAGCAGTTTCTGCTTCCCGAGTTCCAGGCAGCCGTGATCTTTCTAGAAATGTGATGCCAGGCTGTCTGGTGCTCACTGCAGAGACACGTCCCCCTTCCCCTGCTGTCTCCACCTTGGCTGATGGTTGCTCAACAGGGGGTCTCTGTCCTTGGGAAGGCCTGGCAGAGTTCTGGGATCTCCCTGGTTACTGTGGGAACAGGGGTTGTTCTTTGTCACCCCTTTGCCCAGTCCCTCATCCCTGCGCCCTGGCCTGTAGAGGAGGGGTGAGGGATGGCAGAGCAGAGGCATCCAGAAGGCCTTCACTACCCAGTGGATGCTTGGGGGCAGGCGGGAGTCGTGCTTGGCTTGTCTGGGTAATAAGATCTTGTCTGGGTAATAAGCATTTCATTTTGCTTGTCAGTTTCCGCTTCTTGGGGACACAGACTCCTAAATATTTCATCCTGACTTGTAGCTTGCTTGTTGCCAACTGTCCAAGCCACAGGCCTGGCGGCTGGCCCCCAATGCCAGCCCCTTCCTCCTGTCTGTGCCTCTGCTCCCACACAGTGGGGGGTGTCTCTGCCACTGGCCTGTGATGGGTCCACTTTTTCAAGTGTGCGAGGCTGGCAGATAACTTTTCTGGAAATGAGGTCTGGTTCAATATGTGTTAGTTAACTCTGCTGCCAACAGGGCCCTAGGTTGGCAGGGACTATTCCTCTAGAGAGGCCTGCCCACCAGGCTTACAGTGGTGTCAGACAGTAGTTGGTTCTTGCTGAGTGCGCTGTATCCCGGGCCTAAGCATCTAGTGCCATGAACTCACTAACACTGCATCCTCTATTACCAGGATGTTGAGTCTTTGGTCCACAAGCCACACAGTTAAGAAGTGGCGGAGCTGGGAGCCCTGGCATCCCAACTCCAGCTCTTACCCTAAAGTAGGTGCCATGGGGGTGTGGCAGAAGGGGAGTGAGGGGTGTGGTGAGTGTCCCAGTGAGTAGTCATGAGCTCTGATGCAAGGAGGAGCTGGCACAACCCCTGGAGGAAGGAGAGGAGAAATTGGGCTCCTAAGCTGGGTGGAATCCAGCAGATAGAGAAGTGGGAAGAGCACTTTTGACAGTGAGACCGGCACTGGTGAAGGCCGGAGGGCGGGAAGGTGCTGGCTGGGTTGGAGATGGTAGTTGTGCTGGGTGGAAATGCAGAGGCAGGTGTGTGGCTGCAGAGGGGATGGACAAGCCAATTTAGGACCTCTTTCTCAGGTGTGTCCCTGAAGCAGGAGACCAGTAGGATAGAGCTGAGTTCCCTGTGTAAGTGGCCTCTGGTGTCCCCAACCACACTGGAGTTTCCCAGCCCTGGTCATGGCCTAAGGTGGGGACAGAGCTGCCTGGTCAGCTCAAGGGCCCAGCTTGCTGCAGCCCTACCTCACAGTCCACAGGCTGGAGCAGGGGTTGACCTTGGCAGAGGACACTGACTTGTCAGGTGCACCTTGGGTAGGCCCATTCTCTCTGGCGCACCAAAATTGAGAAACAGGTAGACTTCCCTCATGCTGGGGCCTGGCTGGAGTGGAGCAGGGGCGGGGCCTCTTGGAGGGACTGGAGTGGACCTGGAACCGACCATCTCCCTGTGCCCTGCTGTACGTTTACGCCCAGGTTCATCTTCGTGCTTGCCTCTAAAGGCTTTCCTTCTCTTTTTACTTTATTTCCTGCTTTTCTCGCCTCAAAGGTGTTTTGCCTAAATGGGTTTGTGTTAAGATATTAGGTCGATCACTCAGCAGATTTCCTTCTGCAAGGAGTCTAGCATGGTGAATAATACGGCTCTGAACTGTGCTGTCTGCGCTGGCTATCCACCCTCCAGCAAGAGGACAACCTAGCTCAGCTTAGAGGCTTGGCAGCCTTGAGCTGCCCTGGCCTCTTCCCAGCCTCCCCAGGGCCTGTTCCTGCTCCTGGCCCCCAGCAGGCTGGGCCTGCATGCTGCTGGCCCAGCTTGTCACAACCTTGGTTTGTCTCAGGGTAGTAGCCACCATCCCATTTCAGATGGGGAACTGTGAGGTCAGAAGTTTGGGCACTTGGCTGCTATCAGGAAGCAGAAGGTAGAGATGGGACATGGCCCCATCTGTGTCTCCCTGTGCCACTCTGGGCCAGCTCTTGCTGACTGGGTCCCCTTCTTCTGCCACATTGAGCCCTGCACCCAGATCCAACCTTGTTTCCCCAGCAAGGCCAGAGCTGGGCATGAATGGGGCCTGTGAGCAAAGGAAGGGGGTTCTGAGGCTTCCTCACAGCCCTATTTGGGCACTGGGCCCAGCTTCCCTCCCTGCTGAGGACTTCTCAGCATCCACCCCCTGATCCTCAGGGTCGGCCTAGAACCAGCAGCAAGGGGACGAGTGTTAGTGGTGCAGAGGTGGGCCTCGGTGCTCAGGAGGTTGGGAGTGAACTGGGGATGTCCTATGTGACAGGCTTGCAGGTGCACTGGGGTGTCCCCTGGGGAGACTCAGCCACACTCGAATTGGGAATTAGGGGTGCTAGGTGCTCTGTATGTTTGTATGGATGCCTTGTGGCTGGGTGTGCTGGGATGAGGCCTCAGTCCTTGTGGGCTTGTGTGTGGTAGTGAGGCTGGGTATGGTGAGTGTTCTGTAGTATAGTGTGTGTCTGTATGTGTGTACATGATTATATGCGCTGTGTGTTTGTGTGCACGTGACTATGTAAGGTGTGTGTGGTGTGTATATGACTAAGTGTGTGTACGAATGTGACTGTGAGTTCTGTGTATGTGTGTGTGTGTGCATGGTATGTATGTGAATGTCTGCAGCGTGCATGTGACCATCTGTTAAATGATGGAACCACAGAGGGCTGCTGTGTCTAGGTGTGGTGTACATGTGGTCATGTGTGTACTTGCATGCAGTGTATATATGATTACGGAGTTGCATGTCTGTGAAATTGCATGTGGCTGTGTGTCTAGTATGCATGTGACTGGGATTCTGTGTCTGTGAGATTGCATGTATCTGTATGTGGATGTGTGTATGCGTGTGGTGTGTATGTGACTGGGGTTGTGTGACTATGTGGCTGGATGACTGGTTACATATGGCATGTGTGTGTGCCTGGTGGGCCTCCCATGACTTGCCTGCCTCTGTGCCTGTGTGATAGTATGAAGTGTGTGTGTGTGTGGCCCTGAGCCCATCCTCCTGGTATATGGCTGAAGCTGTGAGAAGCTGTCCCTGGGCTGCCCAGGTGGTGAGAACTGTGGCTGGTAGAGGGGCTGTGTCTCAGCATGAGGCTCAATGAGAGGGTGGTGGTGGATGGGATGAGGTTTTGTGAGGGTGCATGTTGCTGTGTGTGCATGAGTGTGTGGGGGACCTGGGAGATGGCAAGGTGCTGGGATCCTTTTTGAATCAAAGGATGTGTCCTGCCTGGGACTGTCCCAGGACCTCTGGGCTGTAACCCTGGTTTTGCTGGGCACCCTGAAGCTGGGTGTGACTCGGTGGAGCACTGTCTCTGGTCTCCAGATCTACCAACCTCACCAATCCTGGGTCCCGATGCAGCCAAGGAATGACCTGTTCCCTATCCTTGAGCTCCCCCCCACCCGCCACATGGATGGTCGTGAGGGAAGAGCTAAGAGCTGAGTGCAGTGTATGTCCAGCGTGGCTCAGGCTGAGGCCCACTGCTGTGCGTCAGGGAGGCCCCCAGTGATACTGGGGCGACTGCTTCCCTCATTGTCCTTTAGCACCTGGATCCAGGGGGCTCTCCCAGCAGGCCCACTGCCTCCCACTTGCAGCAGGCAGGGTGACCTAGCCCCAGGCCCTTCTCTGGTCAGCTGTCTCGGCAGCAGCTGCTTCACCTGCCTAGTTCACACTTTCTGTACTCAGTCATCCTTTGCATACCTGTTTCCTGAGCATTCCTGGCAAAGAATTTACATCTGGGTAGAAAAACAAGATCCCCACAGGAGACAGGGTACCCTGAGAAGGTTGAGTGTGTGAGGCACCCTCCGCGGGCTTGTGGCCTGTGCTCCATGGCCATGCTGGCTTCTGCTGCCCTGGCGTGCCCACCTGTCAGGCACCGTTACCCGTTCATCCAGCAGGAAGCTAGTTCTCAGGGTCCTGGGCATACAGGTAGACCCCAAGGAGATAATGACAGCCAGGGAAGGAAGGGTTGGCCAGAGTGTCGCTGACGCTCCTGGCTGAGGCAGTAGCTGGTATATAGGCCTGTTGGGGGGTGGGGGCTGGTGTAGATGTGGTGGAATGTGGAGTCCCATGAGGATGGCAGTAAGGCTGATGTGCACACACACAGGCCTGCATACATACTGTTGGGAGCACACACACATACACGCACACACAGGCACACATGCACTCTGTGGGAACACACACACACAGAGGCATGCATGCACGCTGTGGGAAGCACCACAGGGCCAGAGCAGGGCTGGAGCAGAGTAGATAGGGATGGTGCTGGGAAACAGGCCTGAGCTGCCTGTGGGCTCTGTATGCAGCCCCAAATGGAGCTGGAGCCAGCCCCTCTCCCCTGTAACCTGGAGCAGGTGCAGGGCAGCGGCATTTTCCCAGGGCCTGGGTGTCCCTCGTCCCTTAGAATGCCTTTCTGGAACCCACCAGTGCAGTTCTGTGTATTTAGGCTCAGGCATAGCTCTGAGCTGCAAGCAGAATGAGCCCATACCTCTCCCCACCCCACTGAGTAGCTCTCTGGGGTCCCTCTGGTGGTCCAGGGGCTGCTGGCAGCCTCCCTTATCCCCCTCCTGCATTTCTGCAGGGAGCCTTAGGAGCCTGGGGGACCCCTCCTCTCCTATTCGTGGGTTGTGTGGCTCCCCACCCCCACTCTGCTGCAATTTGCTGCCTTCACATTTTGCCTTAATGTAGGTTTTTCCACTTGATTTCCTAGGGTTTGTCTTTCCATTGTTTTTCTCTGTTTTTAAATTTAAAAGGATTAGAAAAAAAAATGAAAAGTGAAAGAGGAGCCTGTTTTGTGCTTGCCTCCAGGCCCTGCTGCCCAGGCTGTGAGGGGTCAGGCCCTGTGCCCCTGACCCAGTGACTGAGGGTGCAGACCGCAGTGACCAGGCCGAGTTCTCTGGAGGAGGCTGGCTCTCTTTCCTGGTCTGGAGCCCCGTGTTCATCTGCTGCAAGGGTCACAGCCAGCAGCTGGAGGGAGTTCACAGGGTTTGCCCAGGCCTGGACACTGCAGCAGGAGGGGGCTGGGAAGGGAGTCCTACTGGGAGCTGTGGGCACAGTGGCCTGTCTTGGCAGCTGAGCCTCTGGCCTGAAGGCTGGCAAGGGTGAGCCTCGTGGGGAATGCATGGAAGAGTGAAGTAAGATGCTTTGGGAAGTAGGAGCTGGCTGAAGACTCAGGTGATCCCAGTGTTGGGCAAAGGCAGGCACCTGCCACATGAGCCTGGCCTGCCCAGGCTGAGCGCACCCGGTGGGCACACCCCACAGGTAGGCATACCTTGCAGGTTGAGGGTGGGTGGGTGGAGTTTCTTCAGACAGGCTGAGTATGGAATCCTGACTGCGGGGTCCACTAGGGCTGGGAGAGGAGGGCCTGGTGTGTGGTATGGGGCTCACAGGGGCCTGCCCACTTCAGGCTGGAGGGTGGGGAAGCCAAGCACAGGTGTGGTGGGTGCCTGAGTGGAAACCTAGTCCTCTAGGTGCCTCGGGGAGACGCCTCAGGCGCGAGCAGTCCCAGGTGGCTGGGCTGTCGGCAGAAGAGTGAGTTCATTTCAGCAGCGAGCCTCCCTCACTTGGTGGTGGGAATTAAAAGTCAAAGCCAAGTGCTCTCAAGGCCTGGGTTGCAGGCGAGGCAGCAGCTGCCTGCCTCTTGAGCTGCATGTTATCTGAGCCTCCTGCTGGGGTGAAGCCAGGTGAGGTGTGGGGGCGGGGGAGGGTGTAGCCCCTAGAGGTCCTATGGCATCTCCCACGACCCATGTCCTTCTCTGCACTCATTCCCAGGTGTCTGCTGGGCATCCCCACCCAGGCTGTGAGTTGGAGGGGGCTAGGGTTCTCACAGCAGCACCCCAGCACCCAATGCCAGGCCAGGCACCCGCCTGGTACTTCTTGGGTGAGGGAAATATCTACTGCTTCAGTGAAATGACAGTAGTGGTCGGTGTACCACACACACTGTTATGTGTACACCACACTGCGGTCCCCAACCCCTGGCTTAGCTGCCTACTTGACTGCTCCTCCTTCTGGTCTCGCCGCCCTACCTGGACTGGGAGTCCCTGAGGATGGATCTTCCTTGCTACAACTTCTCAAGGACTGACCATGCCAGACCCTGGAAGGGATGGGGATGTGTTAGGGAAAGGAAGCATGGTTGAGAGGGCACACAGGCCTGTCCTTGGGGAGTATAGCCAGAGGCTGATGAACCCACAGACCACCAGCCCGACCTGGGGGATTCTGGCCAAGGTGGGCTGGGCACACATGCCACGGGCATCAAGGCTGCAGACTGCAGAGGACCACAGGTTCATTGCTGGGAAACCTTCCATGCCATGCTTTCAAAAAAGCAGGTGCCTGAGGCCTGGGGGAAGCTGAGGGTTCCCATGTGTCCCCGAGGGAGGGCTGGCCAGGGTATAGCTTGCTTGTCCTCAGGAGCCCAGTGGCTGGCAGGAGGGGGCAGCACTGACCAGGGTGCAGGGAGACAAGCAGCCAGCTCCCCAAGCAGTATCCCTCCTTTGCCCTGTGGATGCTGCTAGTTCTGCAACATCTGTGTGGACCCATTTCACAGAGGAGCCAGCTGAAGCTCAGGTGTGTCCTGCCATGTTCTCCAACCAGCAGTGCCCTGGGCAACTGGAGCAGCCCTCTGCTGCTTGGACTCTGGCTGGATGTACCTGATAGTCGCATGTTAGAGTCGTTTCTGAGTCTGATCATGTTTTCAAGAAAGAAAACCTGGCTTGAATGGGAGCTTCCCACCGTGGAGCCCTCCTCCATCCCAGTCCTCTCATTTATAATGTATTTTTCTTTATTATGTTGAAAGACAGACTGATAGAGAGGGAGAGATCTCTCACTTGCTGATTCAGTCCCCAAATGCCTTCAGTAGCTGGGGTTGGGCCTGGCTGAAGCCAGGAAGCTGGAAGACAGTCCAGGTGTCCCTCATGGGTGGCAGGCACCTAAACGTTTGGACCATCCCCTGCTGCCTCCCAGGGTGTGCATTAGCAGGAATCTGGAATGGGGCATGAAGCCAGGAATTTGGGCATCCCAAATGGTGTCTTAGCCACTGTTCCAGTCGCCTGCCCCCTTATCTTGGAGTCAGCACGACTCTGAAAGTGATGAGTTCCCTGCCTGGCCTTAATTAGTCCTTCAAGCACCTGTTGAACACCTCTGTATGACAACCAGTGTCCTAAGTGCCGGTGAGAATGCAGTGGTGAGACAGTATCTGCCTCCCTGCAGTTTTTACTTATGTTTCTGGACATGCTTGTTTTCACATAATAAAACGTGTATGTCACTTGTACACACACAGGCCCTATTGGGCTGTGGCTTGCTCCATTCAGGTGTGGGTCTGCAGGACTCATCCTGCTGATCTGTGATTCATCGTCATAACCACGTCACAGCCCGCCGGAGGGACTCAGTGACTGGATCTCCGGTTGTAGTGGTGTCAGGGCAGCACCACAGTAGGTATCTGGGTGTGCTCCTGTGCCCATGAGGCATGGCGTCCTGGAAAACATATGCAGGGGAGGTGGCTGCTGCAGGCAGAGCCGGCCTGATACTTCCCTGGAGCTGGACTCTGCCCCAGCTGCTGTGTGCCTCTGGACTTGGCTCCATCCCTCTCTGGCCTGTCTTCCCCCTTGGCAGGTTGCTTTGGCTGCCTGGCCATGGCATTGGCTGTGCTGACACATGGGTGGCAGGAGCTGCAGGGGAATGAGCATGGACTGGGGAATGGTGGGACACCTAGGGAGCTGCCAGGACTCCAGACTGTGGTTTCATGGCCCCATCCCCAAACCTGGGGGACAGGGAACACTGTAGCCTGTGCTGAGATGGGGCACGCTTATTCCCCAGTTTGTGGCCTGGTCTTTGACTGTGTTTGTGGTCTGGAAGGACTCATGGCTTTTCAACATGGGCCTGGAGGAGCAGCATTGGGGAAAGTCTGAAAGCATGGCTTGGGCGTTGCTGAACCCCTCCGCCTCCAGCACTACGAGTCCCCTGTTGCACCCCCCTCTCTCGGGGTTGCAAGAGTCTCAAGCCTTCCTGAGGCCACACGTGCATCTCCAGTCCCTTGTGCCTGTCCATCCTCGCTGACCCAGCCTTGGTCGCCAGCCTTGCTGCATGGGCACAGCCAAGCCTGCAGGATAAGCCTGCAGGAGTGGCCGGGTGGGCATAACATGCGGGTCCGGATCCCTCCCAGGAGCTGCTGCCCAGAAGTGTTACTTAACCTCACAGCTTCTCCCTGGTGAAAGCAATTAGCTCCAGCCCCTGCCACCCCCTCCTGGAGCCCAGCAGCTCATCCGCCCCCGCTGGCCCCTCCCAGCCCAGCCTCTTCCTCTTGTCCATCTGTCTCCCCAGATGGGGGCCGAAATGTTGCAATTGGCCCACTTTCTCACTGGAAAGAAGCCATGTGGAGGGCTTAGCTGGTTGCTCAGTGGCTCCTGGTCTCTTGCTCCACTGCTTCCTTCAGCCCAAGCTCTTGGGGACTGTGCCTTTTCCAGTACTTGGAAATTCCTGGGTGTCCTACGAGAGACCTGAGAAGGCCGTGTGTGTGTGTGTCCATGGCTCCTGTGACCCTGGTCCCAGCAGGGTGTCCAGTATGGAGCAGCCACTCCCCAGTTCCTGATGGGCATGCCTCATTTGCCATGCGCTGCCCTTCTGAGACCTGGTCTCAGCCTCATGGCTTTGGGCAGCCTTCTGTGGCTGCCACTTTCCTACTCCTGGGGCTGTGCGTGGGTCCGTACAGAGAGCCTGGATGGCTCCAGCCTGAACCTAGAGGCTGTGTGGAACTGCAAGGGTGGCCAGCCAAGGCAGCTGCCGGGCTGGAAAGGATCCTGTGGGCCGTGGGAGCTGGAGGAGGGCAGTGAGGGGAAAGGAGAAGGGCCGTGCTTTAGGACTGGGGGCTGGTCATTTAGATGCATGCCCCTTCTTTTCTACCACCACTAGGGGCCTTGGCATCTTGTTTTCTGTTTTTCCCCTGCCCCCATCCGATCCCTCAACTTCCTGCCATGCGTCTGGACCACAGGAGGGCAGAGGACTGTGTGGCTTTGGAGGCTTTCCTCGTCTGTCTACGGCAGCAGCCATCACATGTGTGTTTGTGGTGTGAGAACATGTGGGGCTTAAAGCCCCAAGGGGCTGCTGTGCCTGGAAGCACTGGACAAACACGTGTGATGAGAACAGGAGCTGCTGCTGAAGTGTAGGGGCACCCAGTGGCTCTGATGGCTGCACAGCCTGCAGCGGGTCTGGCCGCATCGGATGGCTGTAGCCTGCTGCCATGCACATTGCTCTTACTGTCTCATGGTGGGAGGAGGTGGATGTGGGGGCGCTGGTGGGGTGATTGCCATACAGATAGTCCGCCTCCCCTGAGCACTCTCTGTTGGGGGCACAGTGCTCTTATACACATTAGCTTACTCCTTCCATGTCAGCCTCTGATGTGGGTGATGCTATTGTCTCTGCTTTCATGAGTGACACAGTTGAACAGAGAGGTTCAGTCACTGGCCTGAGGCCACGCAGCAGGAAGTGGCAGAGCTGAGATATGAAGCCCAGAAACTGGTCCCTAAGTATGATGAAGTCCTGCATCTTGCTGCCTCCAGTTACTTTTGGGGTAAAATGAGCAAAAAGTACTTAAGTGGCATGTCCAGGGTCACCAGCCTTCTTGACTATATACGCCCTTACCCCTGCCCTTGGAGGTCGGGGATCCAGGGCTGGGGGTCAAGTCCCGCGCTGGCTCCTGATGGGGCATCCCTGGTGAGGAGGCCCAGCTGACCCAGGCTCATGGTGCCCCTCCCGCAGGGGGTGTGTGCATCGCCCAGTCGGTGAAGATTCCACGGGAGCCCAAGGCCGGTGAATTTGACAAGATCATCCGGCGCCTTCTGGAGACCTCGAACGCCAGGGGTGTCATCATCTTTGCCAACGAGGATGACATCAGGTGAGGGAGGGCAGGTGGCTGTGGAGTGATCAGGTCAGCCTGACCCCACCCAGGAGGCAGAGGTGGGGTCGGGAGGGAGGGTGTGAGCAGGGTGAACCTCCAGAGTGTGCCCATTGCCTCCTCCCTCTCTGCATCCTACCTCCCCCCCATCCCCGCCCCCAGGGAGGGGCTGGCAGGCATTTCAGTAGAATGGCCTTGGAGATAGACCTAATCCTGCTCTATTACCTCATGCCAATTCTTTCACCTCTCTGGGTTTTTAGAGCTCATGACAACTGCCTGAGACCTGAAGGTTGAGTGGGCAGAACAGGCTTGGAGCTGGGTCTGGTGGAGGTGGGTCCCAGGAATTGCTGGCTGTCCCTCAGCCCATCCCCCTTCCTATAGTGAGTTCTGGACCATAGGTCTGGCCCTGGCATGGTCACTGGCACCATCACCTGGGCACCTCTGAGTGGGAGCAGGTAGACTGTGTGCTGGGACCCTGTGCAGTCTTCTGTGTCCTGGGTCAGACACTCAGGTGCTTGTGATGGCTGGCTGAGTGCCCTTTCCTATCTGCCTGCCTCCTCTGGAGCTCTCTTAGCACTCTGTCCCTGAGACTGGCTGACAGGGAGACAGGCCAGGCCTCAGAAGCTTTCCAGTCTGAGAGAGAGGGACACAGATTCATCCTTAGGAGTCCCAGTGCCCCTGTCTGAGGTAGGGAGACACAGCCCTGTCCTCATGAAACCCTGGTCTGAGCGGGGGAGACATAACTCCGTCCTCAGGGAACCGTGGTCTGAGGGGGAGACATAACTCCGTCCTCAGGGAACCGTGGTCTGAGGGGGAGACATAACTCCGTCCTCAGGGAACTCTGGTCTGAAGGGGGAGACACAGACTGGGAGTCCCAGTCTGAGGTAGAGACACAGCCCCGTCCTCGGGGAGCCCCAGTCTGAGGGGGAGACACAGCACCATCCTCAGGGAGCCCCGGTCTGAGGGGGAGACACAGCCCTGTCTACAGCAGCCCTGATGCCTGAGGCTAGCTGGCCTCTTTTCAGGAGAGACCCCTTTTGAACTGCAGTCTCTGTTCCCCCACTCTGACACTCCCTTCCTGCACCCCTGCTCTGCACCCTGTTCAGTGTTGCTGCTTAGAAGGGGCCTGCATGTCAGAGGTGGAGTGAAGGGCTGGTCCCTTATGGCGAGCAGGAAGTACCTGGGGGAGGGCAGGAAGGGATTGTGCATGTGGCCTGGCAGGTGCGGGAAGCGTTCTGGGAGAGGGGGCATTTCTGGGAACCTACATGCGTTTTCAGACGCGAACAGAAGTAAAAATAAACCCCAGTGACGTGGCAGGAGGCTGGCTGGACACTCTGGCTGGCTGGGACTGGTATTAATAGGGTTGTGGGTGTGTTCTGGGAGGAGCCCCACCTTCCCTTAGGGGTAACCTGAGGGGAGGGTTGCACCTGTGAGGGCAGGGACTGGCACAGGCCAGCCCCAGACCCACCTGCAGGCCCTGGAAGCTCCAAGTCCTCCTACCCAGCTGGCCTCTGCCTGCACAGGTCTAGCCTCACCTCAAGCCCTGATTCAGGCCAGACTCAGTGACAAGGCCCCGGCTGTGGCAAGGCCCTGGGGTTTCTAGTGCCACCTGCAGGCCTCTTGCCTGTGTTGAACTCATGTCTGCCCTGTGAAGGAACACTGTGAGGGGAATTCTGCCCCTTCCTCCCTGTTCTCACCTCGCAGGGGCTACTTCATTTATGGGGCCAACAGGCTGCAGCTGAGTGCCTTCCAGGGTCTCTGGGCCCTGTGTGGGTTCTTGGGGTTCTGGGGAAGACCACTGCCATGGTAGGATTATGGGCACTGGGGAGCACCTGCAGCTGCAAGTGGGGGAGTCCGTGTTGGAAGGATCACAACCTTGGGCACAGAGGAGCAGGAGGAGGCGGCACTGCTGGCAGGGGCACTATTGCAGAGGGGTGAAGGTGTAGTAGTAGTAGTAGTAGTAGTAGTGTGTCAGGTTGGGCTAAGGGGTGTGGGTATGGTCCAGGAAGACACAAGCCTGAGGCCTGGGACTGGGCAGGTATGGGGCAGGTGCAAATCTGGGGAGACAGGTAGGTCTGAGGGAGCCTCCTCAGGTTGGGAGACAGGTAGGAGTGAGGGGATAGCTGTGGGCCATGGACAGGTGTGGGCCAGGATTGGGGGTCCTGGAGTAGTAGCTGGGGGCCTTGGGCTCCTGGGGCTCAGAGGTGTGTTGTGGAGGGAGTCCTCTCGGGAGCCTGGGCTGCAAGGGGACAGGTGTGGGCTGGGGGACAGTTGTATGGACAGACACGGCTGGGCTGGCTGGTGCATGTTCCCACAGGCGTGTGTTGGAGGCAGCCCGCAGGGCCAACCAGACGGGCCACTTCTTCTGGATGGGCTCCGACAGCTGGGGCTCCAAGATCGCACCAGTGCTGCACCTGGAGGAGGTGGCTGAGGGGGCTGTCACCATCCTCCCCAAGAGGATGTCCGTGCGAGGTAGGCTCAGCGCACAGGCCCACCTGCCACCAGCACCACTTTCCTCTCCCCGCAAGTTTTCTCTCCTCTGTCTTGGTCCTCCTTTAGCTTCTTGCAGCCTGAGTGCTGTGCCAGCCTTGCAGGCCACACTGCCCACAGTAGGGTATGTGCCCTGACTCAAGCTTCTGGGTGTGGGCAGCCTACACAGGTGGCCACAAGGAAGCTCTTTCAGCCCTGTGTTTGCATTCCTTTCTCCTGGTTGGGTCAAGGGGCATGAGTCCTCTGCCTAGAACACTGGAAGCTGGCAGCAGTGTACAGGAGAGGGTGCCCTGTGTGGGCGTGGGGTTCCTTCGCAGAGCCTGCCTGGGCCCTGCTCTGCACCCTGACTCTCAGGAGAGCACCCACGGTCACCCTGGGTAGGAGCAAAGTGCTTTGGCCAGAACCTGGCAGGGAGTGTGAGGTATGACATCCCTATCCATGGCCCCATTTGGCAGGGACCTTACAGTCTCCCTCTTGGCAGACACTGCATCCTTCTTCCCAGCCTGCAGTCTTCCCAGGGGACCCCAGCACTGGCGGAGTTGTCACTCCAGGAACCTGGGAGACACTCAGCCAAGCTCACCCCACAGAGTACTCTCTCAATCTGGAAGCACTGGAAGCTTCCCCATGGTCCCTCTCAAATCCAGGCCAAAATAAATGAGAAAACAGCAGCGATAGTGGTTCTTGGCTTATTGGCTATGGCTTCCAAATACCAGGTCCTTTGCAGCATCCGTCTCTACATCCCTGAGAGGGTGGTGCTTCCAGGCAGTAGCAGAGTAAGCAACACACAGTATAGTCAGGAGCAGAAGTTGGGCTGGATCTATGCCTTTCTGGCCCCACTGAGCTTCTGGGCCTCTGGCTTGTCCTGAGCAGCTTACTCAACAACACGAAAGAGCCGGGGTGGCAGGAAGGGGCTCCCGAGGTGGGCTCCCCATGCTGGCTGGCCACTGGATGGGGCAGCAGAACTGTGAGAGCAGTGGAAGAGAGAGCCTGCACTGTACCAAGAGGACAGGTGGAAGAGAAGGGAGCTCAGGTCCCCACCTTGCCAGGTCTCATCTGCAGGTGTTTCCAGGGTACCCCCTTGATCCCAGACCTCCCATGTGGCTCCCTTATTAGTGTTGTGGCATGGTAGGCTGCAGAAACACCCTCGCCGGGGCACTTGGCCGCCACAGCACAGCAGCTGTAGCTTACACACGCTCCCCCTGGGACCTAATATGGCTCTTTTCATTTGGAATGAAATGAAATGCTCCACATTTTGCTTTTGCCAGCTGGGCCCTGGATCACAACATGCTCCTCAGTCCTTCTTTCTCTCTCTCTTCCTCTCTTCCCGTTTCCCTTGGCCCGGGCCAGCTCTACGTTTGGGGGCTAGGGGAGGGTGTGCAAGGGGTGATGCAGTGCCCTGACATCCTGCCATCCTGTAGGCTTTGACCGCTACTTCTCCAGTCGCACGTTGGACAACAACCGGCGTAACATCTGGTTTGCAGAGTTCTGGGAGGACAACTTCCACTGCAAGCTGAGCCGACACGCACTCAAGAAAGGCAGCCACCTTAAGAAGTGCACCAGTGAGCATGTGCATTCGAGGGCACAAGGGTGGGGTGGGAAGAGGTGGAGGAGGAGGGGCCAAGCTCTGGAGATCTGAGGGCTGGTATCCAAGGTGGGGCTTGGCCAGTCTCCAGGGGTCGAGGATCGGGATAGCAGAGAGATTACCTGGAGGCTGAGTTGGGAGGTCAGGTAAGGGATCTATGGGGCAGTAGTGCCATCTGGGGGACCTGGGGAGGTGGTCTCAGAAACCAGTGTGCCCTCCCTGATGGCAGACCATTGCTGAGGCCTCTGACTGCTTTGGGGTTCACCTGCAGTTCCCTGGGCTAAGCCCATAGACCCAGCTTGACCTCACAGCCCTTTGTCCTGTGCTGACACACACAAGTCTGGGTACTTTGCCAAAGACCACCTGTAATGCCTGGGTGCCCTCCGTTGCCTCATGACACCAGGGCAGGCCTGACCCTATGCTGAGCATGGTGGACATGGTGGTGAACCAATGTCACAGGTCTCTCAGGCTGTTTGTGCTCCTGGGGAGACAGTACACAGTCATCCCAGAAGGGAAACGAGCAGGTGAGAGATGTTAGGACGGGTGACTAATGGGGAGAGGAACTGCAGAGGGTACACTGGAGCCTCCTAAGGGGTCCATGTTACAAGTGGGAAAATGGAGGCTGAGGAACTAAAGATGGGGGGTAGGCTCCAGGCCCTCAGCCCCCTGGATAGGCATCTTGGTGCATCTGCATGAGGACGCAGCCTGGGTAGTGTGAGTGGGACCTCAGTGCGGATGAGGAGTCCCTCCGGCACCCTCCCGGATGGCTGCCGCTGGAGCAGAGGGCCAGGAGGGCCAAGAACATGCTACAGGGCATCCTTAACAGATAGGGGTCCAAGGTTGCTGGAGGGGAAGTGAGCCCTGATGGGAGTGGACACAGATAGCAATGTGCTGTCCTCCTGGTTGCCAGTCCTCTGGGGACTCAGGCAAGTTCAGAGCCAAGGCGATCATGCCTGGCTGCAGAGTGAGTGTGGGTTTTATGAACAACTGTGTATGTGTGTGCATGCCTGAGAGAGATGTGTGTGTACCTATGTGTGTTTGCCTGCGTGTGTGTGTGTGTGTGTGTGAGTCTGAGAGAGGAGGGATGTGTGCACCTGTGTATATGTGTGTGAGTACTTCTGTGTCCACATACACCTGTGTGTATGTGTGTGTGAGCATCTTTGTGTCCATGTACATCTGTGTGTGTATGTGTTTGTATTAGCACCTCTGTGTCATGTACACCTGTGTGTGTGTGAGCCTGAGAGAGGAGGGGTGTGTGCACCTGTGTGTGTATGCCTCTGTGTCCATGTATACCTCTGTGTGTGTATACCTGAGAGAGAAGTCTGTGCACCTGTGTGTGTATGTGTGTGTGCCTCTGTGTGCGAGCACCTCTGTGTCCATGTACACCTTGTGTGTGTACCTGAGAGAGGAGGGGCATGTGCACCTGTGTGTGTGTGAGCACCTCTGTGTCCATGTACACCTGTGTGTTTGTGTGTGTGTTGTGTACCTGAGAGAGGAGGGGTGTGTACATGAGCATCTTACTTGGATGAACTGATAACTGTAGACATCATTGATGACTAAGCCACTATGCAACTGAGTTCCAGACCCTATAAGCTATCATCTCACTTGACTCTCATAACATCTTTAGGAACCCTCACAGTTCTCATTTATAGACAAGGATATGGAAGGTCTGAGAGAACAGGTGCCTTGTCTGAGGCTGCACAGCCAAGACCTTAGCCAGGTGGTCATCAGAGTGCAGATGTGAGAGGTAGAGACATGAGGGCAGGGAGTCTGAGGCCTTGGGCGGGTTGGTGGTGCATCTAGAACTGTGTGTGCGGTGTGGGGCATGTGGGCCAGGGATGGGGCTGGAATGGCTGAGACCGAAAGTGGGGCAAGGTGAACAGTTGGGGCCTGATGCCACATGACTAGGCTGTCAGGAGCTGAGGGGTATCTGGAGTCACCTCTGTGTGGGAGGGCAGGAGGGCAGAGGTGTGGTGGCTTGCCCCTGGCGGCTACATACACACTCACAGCCTTGTGTTCGGGTTAGGCTTGCTGTCTGAAGGGAGGTGGCTGGTGCAGGGTGTGAGGGCAGCGGGGGCAGGGGACTGCGGCAGGGCTTGGCTGTGAGCCCAAGGTCAGCATGGTGGCCTTTCTGGGCCTCTGCGTTCTCATCTGGGAGATGGGATTGATGGTGAGCCGACCCGGAGGGTGTCTCAGGGAGAGAGTGCGAGGGAGTGCTAATGGAGGAGCTTGCTGAACCACTGGACTGTGAAACAGCCCGGCTGTGCAGCTATGCAGGAGGGAGACGCAGCTGGGGAGCTTTGAAAGCTATCCCATCCCTGTGCCCCACCCCCATCACCCCAATCCCCACCTCAGGCCTGGGCTTTTAGAGCCCTGCCCCTCCCAGGGATTTTAATGTGTCTGGGGATTGCAGCTGGGGTTCCCTGCCACCTGCTCCCATTGACTCATCCATCGGCATTCTAGTGTTTGACTTCCGCCCTCCCATTTTGGGATTTCCTTTATCCTGCGTGCAGCCCCAGCATCAGGGCTTTGGACAAAGTGCTCCTGGATAAAGGAAGGGTTGGAGACAGTGTCTAGCCAAGGGGAGGGCGTGAGCAAGGGTGAGGAGAAAGTTTATGCGGGCTGGCTGAGAAGAGCTGGTAAGTGCATGTCCTCGCCGCTGGCAGAGAGAAGAACTGGGAAAGATAAGATCCAGTTAGCAAGTGGGATATTGAACAGCCCAAGGCTGTTGGCTGGTGGTTCCCCAGGGAGGGGGTGTGGGGGTGGTGATGACAGTCACAGGTGCATCACCCATTTTCCGGAAGAAAACACTGAGGTAGCTGGTGGACATCACAGTGCTATAAGGTTTGCAGAGCCTGATTCCCACTTAGGCAGCTGTCTTGGGAGCAGGTGCCTGCCTTCCCAGCCCCACCCTGCCTCTTTCCCCGCCTCTGTCCTTGCCCATCCAGGTATGTCCAGAGATCTCTGACAGCTTTAGTCTCAGCTCCTCGCCCAGGTTCCGAGTCTGGCTCCTCCCTCACTACCTCCGGGGTTGGCCCACGATGCCCTCTGGCTGCCGACAGAGTCTGGTGCTTATTTTAGTCCCACCAGCATCCTGCCATGAGCCAGGCTTGTCCTTGTCCTTGCCGTGTCCATGCCTTCCAGAGCATCAGAAGGAGTGGCTCTCAGTTGGGTCCTGCTCTGGGGGAGATTGCCGCCCAGACTGCCTGAAGTGGGGGTTCCTTCCAGGTGAGGATTTAAGAGTAGGTGGCTTGTTTGAAAGGGGACCCAGGAAAGAGGAGGGGAGGCTGTGATGAGGTCACCCACGCCACAGCTGGCACTGGTCGTCTGAGCTTCATCTGTCTGGTTGTCTGAGCTGAGAAAAACAGACCACATTGGGGGCGCCCAGGGGTGAGTGTGTACCCAGCCTCCATTGGTCAGTGTTGTGGGGCAGAGATGCTGGCCACCAGAGAGCTGCCTGGGGAGGGTCCAAGCCCTGAGGCCAGAGGGCCAAGTTCTGCACCTGTGGGTTCTCATCCGTCGGCTGTCGGAGTCCTCAGACTGCGTGTTAATCCTGGGGCTGCCACTTGCTAGCCGTTTGACTTCCTGAGGCCTCAGTTTCCCGTCTGTAAAATGAGAATCCTGCTCCCCACTTGTGTCCTGCGGGGCAGAGCATTGCCTGGCTCCCCGTGTGGCACAATGGACACTAAGCTGCAGGAAGCACTTGCAGATGTCCCCTGGTGGGCTCTGGGTCGCCCTTGGGGGCTCATGTGCCACTGTCAAGCCTGGGGAAGGGCAGTGCTCACCTCCCTTCTCCTCTCCTGGTCTCTCTCCTCCAACTGCGTGGGGGTGAAAGTCATCAACCAGGTGGATATGGCATCCGTCTTGCTGACAGCCCTGCCAGCCAGGTGATGGCGCGCAAAGAAAGGCCGGCTTTATGAGGAGATGGAGAAAATTTACTGCCTGCTGTTCCCAGGGGCCCAGAACTCTAGGAGGGAGAGTGGTGCATGACGGCTGGGATGTGTGGGGAGGCGGGCGCTGGCTGCCTGGCCTGTGCCAGCAGCGGTAACAGCCAGGACAACAGAACCGAGAGGAGTAGCAGCTAATATTGATGGGGCACTGATGTATGGCCAAGCTCTGCCCTGGTGCTGTGCATTTCGTGAGGTGAGGAAACCGAGGCCCAGAGAGGTTGAGGACTTGCCTAAGGTCACACAGGTTGTAAGCAACAGACCTGGGATTTTTCCTGGGCCGCGTGGCTCTGGAGATGTCTCAGGCCAGCTGACATGTCAGTTTGAGAGACCCTACCTCAACCTCTCCAGCCCACCTGTAAAGGGTCTTTCCATTTTCTGGTTCACTCCCTAAATGCCTTCAACGATCAGGGCTGGACCAGGATAAAGCCAGGACCCAGGAACTCCAACCAGTTCTCCCATATGGGAGCCATCCTCTTCTGTCTCCCAGGTACATAAGCAGGAAGCTGGATGGGAAGTGGAGTGGCTGCACCTGGAAATGGGGTGTGGATGATGCAAGTGGTAGCTTAACCTGTGGGACCAACCCAAAGTCACCCTCAAGGTTGTGCAAACCGTTGGCCACATGGCCCATGTTGCTTCTCACTTGTTCAACCAGGAAACCAACGAGGGTTTATTAAGAGGCTGACTGTACCTGCTCCATGCTGGGTTTGTTCAGGAGGACATGTCTGTCCCGCAGAGCTACCTGCCAGTGGGAGGCAAGCTGGCCTGCGGACAAGGTGGCCTGGCAGGCAGGGCTGGGAGGGCAGGAGAAGGCTAAACCAGGAGACTGGGGAAGGCAGCTCACCTGGGAGGCTGGGTGTGAAGGACATTCTAAAAGGTAGTTGAGCAAAGACATGAAGGTGCTGGGTTAAGGAGCCCAGGGAGCGCTAGAAGCCAACATGCCAAGTAAAGGGCAGGGCCTGTGCAGAGGCTCCGAAGGGGCTCCTGCCTGGCTGGGACCAAGTAGGATGCCTGTGCAACTGAAGCAGAGCAACAGGTGGATGAGCTGCGGCCAGACAGGTGAGGCTGGGGGTGGCCCAGTCGCAGGGGGTTGGTGTGAGATTTAGTCTTCTAGGCAGGATGAAGTGCAGCCACTGCTGGGTCTGAAAGAGGGTTCACTTGCTCTGACTTCAGTTCTCACAGGCTTGACAGGGGTAAGGGCTGGGCCCGGGTGAGAGGAGGTAGCTACCAGAAAAGGGCAGTGGTGAGGATGGGTGAATTAGGCTGGTGGCTGTGGAGTTTGCTGAGAGGCTTCCAGGGAGAGAAGGATGTAGAGAACCTGGGGTGGCGTTCTGCGCTTGCGGCTTGGGTCAACAGGCCGTGGCATTGTCAGGCTCCGAGATGGAGTGGGCAGAGCCAGGCAGGCTGGGCAGCAGGCGGAGCTTTGACCTGGGATCCATGCAGGGGAGATGCACTGAAGGGGGCTGGCTGGGGAGCATAGGGAGTGGGTGTGGGTTGAGTGGGCTTTGAGCACTGAACCCCAGAGCCTCCAGTGTTGGGGAAGGAGGGCAGGGGACAGAGAGAAGAGCTGAGATGCAGTGGCCAGGATGCAAGGAGCAAAGGGGTGGAGGGCGGGGATGGCATCCTGGAGGTGCAGGAAGCAGTGGAGGAAGGGCATTGGGATGGGCCACGGACTTGGTCTGCGTGAGGGCAGTTTCCTTGGAGAGGTGGGGCAGAACCCCGGTGGAGTGGGGCTTGGGGGGAAGCTCTGTTGGAACAGGAGCAGAGGAAAAGGATGCTAGCTGTTAGGACCTTGGTGGGGACAGGGTTGGTGATGGCTTATGTGGGAGGAACAATAGCAAAAGTCTGTGCTGCTGGAAAGATCCAGCGGAAAGAAAAATAGATGCTGTAGGCAGGGGGAGGAGCCAGGCTGAGGGATGGGGGCTGTTGGTGGGCCTCCAGGCAGCTTGTCCCTATTCGCCTGTGACTGTGGCCACTGGAGCTGTGCCCCTTCAGCCCCTGGCTCCGGCCTCCCCTGTCTGGGGAAGGATGCTGGCTTCAGACCAGGAAAGGGCCAAGGCCAACCTATCCTGGGTTCCTGTCCTGGGCCTGGCCTCTGCTGTTGGGGATTGCTGATCCTGTCAGCACCAGCCTCAGCTCACAAAGTGCCAACACCCAGAGGAGCTGAACTGTTTGCTTGGTGGCCCAGCTGGAGGCTGAATGGCAGTCTGCAGCTGGTGCCACCAGATCTGACTCTCGCCAGGGTCAGACCTCCAGGAAGCACGGGGCATCCCCCAGGAGGCTTGCAGGGGCAGCTGAGGGGGAGAGTCAGTCTCTGGCCAGGGACTTTGGGGGTGTGGGCAGAACTGGGGTGTGATGTGCCCGGCCTCATGAATGGAGCTTGAGAGTGGCTCTTGTGCAGGCAGAGGGAGGTGACCAGAAGCCTGAAGTGACTCTGTTGTCCACCCTGCCAAGTTGATCCCGTGACTGTGTGCCATGGGTACCTTTTGCTCATAAGGTGTCAGCAGAGGATGAGGGGGTATTGTTAGAGCCAGCGTGTGCCAGGCTGCTGGCTGACAAGGGGAGACCATGGCAGGGACTGTGGTGTCTAGGGGTGGGGTTGGGGCAGGAGAGGGGAACAGAAGCTGATACAAGAGGCATGGTGCTGGGGGCTTCACTTCGGTGTCCCTCCCAAATTTCCCAGCACCCCTGGAGATTGGAGTGGGTGTCCTGAAGTCACAGGTGCCTGGGGAGCCCAGGGCTGGCCCAAGGCTGGGCTGGGAGTCAGGGACCCTGTGCTTGTTCAGCCAGCTCTCTCCAGGGGACCTGCTTCCTGGGGGCTGCCCCCGCTAAGGGCCAGAGGCCGGTATGTGTGTCTTCATAGGTGTGGATGTAGATGCGCTTCCTGCAGGGGTAATGATGAGCACAGACCCGTGTTCCTGGTGACCGTGTGAATGCGTACCTACTCATGCAGACACTGGCAGTGCCTGGACTCTGCGCTGAGTGCCCCGAAGGGAGCCCTCAGCCAGAGACCCACAGCTGGAGTACTTACCTTCGCAGATGGAACAGCCTTGAGGCATCCAAGGGGGGTCTGCCAAAGCTCCTGGAACAATAGAATTCCAAGAGAAGCTTACTTTGGTGCAAAGAAATAGCTTGAAGCTTGTGCAGTTTTTTCACAATATGGTTTTTCTGTGGACTTTTGAAGACCTCTCCTGTGCATGGATTTGAAAATTATTTTCTGTGCTAAAATAAAACATCTTTAATTCCATTTTCTTCTTGTACTTGACTCTGGGGCTGTCTACAGCACTCTTGCCTAGCTCGGCTTCTTACTCACCCCCACCCCCAGGGTTCCTTTGTGCAGAGAGCCACGTGGGTGAACCTAAATGAAAGCGTCCTGGTCTGTTTGTTCGACTGTGTTTGTGTACACACGTGTGTTGGAGCATTATGTGGGAGTGGCCGTGTTTGATGGCATGCCTGTCTGCATGTTGGCTGCTATTTGAATGTGGTTGTGAAAGCATGTAGGTGTCAGGGTGGCTGACTTAGGGCTCCCTCGTGTGTGGGGCCGCTCAAGGAATACGTGTGTCCACACCAGCACTAAGGAGGGGGACTGTGGGGGCAGCTGAGGGGGAGACCAGGCACACTCTGGAGATCTCAACCTTGAAAACGCATTTCAATTACAATTTACAACCTCCAGACAAAGGCTGCAGGGCTCTGATGGAGAAAATCCGCCGGATCCATCCCTGGCCGGCTGTCAGCCGTGGCCGAGGCAAACGTGTCTCCATCTCTTCGAGCCCCGGGACACAATTAGGACATCTCTACACTGTTGCTGCTGTCATCAGCATCGTGCGTCTGGAACTTATGTCTTCCAGCAGCTGCCCGCACGTGTGTCTCATCTCCTCCAGGAACCTGGGGTGGCTCTGCCTGGGCCTGGGGGTCCTCCTCTCCCATGAGAGCAGATAAACTGACCCCCGTCCCGCCTCTGCTGCTCACCTCCCCCAGACCCTCAGCCAGGGCACCCGTCACCCCTGAGTGGCTCTGGACAGCTGAGGTCAGGGGCACCAAGAAGGGAGTGGGTGAGGCAGGTCAGTGCTAGGTAGAGAGTGGGGTGGTCATTCTGTTGAGTAGTGGGCACGGGCTGAACTCGCACCAGAAGCCTGGGTTGCCGTGGGGCTCCGTGCCTCCCTCAGCCCCTGCAAAACCCAGGAGAGGCCAGGAAGACTGTCTCAGAGCTGTGGCAGGTGAGGGGCCAGCATGTGAGGACAAGTGAGCTATGGCTGTGGGCCACCCGCTGAGGAGCCACGCTCTGGCACAGCCAGGCTTAGGCTCATCCAGGCTTGGGCAATGCTGTGGGTGCTTAGGATGAACTAGCTTGTCTTCTTTTTTTTTTTCCTTCTTTTTAAAAAACATTTATTTATTTTTATTGGAAAGTCAGATATACAGAGAGGAGGAGAAACAAAAAGGAAGATCTTCCATCCAATGATTCACACCTCAAGTGGCCACAATGGCCAGAACTCAGCCAATCTGAAGCCAGGAGCCTCTTCCAGGTCTCCCACGCAGGTGCAGGGTCCCAAGGCTTTGGAAAATCCTCGACTGCTTTCCCAGACCACAAGCAAGGAGCTGGATGGGAAGCAGGGCCATTGGGATTAGAACCGGCGGCACCCATATGGGATTCCAGTGCATGCAAGGCGAGGACTTTAACTGCTAGGCTACCACACCAGACCTGACTAGCTTGTCTTCTCAGAGCACATCTCTTACTCCTACTGCCGCCTACCCGTGGACATGCACTGTGACGTGTCTGCTGCCTCCTGTAGGGCACTGGGAGGTTTGTGGGCCTCGAGTCCAAAATAGGGTTTATGTTTGTTGTGTATGCATGTAGTGTGAGTCGGATACCTGTGGTGTCTATGTGTTTAGTGTATGTTGTATGCATGTGGTGTGTGTAGTGTGTTGTATGCATGTGTGTATATAGTATGCTGTATATGTATGTACATTGTGTATGTGTGTTTTGTGTTGCATACGCATGTGGAGGAATGTTGTGAATATGAACTATCAGTGTTGAATGTGCTGTATATGTGTGAAGTGCCTGTTGTATGGGGTTGTGTGTGCTGTGCGTGTGTGGAGTGCGAGATGTGTGTGTGTGTTGTGTAAGTGAGGTGTCTGTTGTGTAGATCTGGAATGTGCATGTGAGGTGTGTGGGGTATGTATGTGTGTGGATATGTGTTATATGTGTGAAATGTGGATGTGCATGTGGGTTATGTGTTGCATATATGCGCATGTGGTATGTTTGAGGTGTGTTATATATATATGTGGAATGTGTGTGCATGTCATATGCTCTCTGTATGTGTGGAGTTGTGTGTGTGAGATATGCATGTTATATGTTTTGTGTATGTATGTGTTGTATATGTGAGATATCTGGTTGTATATGTGAGTGCATGTTGTGTCTATGTGAGGTATGTATGTTTTATGTGTGAGTGTGTTGCATGTGCTTATCATATGCTTTGTGTAGGTAAGGAGTTGTGTATGTGGGGTATGTATGTTTTGTATATGCATTGTATATGTGGTGTGTGTGTGTAGAAGGCATAATCAGAGCCTGGCTGCCCTTCCCCAAGTCTGCCCCTTGAGCCCCCTTTTTCTCACCTGTAGTGGATTAAGCTGAGGCAAAGTTCCAGAGGCTAGAGAGATTGAGGGGTGCCCGGAAGTCCCTGGCTACCCTGCAGTAGCATGCAGGGTGCAGTTTGGGGGACAGGGCTCAAGGGTGCCCAGGCCCCTGGGGTGCTTCTCCCAGGAGCACGTCCAGGTGGGTTTGGGCCTCCCTGGTGAGGATGCTCCATGGGACACTCCTGCTCTAGTGTGTGCACTCAGTGTGGGTGCACTTGGCCCTGGGCCCAGTGCCTGGGTATGACTGCCTCAGCCACAGATGTGAGGAGGGACCCAGGGAAGCCAGGGGAGGAGAGGCTGAGGCTGCCTGTGTCCCCAGAAATGCCTCTGACACCCAGGGATGTCCTTGGCCTTGGGAGAGGGCTGCCTCTTGTTTGAGTGGCTGTGCCTATCCTCCATCCCTGCTTAGTAATTTAGCATCTCCTCCATGGGAGACAAGGGTGTGATAAGGCTGCAGGCGAGACGGATAGCAAGGCCAGGGGTGCAGTAGTGTGAGGGTGCAGTCAGTGCTGACACAGTGAGCTGGGCCCTGGCTCCAGAAGAGATATCCCAGGCTGCCTGCCCCAGCCCCTCTCTGGCTGTCTCCTGGGTTTCTGTGCCAGCTTACAGAAGCCTTGGCTGAGCAGACAGGATGGGGAAACTGGAGGCCGAGCTGCTCCCATTTATCCGGCGCTGGCCTCACCCTACAAAGCCACTGTTGCCAATGTAAGGCTCTGCTTGTGCAGGGCCTCAGCCAACCATGGTCTGGGATGGGGCCAGGGCTGGGGTCTGGAAGCTCAAGAAGCATGGCCCACTGTGTGCCCTCCCTCTCCTCAGCTGTCATGTGGCGGTGGCAGCCAGGCCTGCCCCAGCATGCTGACACCACTCCCTTTTTCTGTCATGTACTCAGCAATGTGAGATTCCCACCCTGAGCTGGGTGGCAGGTCCAGCTGGCTGAGCAGGCCACAGCCTGGAGGACTGTGACTGTCTTCTCTGGTATGGGAGGACAACAGGAGGCAGTGAAGCCCCTTGGGCTCTGGCTGCCTCTAAGATGCTGCAGGCAGAGGCAGGCATGGAAACCTCTGAGCTCCCAGGGCAGCAGGACTGATGCAGCCGGGGCTGGGTACAAGTGCAGTTATACAAGCTGCTGCAAGGACTGCCTTGCAGGGGTTGGTCATGACTTCTTAGCAGGGAGGCCCAGGCTGGGTGTGGGCCTTTCAGGGGTCCATTTCTTTGTTCTGGCCTTGAGGAAGGCAGTTGCAGTACAAGAACAGCGTGCCCTGCAGTGGACTTTGGAGGGGATGCTTGGTTCCCCCTTCCTGCCCCCAGCCCATCCTCCTGCTCCTCCCATTCCTGCCCCCTCCTGTCCTTGCCTTCTTGGACTGGTGTGGGGCACAGACTTTGAGCCCAAATACTGGGCTTTAGATCTGCTGCATGCAGGCCTGGCACGTATCTTAGCTTTTCTATGCCATGGGGGTAATTTCATAGCATTTCTGTGAGAAGCAAAGCTTTATCAAGGAGCTTAACACAACGTCTGGCACCTGGCAGGTGCTCGGTGGAAGCAAGCAGCTCTTATTCACTGTATGATATTGTTTTTATGAGGGGGGTGGGATGGGACAAGGCAGGAAATCCTTCCCCGTCCTCCTGAACCCTTTTCCTGGCCAGAGGACCGCTGCTGCCAGCTCGGAACCGTGGGAGTAATGGACCCGGACTGGCCGCCCCCTGTGCTAAGTGTTTTCTGTGCTTTCGTGCCTGGGCCTCACAGCGATCTGTCCTGCTTTATCTTTGAGGATGGATTATAAGCCGCTTTTCTCTGACGGCCAAGGGGTTGGCACAGGGCTCCAGAGCAGAGAGGCTGGTGGGCCTGGGGAGGCCTGATGGCCAGGGCTGCCTGTGCCGTGAGTGGGCAGTGCGGCTGAGCTCAACGTTTGCTGCCAGGAGGGTTGTCACGGGGTAGGGGGGATGATTGTGGCTGCTGTCCAGGTGTCTGGAAACAGCCAGGGGGCATCTGAAGCCAGTCTCTCAGCCCCTCTGGACTTAGCATCCAAGGCTTTGGGCAGCATCCTGTGACTGGAGTGGCCACTGATGGGTGAGCTGTGTTGGAGATATCACCATGGTCCCTGGTACACCCGGCCTATCCTGGCTACTTCCCAGCTGTGAGAGGGGGCACTGCTCTCAAGGCTGGCTGGGGGAGGGCAACAGGTGCCACAGCCACAAGAGAGTTCTCCCCCTCCACATACACACCAGGCTGCTACTCTTGGAGGGTGACCAGTGTTTCCGTGGCAGGGGCGGGAGAGGAACACAGCCATTAGTGGCACAAGTGCGGTTCCCCTAGGTGTCTTTAGTGGTTCAGTCCTGGCTGGGGGTCACTGGGCCCCCAGGCAGGCTCTGGCTTCAGTGCACCCCATCCTTTGGTTCCAGACCGAGAGCGCATCGGGCAGGACTCGGCATATGAGCAGGAGGGGAAGGTACAGTTTGTGATCGATGCTGTGTACGCCATGGGCCATGCGCTGCACGCCATGCACCGTGACCTGTGTCCTGGCCGCGTGGGGCTCTGCCCACGCATGGACCCTGTGGACGGCACCCAGCTGCTTAAGTACATCCGAAACGTCAACTTCTCAGGTGGGGTCATGGTGCCAGACGCTGCCCGACCCTGGGTGTTGTGCACCAGGGGAGGGCATCCTGGGGCTCTGAGGGGGTTGGAGAGAGGGGAGCAAAATTTCCCGGAATGTGCTGATAGTGGGCAGGGGCCTCCCTGAAGTTGACCCTGAGCTTATAACCTTCCCTGCCTCTTGGTAGAGGCTGAGACCCCCGCCTACCCCAACAGGCATCGCAGGGAACCCAGTGACCTTCAATGAGAATGGTGATGCTCCTGGACGCTATGACATCTACCAGTACCAGCTGCGCAATGGCTCGGCCGAGTACAAGGTCATCGGCTCCTGGACAGACCACTTGCACCTCCGAGTAAGCGGGAAGGGCAGGGGAGGTCCCTGAGCGGTAGAGACAGTTGCTGGTACCCAACCCCTGGGCCAGGGACCAAGGGGGAGATGGCACTTTTAGGGTTGCTGCTGCCACCACAGTGGCACTTCCTTCCCAGGGTCCCTCAGACTGCAGTATAAGAGCAGGGCAGTGGGGCTCTGCCCATTCCAGCTGCTTCCCACTCTCCTGTCTGGGGGCCTGCCCGTTTCCTGCTGGGTGTGGAGCAGGCAGGGTTTGGGACAGATGAATTCACACCAGAGGGCACTGGCTCAAAGGCATGGTGGGTATACTGAAGGCAGGTGGTGGGCAGAGGCTCCTGGAGACAGAGGATGAAGTATTGGGGCCCAGGGGGAGCCACATGCCTTGTGGCATTGGTGGGGGGCAGGAGCCATAAGCTATGAGCTGTGGTCGTCCTGGTGAGGCTTCCTTTCTTGCCGTCAGTCTCATAGTGTCAGCCGTGCATCCTCCAAAGATGTACCTGTAGACTTGTCCCTGGACACTTGAAGGGGTACAAGGGCTGAGGCAAGCTCAGGAGACCTCGGGCCTGCCTTCGGAGTCCTGGGGGAGATGCTTCCTGCCATCACCTCTTCTAGCAAAGGGCCCCAAGCGTGTCAGAGCTTTCTCTGTTCTGACCCTGTTTAACCCTGATCAGCATCTGGGATAGGAGATCGACAGGACAGCGAGCCCCCTGTGGCATAGAAGGTCTTTCCTTAAGCCATGCAGTGTGGTGAGACTGAGCTTGTGCCTGTCATGGGGCTTCTTGGCTCACCAAGTGGCAGGAGAGGAACACGGCAGGCAGGGACACTGGACAGGGGTTGTCTGGTTTTGGTGCGGAGGGAGTGCATGGGGCCCATGACCAGAATTCACCGGTAGCCACAGCAGTTGACGCTGAACCCCTGTTGTTTTCCCTCTGGAGCCTGAGACCCTCTGGCTATCTGGGCACGGCCAGTCCTCCAGCCTCCACAGAGGTTTCCTGGACCTGTGCTCCGGGCCAGTCCTGTGTGCTGGGGGAGGGAGGGTGTGAGCAACACAGCCCCTCCCCATGGAGCTGCCGTTCTGAGATGCACAGAGTCAGGGAGGTCAGGGTGAAGAGCATCCAGAGCTCACAGCAGCTGGGACTCCAGCTTTCAACCCCAGAATTTTCCACACATCCACCCTCAGCCCAAGTCCTCTGAGGCGCTCACAGTTCTAGGAGCAGGTACCTCGGGCCATGTGCTTCCTGTAAGAAGCAGCCCCAGCTTTGGCTCTGCCCTTGGCTTTTAGGGTAATGGTTAGAGCCACAGGACAGCCTTGTTGGAGGCTTTTTTCCCCCTTCCCACTTTGTCCTAAGACCATCTCTGGGTCCTCCTCCTCCTCCACCAGCTTTCCCTTTCCGCCAGCTCTGAATTGCCGCCGCAGCCACCCCCTCCCTGGCCAGTGGGTGGCGTCTGCTACAGGAGTGGTGCTTGGCACCCGCTGCCCATCTGGCTAGGGCTGCTGCTCTGGAAGAATGAAGTCGCCCTTCATTGAGAACAGCTGCTGTGAATGTGGCTCCTGAGTGCCATAGGGCTCCCGTTGCCCACAGCCGGCAACGCTTTGGGGCCTCTTGCTTACTTTCTGGAATCTCCTAACTGATTCAGTAGGCCATGACAGTCCTCCCATGACCCCTTCGCTCATGGCCCTCATGGTCTTGAGGGCCTTGTAGCCGTGAGTAGCGTTGATTTAGAGCAGGGTGTAAGGAAACGCCAACCCCTGGGCACACGTTAAGCGTCCACTGATTAAGCTTTAGTTCATTCTCGCTGCTGCACACAGCTCCCCGGCCGCATGGCAGAAGCGCCATGGCTGAGCTGTAGGACAGTGAATCTCGCTCAGATCACCCTAGGGAGGCAGCTTGTTGAAACACATATTCCACAGTCGAGGTCTGGGGTGAGGCCAGAAGTGGCATTTGCTGGGCGATGTTGCTGCATTGAGTAGCAGAGGCCTGTGGGGCTGGGAGTTGGCCCCCTCTGGGTGCTTTCTGGGTTCTATATCTTCATGAACTTGGAGAGCTCTATATTCCATCAGAGTCCTCCTGGGCCACTAATGTCCTGCTCCCATGGAATCATGGGGGCTTGTTGAGTTCCAGCTATGGGGTTTGGTGAGCCCTAGTGGGGTCTGCTCTTTCAGGCAGCTGCCTGGGGATGAGGGGCACCCCAGCCTGGGAGGTTGGTGCAAGCCCTGGTTGGTGCTGTGTCCTGAGGCCTGTACCACCATACTGTCATTGCCAGATAGAGCGGATGCACTGGCCAGGGAGCGGGCGGCAAGTGCCGCGCTCCATCTGCAGCCTGCCCTGCCAGCCAGGCGAGCGGAAGAAGACCGTGAAGGGCATGCCCTGCTGCTGGCACTGTGAGCCCTGCACGGGGTACCAGTACCAGGTAGACCGCTACACCTGTAAGACGTGTCCCTATGACATGCGACCCACTGAGAACCGCACAGGCTGCCGGCCAATTCCCATCATCAAGCTCGAGTGGGACTCGCCCTGGGCCGTGTTGCCGCTCTTCCTGGCCGTGGTGGGCATTGCTGCCACACTCTTCGTGGTGATCACCTTCGTGCGCTACAATGACACGCCCATCGTCAAGGCATCAGGCCGCGAGCTGAGCTATGTGCTGCTGGCGGGCATCTTCCTGTGCTATGCCACCACCTTCCTCATGATTGCTGAGCCAGACCTGGGGACCTGCTCGCTGCGCCGGGTCTTCCTTGGCCTGGGTATGAGCATCAGTTATGCGGCCCTACTCACCAAGACCAACCGCATTTACCGCATCTTCGAGCAGGGCAAGCGGTCGGTCAGCGCCCCACGTTTCATCAGCCCTGCCTCACAGCTGGCCATCACCTTCAGCCTCATCTCCCTGCAGCTGCTGGGCATCTGTGTGTGGTTTGTGGTGGACCCCTCGCACTCAGTGGTGGACTTCCAGGACCAGCGGACACTTGATCCCCGCTTTGCCCGGGGCGTGCTCAAGTGCGACATCTCGGACCTGTCGCTCATCTGCCTGCTGGGCTACAGCATGCTGCTCATGGTCACATGCACCGTGTACGCCATCAAGACCCGAGGCGTGCCCGAGACCTTCAACGAGGCCAAGCCCATTGGCTTCACCATGTATACCACCTGCATCGTGTGGCTGGCCTTCATTCCCATTTTCTTCGGCACCTCACAGTCGGCAGACAAGGTGAGCGGGGGAGCCAGGGGCAGGACGGTGCCAGCGTGCCCAGGGTGGTTCCGTGAGGTTTTAACTGCTCCACCTTCTCTCTGGGGTTGCGGGTTTCCCCTGGGTCCTGGGATTTCACTCTCCCCCTTCCTTTCCTCCTTCCTCTTCACGTCCCCTCCCCACATCTTGTTTCCCTCTCTCTCCCTCTCCTGGGTCCCCCCTCCCAATGGTCCCCCTTTCCCTCCTGCTTGCTGCTGTCCTTGCCCCTTCTCCCTACTTTCCTCTCTCTTGTTGGCCTGGGAAGATGCACCCCCCGCACCCCCCTCCCCCATTCCTTCTGGGTTCTCCTTGTCCCCTCCTCTCCTTACTCAGCCCTGTCTCCCATGTGGTCCATTATCTTCTCCATCCTCCTTCATGTACCCTTCGCAGAGCTCCATGGGTCCCCAAGGTATGAATCAGGTACAGCTCTTGCTCCCTGTCTCCTTTGCCTCATGCAGCCAGGAACCTCGAGTTCAATTAGCCGAGAGCCTTCTGTTCTCAGCCACTTCTGCACCCGAGTGGTCTGGCCTGTGGATCTGGGCACCTTGCTCATGCCCAACCCTGGCACTGCAGCAGAAGTGGCCTACAGTCAGAGGCATTGTGGTGGCATTGGGACTCCAAATCCCAGTGACAGCTCTTTGTCTAACTCTGGAATCAGGCCAAGCCACTGGCCTCCCTCGCCTTAGCTTTCGTCTGTTGCTTGGGGCTGAGACCCTGGCACCTAGTCAGGCCCTTGGAGTGTTGCAGTGGACACCTGGGGGGAGAGGAGAGGAAGGAGTTCACCTGCTGTGAGGAAGATGGGGCTGAGGAAGCCAGCAGGTGCTGGGCACGAGTCACAGAGAGCCAGATGGCATGGGACCCAGTTGGGGGGTGGCCTGGGTGCTGGCTTTCAGCGGTGGGGAAGGAGGCAGAGAGCAGAGGAAGCCTGACCTCGTGTGGGTTAAACAGGAGCCCTGGGTGCTTGGTGAGCCCTGAGGAGGCTGAGGTGAGAGCAGGGAAACCGCAAGGCCAGGGAATGTGGCTGAAACTGCAAGGCCGAGTGTGTTTAGAGGCACTGCTGGTGGCTCTGATGGAATGCACGTGGTAGGAGACTTGGAAGAGAGGCCAGGAAACCCCTGTGGTTTGGGGTCCTAGGGATGAGGAAGAAAGGAGGGGTAACCTGAGAGGTGGAGTGTGGAGGAAGGAGGCATGCTGAGCTGGGGGGCCCTGCACATGGCCCAGCACAGCTGTCACAGCAAAGAATGAGAGCTCGCTGCTGTAGCCTGTCCCCAGCAGCCTGTGGGGCATTCAGCACAGTGAGCCAGGGAGTGAGCCCCAGGAGGTGGGAGCCTGTTGTGTGCTAGATACTGCAGCCAGGGGCCGCTGCCATCTCCACTTAAACAGTCACAGAGAGATGAAGTGACGTCCCTGAAATCAAACAGCTGGTTGGTGGTATACCTTCTCTACTCCAGGAGCCCCCTGCCTCCGGCCCGCACTGGTCCCACAGCTGTGGATACCTGGACCCTCCCCAGCAGCCCCATGTCTGTTCCTGTAGCTCCTCTGGGGAAGCTGCTGTGTGCTGCACTCTGAATCCATGGGCCACAGCCAGGGAGGTGTGTAGAGCACTTTTCAGTGGCGGCCCTGGGGGCTGGGATCTCCAAGAAGCAGGCCTTGGGATTGGCCTGATGCCCTGTGGCAGTGACCCCCACCCTGCACCCCTGAGCCCAGCCTCTGGTTGAGGGCAGATCCCAGGGGGAATGGATCCTGCAGATAAGTGCCTTCCCCACCTCTGTCTCCACGTGGACCAGCCAGCACACCTGTCCCTGCCCTGTCCCTCCCCTGAGGTGCCACTGCACAGATCTGACCAGAGATGACTCTTCAGAGGGATCTGCATGACAGCCACACAGCACAGCAGCCTGCACCAGCTCCGTCCAGGGCTGTGTGACATGGGACAGACCTATCCCTCCTGCCGCTGGGCCTCTGAAGGGGGTTGCGGGGTGGGGCGGTGGGTGGTATCCACAGGTGGTGAACCTGTAGGTAGCAGCCATCAGGCTTCAGCAGGGGATTGCCCATGACCGAGCCAGGTCAGGGCTTTGAGCAACCAGTGCAGACTGCAGGACTGGTCACTGCATGGGCAGGAGAGGGGTGTTTGTGCTACTGTCAGGAGCCGGGGCGCATCTAGAACATGAGTGTAGTTTTCTGCCTGTGAGGATACCTAGAAAAGCTCATGGACCAATAGAATTAAAAGTATGAATTCATTTCAATGTAAAACTGTTTTTGAAATCTGTGCATAGTTTTTTTTAACATGATTGTTTTTCCACACATTATGAAAAACAAACATTTGTGTGTTTAAAGGCAGAGCAGCAGGGGAGGGGGAAAGGGAGAAAAAGAGAGAGGATGAAGATCTTCCATCTGTTGGCTGGGAGGGACTTGCTCCATCGTCTGCTGCTTTTACCAGGCCATGGCAGGGAGCTGGACGGGAAGTGGAGAAGTGCTCCAGTTTGAGATGCCAACACCACCAGTGGTGGTTTGAGCTGCTGCACCTTGTTGCTGGCTCTACCCCTCCTCCTCCCCCGAAAGAAAAAAAATGGCATCAAAATAAACGTCTATCTTTTTTGAAAAAAAATTATTTACGTCACTTACAAGTCAGAATTATGCAGAAAGGGGAAAAGACTAGAGAGAATCTTCCACCCACTAGTTCATTCCCCAAATGATCACAGTGACCAGAGCTGAGCCAATCCTAAGCCAAGAGGTACCAGCTTCTTCCGGGTCTCCCACATGGGTGCAGGGACCCAAAGACTTGGGGTGTCCTCTGCTGCTTTCGCAAGCTATTAGCAGGGAGCTGGACTGGAAGTGAGGCAACCAGGAAATGAACTGATGTCCGTGCAGAATGCTAAAACTGCAGGCAGAGAATTACCCTGCTACACCACTGTGCCGGCTCTGAAATTCATACTTTTAATTCCATAGCAGTGGATAGGTGTGTGCCATTAGCTGTGTGTAGCTGTGTGTGGATGTATACCTACACGGGTGTGCGTGTGACCTCAAGCATGGCTGAGAATGCTGATGCACAGGGACACATGGGTGTGTGTGAGCATCTGCCGTGGCACATGCGCAGCTGGGCCCATCACCCAGGGAGCAGGTGCTAGTGCAGAGTGAAGCCGTCTGTGCCGCTCCGGTGAGCAGGCGGATGGATTTCCCAGCATTAGCCGGATTTCCTGGGCTTAACACTGCAGCCATTAGGCCTTGCCCTGAGCCTTCCTGAGCAGGCTTTTCCACCATCTGGGGTTAGAGCTCAGCCAGGCTTGGGTGGGGGCTGGGAGGAAGCTCATCTGTGCAGTTCCCACAGGCTCTGTGGGTCTCAGCCCACCAGGGAGGCCCGGCGGAGACACAGAGACCACATCCAGTGGGTCTGGTATCAGGTCAAGCTGGTCAGCCACATTCACAGCTGCTACTCTGCCCTGTGCTACCCATCTGGGCCAGCTCTGCAACCCCCTTCTCTGGTGGGTGAGGGTGGGTGGCCCGACTGGCTGTGTAAAAGGCCTGGTGGTGGGATCTGGGGGGTTGAGTGCTTCAAGGAGCCCTCAGACTGTGTGCTGGGCAGGGAGAGCTGGCTCAGAGTGGGCCTGTGGTTCCCACTTTTGCATCTTGTTAGCACAAAGGCTCCCTGTGCGTGCCACCAACAGCTATGCCCGTGCCACCCTCAGGGCTGACGACATCCTTGTCAGAGTGGTGCCCTGTGAAAGCCAAGGGCTCCTGGCTCAGGAGTGCCTCAGAATTTCAGATGGCAGCAGCAGGTGCATTAACCAGGCATGCATCCCTTCCCAGTCTCAGGCCCCTCCACAGTGGCACAGGATGCTGACCCAGGATGCTGGCTCAGCCTGTGGTCACACTGGGGTGGGGGGCTCTCTTCCAAAGGAGATGAAGCCCAGGGAGGAATGACAAAATGAAGACCTTGCATCCCAGTATCCTGAGACATTGATGGAGAAGGGAAGAGAAGGGGTTGGAATATGAGAAGGGAAGACCCGGCCCCTACCCTCAGGGGCCACTGGATAAGGAAGCAAATCCAGACTGTGTCCTGCACTGTGGGTAGTGCCAGAATGCAGGTGTCATGGCAATGGTGATGATGGGAGAAAACTGGGGATCAAGGATGGCTTCTTGGAGAAGGTGGCACATCAGCCACAGCCCAGGGGAGGGGTCTCAGGACTTAGACCATCAGACTTGAAGACACAGTGTTTCCTGCTCCCCATGCCCACACCTGGGTGGCACGGCCTGGGTCTTCCACGGCACCTTCTTTGCTGGCAGGGGCAAGGGCGGCTGAGGCTGGGAGGACTGGAGGGAAGGAGACCGTGGGAGGGAAATCCCGGGGGTGGGAATTGCCTGGCCCTTCCCAGCCTGGAAGGATGGATTATCTGACACCCAGATTAATGGGCTTTCATTTTGCTAAACATCTGTCACCGTTAGTGCTGGCGAGTGAGCATGAAATGAGCTCTAAGTGTGCTGCCACCGCCCAACCATGCTGGGTACCCGTGGATCCCTGTACTGAGGGTCCTCTCTGCAAGGGGGTGGCACGTGGGGGAAAATGATGGTCTGAGGGAGGAGGTGGCAGCCTAGTCCCCAGGGGCTGTGGCACCAACATGTTCCCCCCTCAGCCTCCAACCTCTGCTGGGGGCTGCCCCTGGCAGCTGCTTCCCCCACTGAAATGGCACTTAACAGATGCCAGGCGTATCTGCCCTGTGTGCTAAACCACATGGCGCTCAGCGCAACCCTACAACTGTCATGCCTGTGGTGTATATGGGGAAACTGGAGCCCAAGGGGGCCACTTGTCCAGGTTCTCACAGCTGGACCCAGGAATCCTGGTCTTAAGTCCCAGCTTCAAACCATGAAGTCAGCAGAATGCAGCAGGTGGAGGGTCCCTACAGGTCTTTGTCTCCTGGTGGGCACTGCACAGGGTCCCATCCCTGCCCCATGGGTGGGCAGAGCCAGACTGACTGCTGCCTCCCTGGCCCCGCCCCCAGCTGTACATCCAGACCACGACGCTGACGGTCTCGGTGAGTCTGAGCGCCTCCGTGTCCCTGGGGATGCTCTACCTGCCCAAGGTCTACATCATCCTCTTCCACCCGGAGCAGAATGTGCCCAAGCGCAAACGCAGCCTCAAGGCCGTTGTCACTGCTGCCACCATGTCCAACAAGTTCACGCAGAAGGGCAGCTTCCGGCCCAACGGTGAGGCCACCTCCGAGCTGTGCGAGAACCTGGAGGCCCCAGGTGAGTGCTGAGCTCCCCTACTTCCCCTCAAGGCCCACCTGGACTCCCCTTCCCCTTTGGAGCAGGCGGAGGTGCCCACCTGAGCCGCATTACACCCCTAGCTCTGTTGGGGAGCCCCGGAGGCTGCAGGTGTGGCCCACACAGGATGTGGGAGACCTGGGGCCTCTTGGTCCTGGGATCTACATCTCGGACCTCTCAGCCCCTCCGGGAAAAAGGGGTTCCATGGGAAGGCCCTGTTTCCAGCCCCTTGATTACCTGGGAGGGTGGCCCTGGTACCAGAGCCCCCGTAACACCCAGCTTGGCTTTGTCTGGCAGGCCCCTAGCAGGGCCCAGCAAGACATGGGCCAGTCTGGGACAGGTGAGTGAAGGTATGGGGTGGGCAGAGGGGCCGCCAAAGGCCACAGTACAGGCAGTAGTGTCCCCGGGAGGGTGTCAGGAGACATCAGCCACAGAGGGTCCTGCTTTGGCCAAGAGGCGCTGGGAAAGGAGGCAGGGACCTCGGTGTTGGAGGCCAGAGACTCAACTCAGTTACTGAGACAGCGTGTGGCAGGGCCGCCCTGGCCTGGTCATCGCTGCTGCTGCCTGCTGCCTACGAGGAGCGTTGGGATGTTCCAGTGTGTGGGGTGGGCCTCAGAGCCCACGTGCTTTAAGGGACCATACCTGCTGCTCCCTCCCCCTCTGAGAGTCATGGGAACTCTGCTGGTGGAAGGAGGGAGGAGAGCAGCTCCTCTCCTCAGAACTTCAGACCCCTCCTCTGGGGTGTGAGGTAGGGAAGGCCCAGAGCCCAGCTCCAGGGTGTAATCCCCATCCCTATAGTCCTAGAATATTTTCCTTAGCTCCAGCTAAGGCCCAGAGAGGGTGAGAAGGCCTCCTGAGCTCACACAGCAGGTGCTGGCTGGCCGGTCCCAGCACAGGGTCTTGCTATGGCTCCCTGGCTCTGTGTCCTCATCCTCTGATGGACACCCTATGCCTCCGGTTGCCCTCCCAACCCTTGCCTCTGAGAATTCAGCTTCTCTCTTTCCAGATCACCAGTTCTTCCCACCCCCATTCCTGGCCCTCCCGAGATGACATGGGGGCAGGGTCCTCCCAGACTGCCCTCTCTGCCTCGGTGTCCCAAATCCCCAAGGAAGCCTTCAGCTGGTACCTTTGTTATAAACAGGGCTGGTTGGTGCCCTTTGGGGTCCCACCGTCTGCTGGCTGGGGGCAGCCCTGCCACATGGGCACTGCCTGACTCTGCTGAGAGCTGGTGGGCCCCAGTGCCTTCCAGCACTCACACCTGACCCCACAGGCCATGCCCAGAAGGAATGGTGGAGGGCCAGGCGTTCCCTAAGGCCAAGGTCAAGGCCCAGGCCAAGGAAGAGGGGGTGGGCGTGCCATGGGAGTGATGGCCAGAGACCGCAGCCCCTGTTTCTCTTGCTCCGCATCTCAGCCCAGTGACAGCAGGGGCCATGGAGGTACGGGTGATGAATCTGGGGACAGCAGACTCCAGGGATTGTGCTTGGGAGGAGTGGGAGGTGTCACTCCTGGGAATAGGGACATTTTTCACTCTGTCACTGGCAGGCCACGTATCTTTAAATAAACAACGGAATAAATAATTTAGGGGGCTGATTGCCAGCAGATTCGGTGCACAGACAGCAAGCGACAAATGAGGGCTGTCAGCCTGCGTGTCCCTGCCCAGCCAGCCGGGACTGAGAGCTGGCTGGGAGGGCCTCTCGGAAGCAGGGGATGGGGAAATGGCCCTCTGGCCACACCCTGGGCACCTGTCCTCTGAAGCTGGCCTGGCCTGGCCTATGGCAGGTCTAGTTGCTGCCACCTAGCTGTGTGCAGCCTTCTTTTGCTGGGAGCCCTTTGGGGGCTGGTTGTGCAGGAGGGAATAGGGGCTGTGGGAGACTCCCTTGAATGGGAAGAGCCACTGGGCAGGGGCTGAGGCAGGGGCTGAGGCAGGGCAGGCCTTTCGACCCCTGGAGCTGACCAGAGCTCTTCCTGCGAGCCTCCCTACTGGCCCTGGTCAGACTCATCACCTCCACCCCCATTTCTCAGGCAGGGAGACTGAGGTCCTGCCACAGGGCAGGGCTTGGGGTCCCTGGCTTGAGGTTTGCCAGTCTCACCTACCCTTGGAGCCCGAGGCCACTGCCAGCAACCCCGCGGCTTCCTACGGTCACTGAGAAATCCTTGCCAGTGCTGAGCCAGAGCTGCTGCAGAGGTTCACAGGTTTAGAAACTCAATTTTATCGTCTCAGCCAGGGGGTGGTGGCGCCCTGGGGAGCCAGTTCTCACCAGCCAGGCCTGCAGGCAGCTGAGCTGTTGCCTGCTCTTTTTCACTGCCTGTAGGTCTGTGGAGATCGGAGGTGTTAGACATTGTAGGGATCTTCCCAGGAGACAGTGGTCCAGACCCACAGGCCTCTCCCTTGTGCTCCAAGGCAGGGAAACTGCAGTCCCACAGAGGGACGGGGTACTGGAGGGAGCGTGGGGCCTCCCTCAATGGGCTTCAGAGCTCTAGAATCTTCTTCCTGGGCTCTGCCAGCATGTACCCTACCATCCTGTGGTACCCCGCCTCCTTTCCCTAAGGACACCCAGACCCTGCCAGCCCCTTTCCCAACCTTTGCTGACTACTCACACCCCAGGGGTATGGGGTGTTTTGGAGATAGAGGCGGGGGCTTCTGCACCCCATGAGGTTTCCTCCTTACCCTTCTCCTAGATGCCCCCTTCCTCTAGTGCCCACCCAGGTGGCACCAAAACCTTGATGGATCTTCCTTTGCCTGTAGACTTGTCTGGACAGGGCACTCCATACCGCCTACGGCCGCTTCCCTGGTCAGGTAGGGGTGGGCCGGGAGGAAGTTCTGTGAGCCCAGCTATACTCTCATCTTGGGGTCTCCCCACAACAAGCCTCTCTGTATGCCCCGTGCCCAGCAGGTACACTTCCTCCACACCTGATGGACGCCCATGGGTGGCATCTCCTAATGTTGCCACAGCAGAGGGGTCCCAAAAGGAGCGGCTCGGCTCAGACATGATGATCTGTAGGCGTGGGGGCATCATTTTAATTAAAGGTCACAAAAGTTGTGCTCTAAAGGAGTGTGGTCATGTGAGGGCCTGCCTCGCTGCAAGGGAAGCTGGCACTTTTCGCTTGCACCTTGGTGGTCACATGGGCCGCAACCTGTAGACCAGGACCCTGCCCCCCCACTCCCCTCTTCTCCAGGCCAGATGCCCCCACTGAGCATCCTGGCCATGCCCCCTCTGCTGACAAGACCCTGAACAGGGAGTGGGGGCAGGCCAGACAGTGTGGTTTTCTCCCATTGATGATTGCAATCTCGCAGTAGCCCACTGGCCTCAGCTGAGGTTGCCACACTGCTCCTGACACCTCAGGCCTACTGATCCTCCATGCTGGTGGCGACAGGAGACACCAGGGGCCACTCAGAGCTGCCCCTCTGGCCTTCACAGTTCCTTATCTGTCAAGTGCAGGGTTCCTAGGCCCCGTCACTTCACACCACCCACGGGACCTGATGTTACCTGAGACCTGGCCCTGGGCACGACCTGGGAGGGGACCAGTGGCCGGGAACTGAGAAATGCCCAGACAAACCAGGTGCTCCCAGCTGTGGAGTAAGGAGTGGTGGGTGCAGATGGGAAGGGCACTTCAGGAAGGACAAAGGAGACCCAGGGCTCACAGACTTGATTTCCCCTGGGCCTGGGCCAGAGGGTCAGGCCAGCTGTGGTGTGTGCCTCTGGGTCTGGCTGACCAAGGCCCTTCTTGGTGTTCCTGACCGATTCCCTGCGCTTGTTCCCCCGCCTAACCAACCACCAGCCCAGGGTGCTCTTCCCCACGGCATGTGGCCAAGCTTCTGGAATGCTGGAAGGTTGTATAATGAGACCACAGATAAAGAGCAGGCTGGACCACCACCATGGGGGGCCCTGCCTGAGGGACAGGGTCCGGGAGTGAATGCCCAAAGGAGATGAGGCAAAGGGGATGGGCGCTCTGGATGCCCAGGCAAAGGCATGGTAGTGGCCAGGACAGCTGGGCAAGGTGTTTGTGTGGGGGTGGGGGGTGTGGAAGGTGGAAGCCTACATTGGGGAGGGGAGAGAGGAGGGCCACGCAGGTGTGAGTACGGAACAATGCGATGTGGGGGAGGATGATCCAAAAAGGCCTGTCCCTGACTCCTGGCCACCCCTGGTCTCTCCCCTTCCAGCACTGGCCACCAAGCAGACCTACGTCACCTACAGCAACCACGCAATCTAGTGAGGCCACTGGGGCCGAGCAGCAGGAGCGACAGCAGCCCTTGGGGAACAGTGTGCCCAACCAGGGCCACCCCAAGGGCCCAGCTGATGTCCCCGCCTGCCCGTGGGTGCCCACGGACGTGGCTTGGTGCTGAGGACAGCCGAGCCTACACACCCCTACCCCCACCCCTGGCTGTCACTGCGGGGCAGCCCAGGCAAGCTGAGTGGGCGGCAAGAGGAGGGCAAAGGGCTGGGCAGCTCCAGGCCACTGCAGGAGCCGGCACCTAGGATCATTGCCCCTCATGGTTCTGAACAGGAGGGGCTTGAGTGGAGGGGTCCCCATAATGCTGGTTTCTTCTGCCTCCATATCCGTGTGCCCTACTGGGGACCTCCTCTCTCTGTCGGGCTCCATCCCTGTCTTCGCATTCTCTCTTCTCTCTGTGTCATTTTTGATCTCTGTGTGTCTACCTGCTTGGGTCCTCCTCCTCTCTGTCCCCTACCCCCAGGTCCCTGCTCTGCAGCCCTCCTGCTGCTCTCTTGGGGTCTCCTCCTATGTTCCTACCCTCATGTTTTCTTTTTTTTTTCTTTCCCATCCTCTGACTTTATTTCCGTCCAGCCTTTACCTCCCTCACCCTGCCCTCTTCACCAAATCTTACTTGTTGCAAAAGTGAAAAAAAAAAATCAACACACACACAAAAAAGCCAAAACAAAACCCAATCTTGAGTGTGTTGCAAAGTGCTGCGTCCTCCCGGTGGCCTGTGTGTGTGTGTGTGTGTCCTGTGGCCCGCAGCCTGCCCGCCTGCCCTTGCCCGTTGGCCATGTGTCCTGCCCGCCTGCCCGCCTGCCCCTCCCGCCGACGACACGGAGTTCAGTGCCTGGGTGTTTGGTGATGGTTCCTGATGACAATGTGTAGCGCATGATTGTTTTTATACCGAGAACATTTCTAATAAAAATAAACACATGGTTTTGCACTCTGGCTCCATGAGTACTGAGGGCCACAGGGCCACACTTCCAGTCTGTATCTGTGTGGTGTGGGGAGTGGGGAAGGGGTGGGAAGGGGTGATGGAGATGGAGGTTGGCTGGCTGCCAGAGGCTGTTGCCTTGACTGGGATCCCCTGGCTTGGATCTTCTGCTCTTGTGGGGATGGCAGGGAGGCACCAGGTATGCAGGTAAGTGGTGGAGGACATTGTAGAATATTCCAGAGATCTGCACTTGATGGTCCCTGAGTTAAGGAAGATGTCCTGTTCCCTGCCTTGCAGCCCACCCTGCCTCACTCCTGGGGTCCATCCTGACTATACCGTGTCCCTCTTCTCTTGTTTGGTTCTGGGGCCAAGTGCTGAGATAATGTGTTGGCCGTGGTGAGCAGTGTGTGGTCCCCCAGGACACAGGTGTGATGTGTGTGTGTATACCTGGCACCTCCACGTGCATGTGAGGGAATGTCTGTGGGACACTGTCTGCCTAGGCCCAAGTGGGTGTGAGCCCATATCACACCCACGTCAAGAGGCTGCGGCAAGTGTGTGAACATGTGTTCTGCGCTCAGTGCAGCTGGCCTCCTTGGCAGGTTGGGAAGTAGAGGGTGGGGAGCAGCTTAGGGCTGGGCTCTGCCAGGGTAAATTATAGCACCAGCCGCGACACAATGAGGCCACGGGTGTGCGACAGCTGGAACCCCCACTCTCTGTACCTCCCCATCCTGTCCCACCCGTGCCCTGCCCCAGGTCTCCATCTAACCCCCACCCCCCAAGCACACAGCTAGCTGATGAATCTGGGGGACCCTGAGCAAGAAGCTGGGTGTGAACTGTGTATAGTGCTAAGGTTGAACATGGCGTAGTGCCAAGAGTTAGAATCCCCTTGGTCAGCTCCCTGACTCCTGGGGCAGGGGAGGCCTCACCTGTGGTCAGGTAGGTGCCCCCCCCACCCCCAGGTCTGTGTATACTCTGCACCTCCTTGTTCAGGGGAGGAACTTCACATTCGTTGTCCTGTTGCAGCTGGTCCCTAAGTCCTCCACCCATGGTGAGTCCTCCGGCTACAGCCCAGTCAGGGAAGTTGCCAGATTAGTGTGAGGGAATGCAGAGAAGTGCACTGATCTCAATCCCACAATCTCCTGGGAGATTCTCCAACCCCCAACCTGGCATGTTGCCCCTCCCTGGTGTGCCCTCCGCTGGCTCTTCAGCTGATGGATGTTCTGTGGCCCAATGCTAAGGAGGGTGCCTGGCCTGGAGCCCAGGTTTGGGGGCTCAGCCTGGGCCTTGTCCAAGTGCCTCAAACACTATTGGATTCCCATCTAGGTTCTGGGGGATTTCACCCCTTATCCCAAGGGGAATACTACCCAGGCTGGGAGGGGACCATGTTGGTGGCAGGGCTTACCTGCTCCAGCTTGCTTGCGGCCCTGAGGGGCAGGGGTGGTCAGACCCTGACTCTGGGAGCCAGTGTATCAGAGTTGGTGAGTGCCCGAGACTGCTGGTCTAGACAGGGCAAGGCTGAGTAGAAACGCTTGGGTGGTGACTTGAGTTTGCAGAAGCTAGGCCTGAGGGCAGGGACTGGCAGGGCTCTGTGGGTCTGAGGTGGGCAGGTAGGGCCTGCCCCCAGGCAGTGCTGTAACAGCAGTGGGAGAGGTGGGTGTCACTGAAATCTGGGCCCAACCTCTCTCTAAGACCTAAATGGTGGGTGGAGCCACAGGGGTGGGGCCTCTAAAGTAGGGGCTGCTTGAAGTGTCCCTTTGTTCCCTAGCACTTGAGCTCCTGCAGGGTACTTGCAAGAGGGGACTCAGTGTGTTGAGAGGGGCCAGTTGGGGAGGTTTGGGTCTGGGCTAGATCAGTGCTCAGTACTGAGGCTTGGCCTCAGGTGGGACTGTTAGAGTAGGGCTAGCAGGGCTTCCTGTCCACAGGGTACTCCGAGGCTCCCCTGCCCAGAGTGATGGGCTGCACGCTAGTAAACTGTGGGCTGAACACACGCCTGGGGGCTGAGGGAGCCAGGAGAGGGAGTGTCAGTGCCCATGCCTGGGCTGCTGCCTGGGCAAGGAGCCACCCAGCTTGGGGCTCCATTCACTACTGAGCTTGCAGGGGAGACTGAGGCCTTGCCTGGGCATGGAGGCCTCTTTGTCCTCCTGTCTGCCCTGTGCCACCCTGGCCATCTCACAGCTTTGGCCCTGGCACTCTGGGCCTCACCAAGGCTTGGGCCTGTCCTGCAACTGCCAGCCCCTGGCACTGACTGGCACTTGGTGCCAAAATCTCACTTCAAGTTGGCAAAAGCAGCAATTAGCATCTAATGAGGCTTCTTGCTTTATTTTTAGGTAACCTCCGAGGCCCTGCCTCTGTAATTCAGCCCGCCATTGCTTGGTGGATAATTAAAGCATGTCATCATAATTTGCCTTTTTTTTAATATAAAGCCCTGTAATTATGTTTTTATTGCAAGTGGGGTGGGGGGAAGTGGAGGAGAAAAGAACACAAAGAGAGGAGGGGCAAGAGGAAGGCCAGGAAATGGGGGTTTGCTCCTCCCCCTGGCCGGCTCCTCCTCCCCCGCCCCCTAGGTCCCTCCCTGAGGGCCTCTCCACTTCTCTTCACTGTCCCAGTTTGCTTCACCATAACCAGTGGACAGGGAAGGTAGAGCTGAAACCAGAGCAGCTGCCACGTGGGAATTCTTCACGCTGTTCCCCTCCTGCAGTCCTGGGAAATTTCCATCATGAAAAGTAAATAAACCTCCCCTGCCAGGCCGGGGTCTGCTGCTGCAGGGCGCCCAGCATCTGCTCCCTGGGCTCTGGTTCTAACTTTGTGGCAAAGGACTGACTGTGGGAGCCAAGGAGAAATGTTCCCACCCTTCCTTTGGCTCTGGCCAGCAGTGGTGGATGATTCTGTCCCAGCATCTGAAATCAACCTCTCTAGCCTGCTGGGAACTTGTGGAATGGCAGCTCACACGGTTTGGGGAGGCACTGCTCCCAAATATCCTCCCTAAATTCTGTGGGTGAAACTTCAGACCACTGGGCTGTGGTGTGCTGGCCCCCAACACAGCCAGGGGCTGCAGGGAAGTTGAAGATCAGAGCACCAGGACTCGTGAGTATTAGAACTTTTCCAGGCCAGCTCAATCCAGCAGACGTCCCCACATGGCTTCTGAACAAGCTCCGTAGCCTGCCACTGCACCGGGCACCAGGTGGCCACTCACCATCATCACCCCACCCCAGCATCGGCCCTGCGGGGAAGGGCCAACCGGCTGCTGATGGATGAGTTTCCTGGAGGTACTTGCTGGGCTGCAGGCCCTCTCGCAGCACCCTGCTCTGTCTGAGACCCTGTTCCCAGTTTCTTCACTTGAACTTCCCAGGCAAATGAAGTGTAGTGTGCATATGTGGGTCCCATTAGGACCCAGGAGACTGGAGTCCTTGGGACGGCTGTGTGACTGATTAGCTGTGCCCGCTGGCTCAGAGTCTTCATCCTGAAAAAGAGGGGCTGTGCTCTGAGCTCCTGGGCCTGGGGAAGCAGCCAGCATCAGAGTAGTACACAAAGGGAGGTGACTGCAGAGAAGAGTCTTTGGGGCCAGTTGCTATGACAACTGAGCCCACAATAAGGGATGGGGGTAGGGACTGAGCATGCAAATCGGACCCTTTGGTTCTTGGGGGCTCGAGATGTTGGTGGATGTTAGGGTGGCAGGGTGGGGTCTGCCAGCCCCATCTGCCATCCACCCTTCACGGGCATGGTGAAGAAGACCTGGGAGGAAATGGGCTAAACTGGGGCTGCGACCCCAGGGGCCATTTACCACCCTCCAGCATTCAAGGAGCATGGCCTTGTGCTTCGTGGCCTTGTGTTTTGGGACAGTGAAGGGGCTGGGCAAGACCAGGGAGGCCTGGGAGAGATGTTTCCCTGATCTTGATCGGCCACCTCCCTCCTCCTGGAGTGCTAGGGGTGTGTCCTCCTTCTGAGCCTGCAGGATGCCTTGTGTGTCCAATCTGTTCAGGTAGACGACTGCCCAGCGAGTGCAGGATGGGGGTAGGGCTGACGGTAGAAGCCCTGGCTCTGTTGTCTACCTTGAGCACAGGAACCTGTTAGCTGTCCAGATGCAGGTTTCTGCTTCTCTCAGACAGATCTCAGAACATCTGATTTTCAACCAACAACGTTACTGCAAGGCTACGGGAGGCAGGGAGAGGACAGGAGCCCACCCTGGAGCTTGGTGGCCCCTCCCCTGCCGAGAGGCTCCTCCCACTCCTCTCCCTCTGAATGCAGCTTGGCCTGCCTTTCTTCTGCCTCCCATCCCCTCTCCAGGTCCCCAGTCTTTGAGCTCTTTGCTTTATCTGTGTCAAATTCATGGTCACTGTACTGTGCCCTGTGCCCGCCCATTCTCCCTGCCAGCCTTCCCTGCAGGAGGGTGAGTGTGGATTGATATCCTGGCATGCTCCCTCTCTCTAGGCTTCCCTTCTCAGGCCCTGGAGGTGCTGGCACACAGGATGGCATGCATGGGTTCCTGAACTCCTGAGTGGAGGTGAGCCTCTGCCAGGCCTTGGGGAGCTGAGATGTAGAGTTTCTTTCTGGGTGAGAGTGTTCGTTTCCCCAACCCAGAGACCATCAGCGAGGGCTGGCTGCGGACCTCTCCCAGCCTGCACGTGTCCTTTGGAGCATCGTGTCTTCCTCCACACCCAGCCTTTCCCGGTCTCAGGCTGTCCCCATTTTGGTGACTGGCAGCTGGCACCTTGTCCTTTCTGCCAGATCTCCCTTCCTGCTTTTCAGCAGTCCCTAGCCCCGCCATCCTGTCTGCCCGCTCTCCTGCCAGCTGCCATCATCTCCCAGGGTCACTGGCTGCTCTCATTGTCTCCCAGCTCCTCCTCAGCAGCTGGCATTGATCTCTGCACTTAACAATGACCACCTCCAGGGGCGTCCTCACCCCACACTGGGGCACCTCCTATGTGGCGCGTCTCTCTCCTGGGGCTGGTAAGATGTCCTTCTCACTGGTTCTAAGTCATGTGATTCTATGTGTGCTGGTGCAATTCTCTTCATGCTCTGTGTACTTGGGTTTGGCTGAGCATCTTGGGTCTGTGGGTTATATCCGAAAAACTTGGGACTGTTGTTTCCAAAAAAGTGTTTGCTCTGCTCTGCTTTCTGGCTCTGGCGGAGCCTGCTCTTACACAGGCTCATCTTGCTAAGTGTGTGATAACTGGTTGATGCCCTCCTGTGCTTTGTCAGTCTTCCTTCTCTCTGCATTATAGTTTCTGTAGTCTCTGCTGTTGCTGTCTCAAATTCACTAATCTTATCTTCTGCAGTGTCTAATCTGTCCATTGCATGTAGTGTATATTTCAAAAAATGTCAGCATTGCATCTTTCATTATTAGAATTTTGCTCTTTTGTTTAAAATTTCACTTTTTTAGTTAATTGCTCCATTTCCCCCTCTAATTTCTTGAACATATGGAAAGCATTATAATCATATCAGTTTGGATATCCTTGAATACTAAGTATACCATCTGTGTCATTTCCGGGTTAGTCAGTTGATTAGTTTTTCTTCTTACTATGGGTCACATTCTCCTCTTCCTTTATCTACCTGCTGACTTTTTGGTGGGTGCCAGACACTGGCTTTTGCCTTGTTGGTTGTGGTTATTCCTGGATATAAAGCCACGTGGCACTGTGTCTGGAATGCGGTTAAGCACAGTGTAGGCCTTTCAGACCTCACGCTGAGGCTTCTCTTCCATGGTTGTGCCCACTAGGCAGTCTCACTTGTTCCTTGGTTCACAGCAGACAGCTAACACCCAAGGGCCCTCCAGGCTCCTCTCTCTGGGCAGTTGCTGTCCAGTCGCCCAGGCCTCCCTGGACCCCAGCGTGGTCTCCTTCACCACTTGAGGGAGCTCTGTGCATCGAGGGGCACGTGGCACTTCTCCTAGGGCCGCTGTGTTTCACTACTCAGTGTCCAGCATCCCAGGACCACTGACTCACAGTTAGTGTTCACTGCACCTGTTACAGGGGAAGGTGAGATGGCCCCTTGTTAGGGATGGAACGCAAAGCGCCAATCATGTGATGAGAAAAGGAGGCGGGGCTTTGTGAGCTGACTGGAGATCATGAATGGACCCTCCTAAGTGAGGGTCCCAAGAGCTTGCCCTGTCACTGTTCTCTGCCATGCAAGCAGACAGGAAGTCAGAGGCTGCAGCTGGGAGCAGGCCTTCAGCAGATCCTGACCATGCTGGAGCCTGCAACCCGCAGCCTCTAGGATGTGGACATCTCGGCCACCTGCTTGGTCCTACTTGGTCACAGTGGCATGGAGGAACCAAGACGTCCTGGCTGCTTCATGTGAGCAGGACACTAGAAGTGGAAGTGTTCTCCAGGTTTTGCAAGATGCAGATTGGACCAAGCCATTCTCCTTCTCAGTTCCATTGCCCTTGGCCTAGTAACAAGAAGAGCTAGTTCAGGTCTGTGCAGTATATGTGCTGAGCTGTTTCACTTCTCTGCTCTGGGAAGGAGGGCTTCTTTTTGTCCCATTTTGCTTGTGTGCACACAGCCTGGAGGTGGCAGAGCTAGGACTGGAACCCAGGCAATGCAGCTGATGGCTTCCTTCAGGCCTCCCTGCTCTCTGCCTCTCTGAGGGGCTCTTGCTGGAGTCCCCCCCCCCAATTCCCCATCCTGCATTCAGTTCCACAGCTGCTGGTTTCCAAGTAGGACCATGTGCCAAGGCTACTTCTGGTCCCTGGAGCTATGGAGCAAGGCATTTGAAGAAGCCATCATGGAGCAGGGGCTGTGTCCTGGGCAAGGATACCTGCATACATCCCCAGAGGGTGTGGAGTCTGCAAGGAGGGGCTGGGGTGGGAAGGGCAAGAGGATGTGATATCTGGTAGGAGATTCCATGAGTACTCTGCAGTGGCCCAGGGAGGGGTCAGTAGCAGAAGCTGTGTCTCAGGATGGGTGCTTGGAGTGACTGATCAGAAGGGCCCAGCTGGAGGCACCTGCGTGTAGCCAGTCACCATGGGGACAGAGCTGGGACAATGATGTTGACCTGACTATGGAACTGCCCGAGGGGGAAAATGCTGCTCTCCACTCAACCATTCCTCCTTTCCAACATCTGGGATGCAGATAGGGCAGTGGGAGCCAGTTGCCGTCTAGCGCTGGAAGCACCCATCAAAGCAAGTTCTTGCCCTAGCCCGCTTGGCTGCCACCGAGCCTCCAGTGTTCCCTGCCTGCCTTGTGCCAGGGATGCCACCCCTCCAGGAACCTCGCCCTGCCACCCAGCTTGGGCTATGGGTACCATCAGGCCAAGATTCTGTCTGGGTACTCCTTTCCCTGGGCCTCCCTGCTGCCCACCAATTCTGCAGTCATAAGTCAAGCTTCTCAGAGCTGGGCCCTGTCTTACTCCTCTGAGTGGCCAGTGCCTTCTGCAGGGGCTGGGGAGCTCAGTCTCTGTGTGTGGGTCATGGGCCACAGCTTGCTGGGAGACTCAGAAGTGCTCACTGCCTTGGTCAGACAGCTTATGCCAAGCTGTGTGACAGATGTGAGGTAAGAGTGGGGTCTGGCAATTTCATTCCCTTCTCCCTCTCAGGAGAAACCCACTCCCCTTCTCATGGGCAGGACTATGGGGTCCACCTTGATTTCCCTCCTCCCCCATACACATTGATGGGTAAATGTCAGCACAGGGCAGGTAGCAGCTATGGCCCGTTCCCCACTGAGCTGGCATGGGGAAGCCTTCCTGTTTGTGAACCGAGTGACTGTGAGATCTAGGAAGTTCTGGTACTGCCAAGAGTACTAGGTTTTACTCTTCTGTTTTTCCTTTTTAAGGATTTATTTATTTTTATTGGAAATTCAGATTTACAGAGAGAAGGAGAGACAGCAAGATCCTTCATCTTCTGATTCACTCCCTAAGTGGCCACAACAGGCAGAGCTGAGTTGATCCGAAGCCAGGAGCCCGGCGCCTCTTCTGGGTCTCCCACGCCAGTGCAGGGTCCCAAGGCTTTGGACCCTTCTATCCTGTTTGAATCCATGATCCTCACGGGCCTGGAGGATACTCAGGGCCACCTTTCTAATCCACAAAGGCTTCCTGGAGATGGCAGTGGTGACAGGGCTGCCAGAGGAAGCCTACAAGTGAGGGAAGGGTGCTGAGGGAGCCCAGGGCCTGCCTGTGTTCCCAGGTTAAGAGCAGAGTGGTAGCTCTCTTCCCCAGCCTGTGCACACCTTCTCTTCCATTCTTGCTATGAATTTCTCACCAAACAAGCTTCATTAATCGTCTAATAACCGGATTAATTAAGGACACTGAAAGTAAACAGCAAGAAGGTAATTTGTTCCTGATTACTGTGTAATTGCAAAAGGATGAACCCATTTGCATATGCAAAGAAGTTCCAGATGGAGGAATGACAATGGGGGAGTCCTGGAACACCTGACCTTACTACTTTGCACCCCTCCCATCCCACCTCCTCTGGTCCCCTCCTCGGGCAAGCCCAGGCCCTCCCTGTTCCCCAACCCCAGCCTCCCAGGAAAGCTTGGTGCTCCAGCCCACCCACGAGGCGTCTCAGGGCCCTCGGATGCTGTCCATGCCTGTGTGTGAGCACCGGGGTTTCCTTCATTCACAACCACAGCTGACCCTGGAGACAGGAGGAGGACTAAACCAAGTGCACGAGCAGGGACCTGTTGGGCATTGTTTTTCACCTGAGCCCCTTGGGCCTCCCCTCATCCAGTCAGCCTGCCTGGATTGCCTTCTTCATTCACTGGTCACAGTTCCCATATTTCTGTATGGCTCCCCGCTGGTCCAAGCCATAGGGGCTGGAATTCTCTTTCCTAGTGACTTCGCTGAGGCCAGGCTCCTGGTGCGGGTGGGGATGGTGGTGAGGGGGCTGCGCAGGGGCACCCCCAACTCCGCAGGGCGTGAGCACCAAGCTGTTGGCTGGTGGCTGCATTCCTTGCTCCTGTACCCCATTTGCATTTTCAAAGCAGTTAACAGATGCATTAAAAAATCCATTTTCACTCAGGATTGAGTGTGACGTGGATCTCTCCCCTCCATGGGGCCCCTCCTGTCCCGGGCCCTCCTGGCACCTATAGAGATGACAAAGCGCTGCCCCTGGTGGGGAGTGTAGACCTCCCTCAGCCGGATACCTTAGCCCACGACCACACCCCTGCGGGTCACCTCCTCTATACTGCCTCATCCAAGACCCCATAAACCCCTCCAACCCTCCCACGTCAAGGGTGTGTAGCCGGTGGGGGCGGAGGTGGTTTGTTCGCAGGGGCTGGGGACACTGCTTGGCCTTGGGCTGGGCTGGCCTCTGGATCCCCACTCAGACCCTCAGTCTGGCCCTTGTTGGTGGGCCAGCCTTGGGCGGAGCCCAGCGCAGGCAGGGGAGCAGAAGGGACCCCATTCTCCCGTGAGGGATGTCAGTGGCTGCTGGGATGCAGCCTTGGCCCTGTGCTTTCTGTGGGTTACCCTCTCTGCCTCAGTTAGTGCATCTGTCAAGTGGGTATGGCGAGTGCCCTGGTCTCCTAGTGCTTCTTATCCTTCTGCCCTCTCCAAGGCTGCACCTAGGCCCCGGCCAGAAACATGTGACTTCCTTCCATATCCCAGTCTTGGGGAGCTGGACTTGTGGGCAGCCGGGCCATCTCTTGTCATCTCCCTCTCAGTGCCCCATGCTCCCTCATTTGTGCCCATGACCCCCAGACCTAGTTGTCAGCACCTGGCTTCAGCCGTGAGATGCAGGTCACTGTGGGCGTGTGGGGGTAAAGCTGCGGATGGCGACCCTGACTGCTTCCTTTCTCCTCTCTCATAAATAAATACAAATTACAAAGAACCTGGTGTGCCTCCTCCCTCCCCACCACCTTCTTCACACCTTCTGCCCACTGACCCTGGGTGAGACACACCCAGTAGTTCTAAGGCATAAAGGGACCTAGCTTGACTCTGGGTCTACCCTCAAGTGACCTCGCTCACTTGTCTGGGCCCCAGTCTTCCTCCTGGTCCAGTGGAGGTGAGAGCGTGGTCCTGCTGACAGCACTGGTTGTCCCCAAAGGAGCATCGTGGGCTCACATGTGATCTGGAAGGCTCCCGTGGAGTGCTTGGGCTGCTCCCTTGGACTAGGTGGCCAGAGCAGGTAACCCCACCTGGCACAGGGCAGGCCACCCAAAGGGCAAGTGCATAAACAGGATGTGCAAACACCCATGGGAGACAGCAAGGGCATATAATTCAGCCCTCCATGGCTCCCCTGCTGGGCAGAGCTTGGCAGTCATTAGCTTTACCAGGGGCTGGTACACTGAATGGCGCCAGAGACCCAGCTTCACACGTGGAGGGCAGAGGCCCGCAGGCAGGTGAGCCAGAGCAGTGCAGCAGACCCGTGCCTGGTCTCCCCCCACTGCAGAATCTTTCACAGTGTGTCACGGGGGAGCGGGGAGAGGTAGCTTGTAGCGTCTCTCCTTCTGAGTGTTATTTTGTAAAGATTTATTTATTTATTTGAATGCCAGAGTTACAGAGAGACAGAGAGAAGTCTTCCATTCTTTGATTCACTCTCAAAATGACAGCAATGGCCAAGGCTGGGTCAGGCCAAAACCAAGAGCCCGGAACTTTATCCAGGGTCTCCCATGTAGGTGGAATGGGCCCAAACACATCTGCTGCTTCCCCGGGAGCAGTAAGCCAGAAGCTGGATCAGAAGCAGATCAACTGGGGCTCAAATCGGTGCTCCTTCGGGATGCCAGCTTCCCAGGTAGTGTCTTAATCCGTGGTGCCACAGTACCAGCCCCTTGACTATTTTGTGAATTACAGCCAATGCACACACGGTACAAGGATGTGCTATTGGGTACCTGCATTTTTTTGTTCAGTACAGTATTTGTGACACTCATACTACTGTATATGCAACCACTTCAAAAAAGTTCATGGAAAATGCAATGTAAAGATGTGTGCTTTGGTGCAAAAAATTCTGAAATCTGTGCATATATTTTAAGTATATATATAAATATATATATGATGTATTTATTTGTATTGGAAAGACAAGTTTACATAGAGAAAGAGAGACAGAGAGAAAAATCTTCCATTTGCTGGTTCATTCCCCAGGTGGCCGCAACAGGGAGAGCTAAGCTGATCCGAAGCCAGGAGCCAGGAGCTTCTTCCGGGTCTCCCACGTGGGAGCAGGATCCCAAAGCTTTAGGCCGTCCTCGACTGCTTTCCCAGGCCACTGCAGGGAGCTGGATGGGAAGCAGGGCCGCCTGGATTAGAACTGGCTCCCATATGGGATCCTGGCATTTAAGGTGAGGACTTTAGCCTCTAGGCTACTGCACTGGGCCCCATAAACACATCTAAGAACAAAGAAAAAATGGTCTCCCATTTTTGTGAACACTTCATTGTTCTGCTCTTCACATTCAGAGCTGCGATTCATGTGGAGTTAACTTCTGTTTATGGTGCGAGGTAGGAGTCAAATCTCATCTTTCGCATCCCATGGATCCGACTGGTCTAGCATCCTTCTGTGGTAACAGGACTTGCAAATCAGTTGAGCATGGATACATCTGTTTGGGTTTGCTCATCTCTTACGTGGGCCCGTTTGTCCACTCTCAAACCAAGATCAGAGTGTCTTTTTTTTTTTTTTAAATCACAGCATCTTCATGACTACAAGTTTTGTATGAAGTTGTAAGATGGGACCCTTTAAGTTGTTCAGCTGTGTTCTCTGGGATTGTCTTGGCTATTTAGGGTCCTCTGTATGCTCACAGATGTTTTAGAACAGGTCTACCAGGATTGCGCTGGCAAGCCCTGCATCCTCAGGGTCGTGTGGTTTCTCTCTGTTTCTGAATGGTTCCTGAGGTTCTTCACTGTCCATAAACCCACTGCATTGCTATCTGCCAGACTTGCTATCTGGCTGCTGCCCCTCAGAGGGATCCCAGTGTGGAGGCCCCACGGGAGGAAGAGGGCAGGAAGAGAGAGCTGAAGAGATGGGGGTGAGTGGGGAAGGGCAGCCAGGACCCCAGCCCTGGTCCTCAGCTCTGAGTGTTTCCACTCCTTAAGTTCCCAAGCAACCCTGGCTCTGTGGGAGGAGGTCTCCAAGCAGCACAACTTTGCAGGGTGGTTGTGTAACCTCTCCAGATTTCCTGTCTGTGAAACTGGCATGCAATTGTAGCAAGCAGTTGCAATGTAGAATGAAGAATGGACATCATGGGTGCTTTTTCCCCCTTAGGATTTATTTTACTTTTGTTTGAAAGGCAGATTTTTTCCAGAAGGAGAAGAGACAGAGAGAGGTCTTTCATCCCCTGGCTTACTTCCAAATGGCTGCAATAGCTAGAGCGGAGCTGATCTAAATTCAGAAGCCCGGAGCTTCTTCAGGATCTCTCACATGGGTGCAAGGCTTTGGACCATCCTCTACTGCTTTCCCAGGCCACCAGCAGGGAGCTGGATGGGAAATAGAACAGCTGGGACATGAACTGGTGCCAATACAGAATGCTAGAACTGCAGGCAGAAGATTAGCCTGTTAGGCCAGGGTGCCAGTCCCATGGGCACTTCTTAAACAATGTCAGGGTTTGTTTCTCATTCCAGGGAGGACTGATGTGCCCATGGGGACACTGGGCAGAAAGGTGCAGTCAAATCCCTTTTAGTATATGTGCTACCAAAGCGAGCACAGTCACCTCCCTTTTAAGGGCAAACTGGAAGTGCACCCTAGTGACGAGAGAGGAAGAAGGGAGGTGCCGGTTGTGTACATGGCTGTCATGGACAAGGAGGAGCATGACAGACTGGAAACACACCTCGCTGTCATTGGACTTGTCTTTGTTTCAATGCATCTTTTTAAAAAATGATCTATTGCACTTATTTGAAAGGCGGAGTTATTGAGAGGGAGATAGAGGCAGAGAGAATCTTCCATCTGCCAATTCACTCTTGCAATGACTCCAGGGCTGGTCCAGGAGGCTGGTACTCCATCCTGGTCTCTGTTACGGATGGCAGAGACCCAAGCCCTTGGGCCATCTGCTGCTGCTTTCCCAACTTCATTAGTAGAGAACTGGATCAAAAGCGGAGCTGCCAGGAGTCTGACTGATGTGAGATGTTGGAGCCACAGGTGGGGGCTTCACCTGCTGTGCTGTGGTATGTTTATTGTTCCTCCAGGCCTTGGCACCCATGTTCCTTGGGCCTCAAGCTGTGGGGGCTCGGGTGCCCTGGAACTGAAGGCCCCAGAGCTGTGGTAATTAAACTCCACCTGCTGGGGAGAGCAGCTGTCCTGCCCCTGGAGCACATGGGCTGGGGCATGGAGAGGGTGCAGTGGCTGTGCTGATGCCCCACGCCAAGGGTGCCTGCCCCTCTGTGGCTGGCCGCTGGTGCCACCTGTGGACTGGCCCTTAAGTACTAAAAGAGCCTGATTAAAAACCCTCAGCAATTTCTGCTTTGTTTTCTAATCACTGATTTTGTGCTGACGGAAGTGGTTTCCTTCCAGATTATTCTTAAAGGGAGCAGCCCTTTTCCTTCCCTGCATGCTCTAAGCACAATCACATGGCAGAGAATGATCTGAACATACACTATCCTTTGTATTAAAAACAAAACTAAAACAAAAAAATACCTATCACTCTTGCCACGCTTGCCATGGGTTAAGCACTAGCTCTGCTGGGCACCTTTTCTGGGAGGGGGTCCCTCCAGGGTGACGGAGGGTGCACAGGTGGATGGGAGCTGGACTTTGGACACATACACACATATACACAAACGTCCTATCCAGTCTTGGGGGCTATCCTTATAGGGGCCCCTAGTCCTCTGTGGAACCCTCACTGGCAGACCACTGCCTCTGTGGTCACCTTCCACCCACACAGAAACAATGAGGTAGCTGCTGCCTCCGCGTGGGCAGAAATAAGGTCCTGCCTGCTCTGCACACGACCCTGCCCCTCCGAGTCAGCCATGAGGCTGGCGGCTCGGAAGACCATATCCGGACTCCTGGCACACACGTGGGATTCTCTCTGGATCCCTGGATGACAGAGGGGGCCAGGGCCTGCAGGTAGGGGAACTCACAGAGAGGAGGGACCCAGAACAGGGGAGCCTGCCTCACTCCCATTGAACCTGGTCCAACATGGTCCTTAGTTCTGTCTGCTGATGGGAAGGAGCAAGCAAGCCAGTGAGCAAGGCTGGTTTTTGGTTTTGGCTTCAGGGTGCAGGATACACACTGAATGCCAAGTGGGTGCCCACCTCAGGGCCTTGGCACTCACTCCTACCTGCAGCACATCTCCTGGATCCCAGGTGGGTCACCCTTTCCCTTCTTGCCTCTATTCTGAGTCACCTTCCCAGATAGGCCTTCTGTCTCCACCCCACCTAGCCCGCCTCTCCCTGCAGGCTGCTCCTGCTGGTCTGGCTTTCCTTTGTGGATGCTGTGGAAACCACAGTGTACCTGCCACTTTGGAAGTCACAGTCTGCCCCCTCCCCTGCAAGACCACAAGCTCTGCAGGCATGAGGACCTCTGGGTGCTCGTCTATGGTGTTCTCAGGGCTATTTTCTGGCCCATGTGGAACAGGCTGAATGGGTGAGCAGTGGGCGCTGCGAGGTGGGGTGGTAGCCCTGTATCCCCAGCAGGTGGACTGGGTAAGGATAGCCACCCTCCTCCCTGGCCAGGGATTGCAGGGAGTAGGTGAGGCAGACTCAGTTATACTGGAGCTGGGGATCCCAGAATCCTTGGGCACAGGGAGGCAGCCAGGAGGGTGATGAGCAGATACCAGTTCTGAGTGTCTGGATTGAGCCTTGCCTGGGTCAGCTCCAAGACAGGGGCTGCCCATGGGCCTTGCACGCTGGCTCCTGGAAGCCGTGTCTTTGTCTGGAAGAAGGGGCTTTGCTTGTAGGAGGCAGGCCTGGGTGGCTAGTGGAACATTTACCAAGGCACTGACTGGGGAGCCCACTCCACAATGGGAACATTGCCCGTTTCTTTGTGCACAGAGATCACGGCTGATGTCATACCCAGGGGCAGAGCCTACTGCAGGCTGGGAAGCCATGGTGGTGGGTGACAGGAGGGATGGAGCTGTGAGGGGTGGGGCAGCAGCAACCGCTGACACAGAGGCGCTGAAGAGGGAGCAGAGCTTCTGAGAAGCCTGCTGGAGAAAATCTATGCCTGGCGACTGCCACTTGGCACCATGCCCCAAGGCCCTGCTTAGGAGTGCCAGGACAAAGCTGGTTTTGGGGGGCCTCACGGGAGGGGTGTAGAGCTGCCGCAGTCCCCATGGAGGGGAATTTGGCCTGGGCACAATTACAGTGACTGCCCCTCACGCCCTGCTCCAGCCTGGCAGCTCTCAGGGGGCCTGGCTCCGCAGCAGCTGTGGGCATCTACTGGCTCCTCTGTAAGTGCTGAACAAACAGGCATCCTTCCTGGCGGAGTCAGCCAGTGCCTTTCACCAGCTGGTAGCCTCCTGCAGGCATGGTCAGGCCCGGGATCACCAGGCCAGCCTTCACTGTGAGATCCTGCTGAGAGCTTCGGGACTTCACTAACCCCCCAGGACCCCTGACGCGGCCTGACCCCAGCCAGAGTCTGGGGATCATCAAGAAACATGCAAAAGTCACCAAGAGGCTGGCTTGTACAAGAGCCTGAAATGAAGATCTGAACCAAGAGGACCAAGGGCCCCTGGGGAGCAAAGGGGGACCCCCGCACCTCATTTGTCCTGAGGTATAGAGGACAGGAGGGGTTGCTGCGTGATGCAGAAGAACCCAGCCAGGTTTCCTAAGGCCACGACGAGAAGCGGGAGGGATGGAGGAAGATGAAGGGGATGGGGAGGCATGGAAGAGGATGCCGCTGAGCAGGTGCAGGAGGGCTAGGGGCTGGTGCAACCCGATACTCTGCGATGAGGAGGTCTTGGGGGCCACTGTTCGGCTTGCCTGGGCAGGACAGGGCAGCAGCTGCTAGGGAACACCTCCATGAAGGGCTTCCACTGCAGGGACACGCAGCACACAGGTTTGTGTTAGTGTGTAGCTGACCCTGCTGGGCATGCCATGTGACCTGTCCCCACCCACAGCCAGTGGACTGCACAGGGAACAGGCGCGGGGGCAGGTAGCTGGAGGACAGAATATGGACAAAGGACGCTTTTCTTAGGAAACATTTCAGACCCAAAGAAAGAAAGCTGGAGGGAGTAGGACAGGTGCCAGCCACCCAGGCTCCCCAGGCAGCACGGTGCTGGAGCTGCTGCCTCCATATCCCTCTAGCAGCAGGCCCTCTGGTTTTCGGAGGCATTTCCAAGGAAGTTGCAGACATTATTGTACTTTGCCCCTTAAATCCTACAGCTTCATGGTTGTTTGCAGTGTTTTTTGGTGATTCTGAGATGTTTAGAAAGATGGTTTATGCGAAGTGAAACACGATCTTGGAGGAGCAGCCAGTGAGCGCTGGCAGCTGTGTACTTGTAGAACACAAGCTCTGTCCAGGAGCAGGACAGCCCCTCTCGTCCCTCCTTCATTGCACCTTGTTGGCACAGCGACTAGGCACCAACACTGGTGTCCCTTTGTTCTCCAGTGAGCAGATGGGTAGCTGCCCAGTGGTACCCCACAGCTCCTTGCAGCTTGCTGTGGTCAGGTGGTTAGGTCTCAGTGTGTGGCTCAACGGGTCAAGCTGCCCTCTGCAGGAGTGGCATTCCAGTTGAGTGCTGGTTCTAGTTCCAGCTTCGAAACTTCCAATCTAGGTGCTTGTTAGGGTGGGTTCCTGTTGTGAGAAAGCAGCGGAGGATGGCCCAAATCCTTGTGTGGCAGACTTAGTAGAAGCACCTGGACATGGCGGCCACCTGGGGAGTGAACCAGCAGATGGAACATCGCTTTTTCTTCCTCCCTTTCTCTTTTTGTAACTCTGCCTTTCAAATAAATAAAAATATTTCTAAAAAGCAAATAGACCAGGCCCAGCGTGGTAGCCTAGCAGCTAAAACCCTCTCCTTGCATGCACTGGAATCCCATTTGGGCGCTGGTTCTTATCTCTGTTGCCCTGCTTCCCATCCAGCTCCCTGCATGTGGCCTGGGAAAGCAGTTGAGGATGGCCCAAAGCCTGCACCTGTGTGGGAGACCCGGAAGAGGCTCCTGGCTTCAGATCAGCTCAGCTCTGGCCATTGCGGCTACTTGGGGAATGAGTCAGTAGATGGAAGATCTTTCTCTCTGTGTCTTTCCTTCTCTGTATATCTAACTTACCAATAAAAAATAAAATAGAGTCTTAAAAAAAAAAAAAGACCAGGAGGTAGTCTCTAAAACCCTCCCTTGGAGATAACCAGGTTGTCCCGGGGCTACCTCCCTGCCCCTTGCTGTTGCCTAGAGCAGCGTGGTCACTCTGCCATCCTGAGCTGGGGCTGGAATGGATGAGTAGGGGAGCTGCCCACTGCCAGGAAGGCCCTCAGGCTTCAGCCCCTTTGCACGGAAGTGGAAATATCTGCATCACTTCCGCCACTGTCATGTGACCGGTTCCCTCCAGTCAAACCACGTCCTCATGGTGCACTTTCCTGCCTTTGCTGCGTTGTGCCATGTGTGGGCGTCACAGTCCCAGCAAGCCAGGGAGAGCGGGGATGAGCTGCGCAATAGGCCACAGGGGCTGCCCTTGCCAGGCCAAGGGAGGCGTGGGGGAACCACCGTGGGGGCTGCTGGCCAGGGCCTGGGGCTATATGGTGGGGACGTCTGGGCCAGCCAGGAGCATGAAGTGGTGGCCCAGCCCTTTACCTCCCAGTGGTCCCCTTGTATCTGTCCACCAAGCTAGCTCATTGGGCTTCGCCCCTGACTCACAAGGCCAGGGGACATGGGCAGCCTCCTGGGTACATGGCAGCTCTCTGGTCACACTGTGGGAAGCCTCCGAGGCCTGCCTGTAACCGGGCAGCACCTTCTCCTGGCCAACATGGGGTTCTGCTTGTGTGTGTGTCGAGGTTGGGGGGAAGCCCCTGGAATTGAGCACCCTGAGGCTGGGCCAGCTCCCCGACCTGATTTTGTGCCCTGGCTCCAAGTCGCTGCCATCTTAGTCGCGACATCACCCGCAGGCCTCCAGGGTTGGCTTCTGCGACCCAGCAAGTGGGAGGTGAAGTTGCTTACCTGGCTCTGCGGCAGTGTATCGAGTGACCTCCTGCCCTCCGTGGCTGCTGCTTTGCCACAGTGTAATCCTCTTAGTCTCTCCCTCAGCTGTCAGCTGCCATGCGGCCTGCAGCCTCTGCAGGAACAGCCACACTCCCACCACCCCAGCACCCCTCACTCACACCCCAAGAGGACCCAGACCTTGGCTCTCACTCAGGGGTTGAGTGGAGTAACAGCCCCCTGCCAACCTTGGGTTGGAAAGCACTCCCATCATCTGAGCATCAGAGTGATAATAATAATGGCACTTAAGCTGTTGTCTTCTCAACTCTGCCATGTTGCTGACACCCTGGTTTGTCCCCACTTTATAGACCAAGACGCTGAGGCCCAGCTGTGGGTCCAAACTTGCAGAGCCACCCAGCTGAGAGAAGGGTTGGAGTTGGGTCTGGCTCCCTCCCAGTGTCCCGTGCTCTGCAGATCCGAGTGGGTCCTGCTTGAAGACATGAGATGGCCTCTATTTGGTCTGGGTCAAATGCTTGCCTAAAGCATCTTCATCCTTATGGTGAGGGTGGAAAGGACTCCATGTGTGACACAACAGAGCCCGGGCTCTTGAGGGCAGGGTGCTGGCCCCAGGACCTTGGCCAGTGCTGGCCTGGGTGCTCGGAGTCACTGACATTTGTGTTGAGGAACCCCCACCCCAACCTCCTGCCTCAGAGGGACCCAAGGGGCTCACTGGACTCCTGTGGAAGTGAGTAGGGGACCAGGAAGTGACAGCAGAGGTTGAGCAAGGGAGGTGGCCAGAGGTGGTGCTAAAAGATGACAGGCCCAGACTCAGGGGCAGTGATGCTGTGGGAGGTTGTGGGGGACAGGGACTCCTGTGGGCGCTGCTGTCTGGCAGAGGGTACCCTGGGCTCGGAGGTTCAGGCTTGTACTTGCCCTGCCTCCCCAGCTGCCACAGGACAGCCCTCTCCTTTGTAGCCCCTGGAAGCTTCTGGGCTTGGTCCTGATACCAGCACTCTGGGGAGCTCTGGCGTCAGCTCCCGCACCAGCCAGCACACTCCCACTTTGATTGGGCCAGTGCAGGGCAGGTGGAGGGAGAGGAAATGCAGATAAACCTGTCAGGCACGCACTGCACAGCTATGGCCGTAGGGGCAGCAGCAATTTGGAGAGCAAATGTGGGTCTGTCGTCTTGCTGCCATGGCGCGTTGGCTGCTTATTTACTTTTCTCAGTTCTGGGAGGGGAAAAGGTGTCTGAGGCCTCCAGGGCCTTGGGCAAATCTCAAAGAAGCATCCTTGTGCTAACTGATCCTGGCAGTGCTGGCCACACGGCCTCCCTCCTGGAGAGGGTGTCTGGCATGCACGGTGGGGGGTCTGTGGGGGGCCTGGGTGACAGCATGGGGAAACCATTGGCAGTCACAGACGTAGTACCACATCCTCCACCCTGGGGGCGCGAGTATGGCAGTGAGAGGGCCCTGAGAGGGGAGCTCTCACACCACAGAGCCTGGACTGGAGAAGCAGCATGCAGTGAAGCATCTCTGGGTGGGAGGAGCAGCTAGGCAGTCCAGACACAAAGTCCTTGGACCGGGCTGGGCATTGGGGCCGTTCTCCAGCTGATCTGGCAGTGCTGGGGTCCAGGACCTTGGCTTGTCTGGGCTGTGGGCTAGGTAGGTCTCTACTTCACCGAACCTAGCATAAGGACAGAGTCAGAGACACCTGCTGGCTGTCCAAGGGGCATGTGACAGGGTCACAGGTGGAATTGGGAGAGCTGACTAGAAGGTCAGAAGGCACTTCTTCCCACCTGGGTAGGTGGGGTGCCCCAACCTCCTTGCTTGTGAAATGGATACAATAGGAAAAGTACCCACCTCAAGGGCTGGTGGGAGTGTGAGTGAAAGCTGGCATTGGGCATTCAGCAGCGCTGAGCCAAGCACCCAGGGGAGTCTTTGCAGCCCTGCCTTGTATGGGCCAGGCCCCAAGGTGCCATGCCTACACCCTGGGGGCTTCCAATACCTCTTAAGGGAGGCCCTGAGGTCAGATGTAGTTCCATGCCACCCCAGGTCATCGTTGTCATTTTTGCTGCACTGACATCTGCAACCTGCAGTGCCAAATCTTGCTGCTTACCCGTGCGCATGGCCGAGAGCCCCAGCCAGCAGCGGCACTGAACTGAGTCTGTAGCACAGGAAAGCCAGTAACACTAGGAATGTCTCTGATGAGCCAAAGATGACCAGCTTTGCCGCTGGTGCTGTGGCGTAATGAGTAAAGTTGCATCCCATATGCATGCAGGCTTGGGTCCAGGTTCTGCTCCACTTCCTATTCAGCTTCCTGCTGATATTCCTGAAAGTAGCAGAAGATAGCCCAAGTGCTTGGAACTCTGCACCCAGGAGGGAGACCAGATGGAATTCTAGGCTCCTGGCTTCTGCCTGCCATTGTGGCCACTTGGGGAACCAGCAGATGGAAGATGAATCAATCTCTCTCTCTCTCTCTCTCTCTCTCTCTCTCTCTCTCTCTCTCTCTCTCTCTCGGAACACTCGCCTCCCTGTATCCTCACTGGCTCAGAGGGACAGGGATCCTTTCTGGGGAATGCGACTGTCCTAAAAGGAGCATGTAACCAGTTTGTGAGGGATGCCCCACGGAGCCCCGTTTTTCCTTGGGAAGCAACTGCAGGTGCAGGGCCAACAAGGAGTCCTGGCAACGGGGCTGTGTCTCCTTGAAAGAGAGGGAAGTGAGTGCTTTGCTTCAAGGAAAACAACTTGATGATGTTTGCTGCCAATAATAAAATCTGAGCTTCCAAGTACAATTTTGGAAGACTTTTGTCTGTTACCCCGAGATCAGCCGCATCACATTCTCATTGCCATTGGCTAGGACACTCAAGAGGTTCCAACCATGCTGGTGGCAGGATACATTGAGAGCAGAGGGACCCACAGTATTGAGATGAGAGAACACTGGGTGCTTTGGACAAGGCTTTAGGTTCCAGATTGTGACAACCCGACATAGGCTCCCCATGCGAGGTGGAGGGAGGTGAACCCCAAGACAGCACCCCAGCACTTGATCAGGCCAGCGGCCTCCCTGGATCAGCTGCCTGTCTGGGGAGCCCAGGGTTTCTTTAGCGACTTCCACTGAGACAGCACATTGCGGGAGAAGCCGTGCAGTGGCAGGTGTCAGCTCCCTCCTACTGAGTCAGACATCCATGTAAAACAAGATTGCTATTCTCTCTTGTGTTTCCCAGATGGCTGTCTTCCACAAAGATGTGTCTCTTTTAAAATAGACTTGATTTATTTGTTTTTATTGGAAAATCAGATTTACAGAGAGGAGACACAGAGAAAGATCTTTCATCCGTTGGTTCACTCACCAAGTGGCCAAAATGGCCAGAGCTGAGCTGAGCTGATCCAAAGCCAGGAGCTAGGAGATTCTTCTGGGTCTCTCATGTAGAATTAGAGTCCCAAGGCTTTGGACCGTCCTCAACTGCTTTCCCAGGCCACAAGCAGGGAGCTGGATGGGAAGTAGAGTAGATCTATAGGGAATCCCAGCACGTGCAAAGCAAGGACTTTAGTCACTAGGCTACCATGCCAGGCCCAAAGATCTGTTTCTTATACAAACTTTATATAAGAGTTTTCTGTTTATTTGAAACTCAGAGTTGGGAAGAGAGAGAGAGCAAAAAGGAGAGCGAGAGATAGATATTCCATTCACTGGTTCATCTCCAAGTGGCCGTAGCAGCCAGAACTGGACCAGGTTGAAGTCAGGAGCCAAGTGCTCCCTCTGGGTCCCCCAATGAGTGGCAGGGGCCCAAGCACCGAAGTCATTTCTACTGCTTTCCCTAGGCACATTAGCAGGCAGCTGGATTAGAAGTGGAACAGCCAGGATACAAAGCAGCACCCATGTGGGATGCCAGCGTCAGAGCAGACAGCTTTGCCTGCTGTGCCACAATACAGGCGCCCCCTCACACTTTTTATTGTGATTTTATACATTCCTTGGGCCCACAAGGATCTATGAGAGAGTACTGGGGTCCTGATATGGTCTTCTCTCTTTTTCTGCCCAGCTGTAGTCTCCCTTCTTAGGTTCCCTGCCCTAGTGCTGCCCTCCAGCCCTCTTCTCCCCAGCCCCTCTTCCTCCTGGCCAGAACCGTCTCACACACACACCTGTCTGGAGCATACAGGTGATTCTGAGGTCTATGTTACCTGGTCCTGCCTGCTCTGCTGGCCTCAGCTCCCAAGCTGTTTGCTGGACATCCCATCACATCGTTGAACCTGCCCCTCAAGGCGTAGGCACACTTCCTTCCACACCTCTTCCCTGCTCTGCCTATTCCGGGAGTACCTTACTGTTGGGTTTCACCCATTTACCTGCACTGTGTCCCCTGCTGGGAGTGTGCTAACTAACCGCTTGGGACCTAGGTCAGGCATAAACAGCGGAGATGCCCCCCACTCCCTTGCTCAGAAGTTCTCTAAGCTGAGCTGGTGACATGGAGGGCTGAGGGGCAGGCCCTTGCTGGGTCCTGTCCCCTCCCAGCCCTGCCCAGCTCCACTAGTGACTCTCACAGGTGTGCACTGATAGTCCTGCTCCCCAACATGGCCTCTGTGACCTCTCCTGGGGCCTCCCTTGCTGTGTGACTGCCCTGCGCCCAGCACTTCGGCCAAAGGCCAAGGGCGCCTGCATCACTAGTCATTGGACCCTTTGGTCAGGTGCCTGCCTGGGCCCCACAAGCAGAGGCCATGGGGGTTTCCCTCACCAGACATGCGGAGAGGCCAGGAGGGCCAAACAGCCTCTGTGAACCCCGACCCTGCCTCTGCTCTGCCAAGGCCCAGCTCGCGGCCAATCCACTCTCCTCCCAGAAGTCTCTCCGGGGCCCCTCTCATGTGCTGAGGCTTAGCCTTGCACCTGCCCCTCCTTTACCTTGCAGCCTTGTTTCTGGGCCACCACTCAGGTAACCCGTGCAGTGCATACACTAGGCGCTCAGTAAGTTCTGAGGCAGCAACAGGAGCGGCTCACCTGGGCCACATACCAGGCCCAGCCTCCCAGAGCCTTCATCAGCGCCCTCTCCCCAACAGCACCACTGGGGGCTTCCTTTGCACAAGCTGCCTTGGCTTTCCCCAAGCAGAACCAGGTAAGAAGGGACTTGCTCAAGGCAGAGATAGGTCCCAAGGCCAGGGTGAGTGAGCAAGAGAGCAAATGCCATGGGCGAGGGAGGGGCAGGAACAGGCGAGGGGCAGGGCAGGGGGTGATGGATGACTTCTCAAAGCATCTGCAAGAAAGAGGAGGCCAGGTACCACTTCTCCACCATCTGCAGCCCTTCCCAGCTGACTTGGGAGACAGGCAGTGGACCGCAGAGGCAGACGCTCACCTACAGGGAGATGGAAACTCTCCCAGCTTCCATTTAGTGAGCAGCTGTCCTGCCTGGCTGTATTGGGGTCAAGTGTCTGCCAAATAGAGCCAGGGGGAGGGCATACAGTGGCTCCCCAGGGCCAAGGCCCTCCCAGACTCCCACCTAGCCTCGGTCCCTGTGGGCCTTTGCAGCCTGTTGAGTTTGTCGGTGTTGCCGGCCTCACTGACCCCGGAGAGGAGGAGAGGAGCCTGGTCAGGCAGAGTACCCCTGCCATCGGTTCCCCCTTTTGTTCCCCAGCTGGTGGCATCCTTTATGCCCCAGGCACTGGCTGCCAGAGAAGATCTGGGCTACAATGGGGTGACCAGGCCCCTTCCCCTCATCCCAGACAGCTCAGGACCAAATGCAGTAAATAACACGCGGCCCATCGATCGGAGGTCACTCGGGCCGGGGCCGATCAATGGGTGCAGACAGCTGGGCAGGCAGGTAATGAAGTGCCAGCCTTGGCGGGGGCGCTGGCGGCCTGGGATTTAATCCCCTGGCCGCCTCCACCAGGCTCCTGCCCAGTGACAGGAGGGAAGACAGATGAGGTTCCAGGGCTGACGGAATGGGGGTGGGGTGGGGGTGTGGGAGCAGTCAAGGCTCCCCAGCTGCCTTCCCTACTGTTACCCCCCACCACCCCCACCAAACACCAGAAGAACACATTCCCCTGGACCAGCCCACGTGCACACTGTGCCGTCCACTCCATGTGCTTGTCCTGCAGATGTGAAGGATCTACCCTGCTGGAGTGAGGCTGAGAGAGACCAAACATTGTGGGACACGTAGGATGTGTCTGGCTGCATTTTCAACCTGATGCACATCCACACACCTGCTCCTGTAGATAAGGGAGCAGGTGCAGAGGGGAGGAGGTGGTGGAGTGTTAGAGCTGTCCACCAGGTCTCAAACAGGGAGCCTCCCAAGGAGGTAAACTCAGTGAACTGGCCCTCTGCCTGGGTGTTTAAGCAGAGGCAGAGGGGCTAATGTTCACAGAGGCTTTGGGTTAAATGGCCAAGGGGCCTTTCCTAACCTGGGGCTTGTCAGAGCCTTCAGGGAAGATGGACTAAGCCAGAATCCCAGTGCTGGAGGGATCCCCAGCCCGAGATGGGACCCCCCCCAATCACGCCTGCAGCCCCCACCCTGCATCTCAGAGACCAGAGTGTCAGACATGATATGGTTTTCAATGCAACTTTTTTGGCACACTAGTTCTTTGAAACAAATATAGCCAGGCCATCACGTGACACTTTCAACCCACTTGGAATTGGCAGGAAGGTGGCTTTGGGTAGCCCTGGAGGTTAAAAACTCTCTTGTCTCTGGGTTTTATTGAAGAGCTCTGTGATCAGACGTAAGAGAAGAAGTAAATCTCCTCTTTCATCTCTCCGGTCCTTGTCTGCGTAGGTCAGTACTGGTGCACCTGCAAGTCAGAGGCGGCTGAGCCTGCCGTGGGATGGATCCTATCACCTGTGACCCCTGACATCTGTCATGCAACATGATGACCTCACTGCAACATGATGACCTCACTCCTGTCTTGCCTAATCTGATTAACTATGATCCAACAGTGCAGCTGAGCTCACAGCATCTGACTTAGCTCTCATCCACACCTGTGAGCCTCCTGTGGTCTCCCTCAGGACACAAGCCCTTCCATGGGAGCCACAGGCTCTGCCCTGGCACAGCCCAACTGTTCATGCCTCCCCTCCCCTGCAGAGGGTGGGCCGAGGGCATGGGATTTGGGCTTACATGCCCACAAACAGGCACAGCCTCAGCGAGCCTGTTATTTGACAGCACCAATGCTGGACCGGAGGCCGCTATGGCCGGAAAGGAATGTGACTTGTATGCTGCAGCTGTTGATTTGAACAGGATACCAGAACATTCTGGATGGTTCTGGGAAAGACATAGAGGTGGTGATGGAGACTACAGAGAAGGCTGTACATGGTGCCAGGCCCAGGAGGCCATGTGCAGGCAAAAAGCGGATGCCACTGGACAGAGGCAAGTACAGGAAGATGGCGAGGGCAGGGTGGGACCAGAGGCCCTCTGGGAGGGTGGGGTCTGGTCAGGCGGGGCAGTGCTCCCCACCCTGCAGGTGTAACCCAGAGGCCTAAGACTGCGGTGCCGCATCTGCTGCAGAGATGCTCACTGATAATGAAACCCTAGAATGCCAAGGCCAGACCCAGCCTCTCAGAGTGTTACCACCCATCTGTTAGCAGCAGGAACTTGTACATGAGAGGGATGCAGATGGCCCGACAAGGTTCTCATCACTGGGCTCCAGGAGCTGCTTGCTCCTCCAACCCTGAATACCTGGGGGCCAGGACCGCTGAGGGGCCAGTGGAACAGGCACAGGTGGAGAAGTGCTGGGTCTGGGTCGGGAGGTAACTGCCACTCACCTGAGGGCATGGCATCGCTAACCAAGCAGGAGCTCATAGCAGAGGGGACCACATCCCCTCAGAACCTTCACCCTCATCCCCCGCCACCCAGCTCCTTGTCCTGGGCTTAGCAGGACACCCCAACTTTCCACTACCACCTCATGACACAGCTCTGGGGGCTCTGTAGCACCATCTCCTACCAGTTTGGGGGTTGTTCTGTGACATAGCAGCCTCATTTCTGTTACCTGTGACTGGGCTACTGACTTTAACCTTGTCTCCGAGAGCCTGTCCAACCTGACGGTCAAGAGCTACGTGCACCCTTGAACCCTCATCCAAACAGCCCTCGGGCATCCCTAAACTGAGCCAGGGTCTGGGCGTCAACATGCCAACTGATCTCATCTCACTTGTGTCTTCTGCCTCCTCCATCAGCCACCCTGGTCTTAGGCCTGGCCTCCACAGCCTCCCACCCATCCGCCCTCCTCAGGGCCTCCACCTGGAATTCTTTCCTGCAAAGCTTCACACAGTGGGTGTCTCAGCCTCATGTCTCAGCGTGCAGGGGTGGCTCTCCAGATGTTGATCTTGACTCCTTACCCTCCGGGGTCACCTCCTCTCCCCTTGGTCAGCCAGATGCTCTCTGAGACACAGTGCTGCACAGTCTCTAGAGGTCGTCTCTTGTTTACATCTCGTTTTCTCCGGGGCGGTGTAGGGGTTTCCCTCTGCGTCCGAGTGCCAGCTCCACAAGGGCAGGGGCCCTGTGTGTAGAACAAGGCCTGGGGAGAGAGGGGACTGTGGTGGGGGAGAGGGGGCGAGGCCTCACTGTGCAGGGGTGCAGGCAGCTCTGTGCGGAGAGGACAACCACGTGTCCAGGGTGAGAGGAGAAACCTGGGCAGGGAGGCATGGGGAAGGGGAGAGCCCAGGGCCACCTAGGAGTGGGTCCTTAGAGGCTGAAGGAGTGTGGGCTGGTGATTGGGCGATGGCATCCCAGGGGACATGGGGTGGGCAGGAGACCTGACCAGGTCTTGTGGCACCAGGCAATGGGGACATGGGAGGACCTTAGGTTTGTGGGTATGGCCAACCAGCCACAGGGGCAACAGTGTTCTGTTCACTACATCCTCTCGCCTTCTCAGTGAGTGCCCCACGTCTCTTGCAGCTCAGCCGGGCCGCTCCTGCGTCTGATCTTGTTTAGCATGGCAATTAAATTTTAAAGGCCCGTCAGTAGGCCCTTTGCATGCCAGGGCCTTCCCAGACAGAATGATTTAATAGACTCGATGGCAACTCTGTGGGCTCCAACTTAGGCTGCGGATCCACTGAGGCAGAAAATTAATAAGCACGCAGCCGCCCCCACTATCCTCCTGTGGCCCGGCCTCCCTTCCCCTGCCCATGAAGGGCGGAAGGGTCGGCTTCCCTGAGCAGGGGGCCTTGGGCTGATGACCTCAGCGGGCTAGGGCCTTCCCCGTCTGCCATTTACCCTGTCTGACCTCAGTGCACTTATCTGTGTGCTGGGGGTGTGTGGAGAACCCTGGAGCTGACTCAGTACGCTAAGCAGGCTGCTGCCGGGAGGGGGAAGGGTGCTGTGTGAATGCAGCTCCACTCCCCTTCCTCCTCCAGGTGCAGGGAGGCGTGGGCATGTGGGACCCTCACACCATAGCTGTGGAGTCAGGGGCTGTGGCCTGCTTGGCACCTGGGTAGGTGGCATGGCTCCTGGCATCCTCAGAGTGGCTATTGGTCTTCCTGTGTGTTCTGGGCTGGCCCTATGGATCCTTCCTTTTGAGTGTCACCTGAGCACTGTTGTCATTGGGGCTACAGTAGGGGCTGGGGTGGTCGTGCTCCCATCACCACACTGTGCAGATGGCCCCCACTGGGGACAAGCTCAAGGGAGAAAGGCAGCTGGGAATGCTGGAGAGATACCAGGTGAGGGTGAGGCCCATGGACAAGGAAACGAGGAACCGAATTTGGGGAGCAAGGACCTGGCCTGGTCCTGGGTGTGGGGCAGTGGCTCACCTCCAGCTGCCCACCACTGCCCCACTCCAGACCTACACCTACTTGTAGGTGGGGAGTTTGTAGGTTGAGGAGGGAGAAAAGGGCTGCCTGCACAGACGTCCTTTCCCCAGACAGCTGCTGGCAGGCAGAGGTGTCATGCTGGCCAATGTCATGGGCAGGGTGGGGGATCAGTGCTGGTGTCCTGCCAGGGTGGGGACAGCAGAGCTGCCATGCTGTCTGGCTTCAGGGTAGGAAGGAAGAAAGCAGAGACAGGGCTGAACCTGGGGCCAGGGCCTCCCCCCGGGGTCCATCTTCCTCCCCTCTGCGTCTCTGTGAATGAGGGGGATGATGCTAGAGAAGACAGGATCATCTGGGAAGACTCCTTCAGGCGTGTGACTACCACCGCGGAGCTGGCTGTAGTGCCAACCACCACCAGAGGAGGAGCCGCACTCGCTGGAGTGGGGAGCCTCTGGGCTGCAATCGCCACTGGCCTGGACGATCCTGCGGACTGGAAAAGCTGAGGAGGGGTGACTGGCAGCAGCGGGAGGAGGCTCAGCCTGGGGAGGGGGCCATCCATGCGGCCCTCTCTCCCCCAGCACCGCCCTGCCCAGCCTCCAGGATCTCCCTGGCTGCTTCCCCTGTTACCTCTCATTTCAGTGAAGGCTTACAGAGGGGACTTGGGGACCTGCAGGCTGCAAACAAGGGGTCGGCAAAGGGACCAGGGCATGGGGGATGAAACACAGTTCCCGTGGAACCCAGGGAGCAACTGCCCAAGAGACCAGCCCATGTGGAACGCCAGAGTCCCTGGGCCTGGCAGCTTGAGGTCAGGGAGGTGAAACAGATGTGAGAGCCTCTTGGAGGGCCTGTGGGATTGGGGTTGGAGGAGCGTTGGTGATCATTTGGGCCAGCCCCTAAAGAGCAAGAAGATGACTAGGAACGGTTATGTGGTGTGCTGAAAACCTATGTGTGCTTGTATGTGTGTGCATGCACGTATGTGTGTGTGTGGACATACACGTGCCCAAAAGACAGCTTGTGCAGAACACACGCAGCTCCAGACTCGCATCTGGCACCCGGAAAACCCAGGGCAGCCCCGCCAGCCTCTGGCTCTTGCTGGCATCCCTGTGCTATTATTTTAACCACAGCACCCGTGGAGAAATACTGCCAGCCTGTTAAAGACTGCGTTAATTAATTGAGCAGGCTCTTCATTGAGAGTCAATGGCGTAATTGTTGTTCGTGGTGGATAAATACTAATTGAATATTAAGAACATATCTGTGCGGAAGGAGCTGCTTCGGGAGCGAGCGTGCCCTATGTCAGCCAGCTGTGTGGACTCGTGGTAGAGGCTGAGTCATTAGCAGCAATGCTGGTGTTTGGGCTCCAACGATCCGGGTCTGGGAAGGCAGGCAGGCAGGCAGCCTGGGCAAGGACAGGCGCCAGGCGGTAGAAGGTGGGGCAGGGGCCTCAGGGACCATTGCAGGAAGTGCAGGCAGGTGACAACTACAAGGGTACTTTACAAAGCATGTGGAAAAATGGGATTAAAAAATTAGGGGCAAGTGGTATGGGTTACACCTTATTAAAATAAATAAATTTATTTTATTTTTATTCAAAAGAGCTACAGAGAGGTCTTCTGTCTGCTGGTTCACTCCCTAAATGGCCACTAAGGCCAGAGTCAGGCCTATCTGAAGCCAGGAGCAGGAGTTTCTTCTAGGCCTCCCACATTGGTGCAGAGCCCCTAGGACCTGGGCCATCATCCACTGCTTTCTCAGGCCACCAACAGGATTGGAAATGGAACAGTTGGGACATGAACCAGTGCCCATATGGGACGCTGGTACCATGGGAGGAAGCTTAGCTTGATATGCCACTGTGCCAACCCTTGAAGCCAGGATTCTTAGATGCAGAGCTTAGCTCAGCACCCCTTTTACCCCACAGGCTGAGAAAACTCAGTGGCCTGCTGACTGTACTCTGTGTGTGTCGGGGGGGTGGGGGAGGGAATGATGGTAGTGGAAAATCGTCACAGTGAGTGCCCAGGGGCGGGGGCATTTTCCACTGCTCTGACTCCGCCTCCCTGGGACCTGGGCATGACCCATGTGCTCCCAGCAGCTTCATGCAGGAGGGTTGGTGGGGGACAGTGACCCTGATGTGTGGCTGAGGACGTGGGAGGAGGTGACTCTTGTCACAGCATCTGAGGCAGCAGAGGGTCTGCAACCCTGCCCCAGTGATTCCCAGCTGGCCAGGGGCCTAGGTGACGGGCAGCGGGAATGCTGTGAACATGTACCTGGAAGCCTAACTGGGCTGAGTGCTGGTGGCACTAGTGGGGTCCGCTCAGTGACAGAGCGCCTCCTGCTGCTTGGGGCCCTGACACGCAGCAGCTCCTGCAGTAGAAGAGCTGGAAGGGGTGGCCTGAGCAGCGAAGTGCTTGCTGGGTGCCTATGGACTGGCAACTGAGGCCTTCCCATGGGAAGTGAGCCCCAGAACTTCTCCCTCTGTGAGTGGCTGAGACCAATGGCACCGGGGCCCAGGCCCTCTTCATCTCATTCCTACAAGGATCACCCTGTGCAAATGCCAGGCTCAGAAGTGTCACCGCAGCGCAGTCTCTCTCTCCTGCCTGTCTCACCACCCCAGCCCCTCCTCTAAGGACACTGGAGAGGCTTCCAGGGCCACAGCAGCTCCTGCTCACTCCTGGTACACTGCTGTCCTCACCGTCCGCTTGGCTCAGTGGCTGGAGAAATCCCAGGCCCCCCTATCCAACCCCACCACCGGGTCATGGTCAGCTCCCATCGTAGCACCTCCTGGGGAGGTACCCGGGGAGGGCAACCCCAGGGGGCCCCTGGACTGGGGAACTGCACAAAGCCGGGAGAGGCAGAGACAGAGCCTTTAGGAACCACCTGGTCTGATGGGTTGACCAGCAGCCAGCCAGTGTCGACCAGGGGAGGCATAGTCATGTCCTGGGCAGCCCTATGCCCTCATTCCCCTTGACAGGGCCAAGCCTGCTTCACACTAGAAATATCAGTAAGGAGTGTGGAGTGTGAGCCTGGCAGGGTGGGGCAGGGCCCCTGCATCCAAGCAGAACAGGGCCGGATCAGGATGGGGTGGGGATTAGGGGGCCAGAGCTAGGAGCCCCCATGCCTCCTTCTGAAGTCTCTGCTGCTGCTTGCCTGTGAACACTGTTAAGGCGGGTGGGGCGGGGAGCTCAATGAGAAGCCCATCTTCACTAGTGTGGCTCCTGGGCTCAGAGGGACAGCTGAGTGGTCTGTGGCCACCTCACACACTGGTCCCTTGGCAGGTGGTATGTGTGTGGGGGGAAGGGTTGGCTGCCCAGCAAGGGTGCCGGTGTCTGTGTGCTGCCTGGCATGGGATTGGAAGAGGCCTGGACTGCTCACAGCATCACGCCCTGTGCCTCTCCCCTGCTGCTCCCCCAGACCCCCAAAAGCCACAACATCTCTACTGGGATGCTGATGACATCAGAGGCGCCCCAGCAAGCCAACCGTCCCCAGGGTGACAGACAGGACTATTTATATGGGGGAGCAGCAGCCGCATCACCCTCCAGCTTTGAGTTGCCTTCTGCTCCACGCGCTGCCTCCCTGCTGCCGTGGCTGGCGCGGCTGCCTATATTAGGTGCTCAGCAGATGGAGGCCCCGACTCTCCCCTCGCACTCTGTGTGCATGGCACTGCCCTGAGCCCTGGGGCACTAGCCCAGCCTCCCTGGGTGGTCCGTGCCTGCCCTGGAGGCTAGGGAGTAAGGACCCAGTGCCTGATTGCGGGGGCAGGAGTCAGAAGGGTCCAAAAGACGAAGGGGCTCCGAGAGGGTGGGTATGGCTGGGAAACAGTGGTGGTGAGAGCAAAGTTGAGACCTGGTGGGGTGGAGGGCAAGGAGTGGGGGTGAGAGTAAGGCCTGGGAGAGGGGATAACCTCGGTCCCACTCTCCAGAGGGTCTGTGTGCACATTAGGGAAAGGTGCCCTCTGCAGTTGGGTGGATGCATTAGAAGACTCCATGTGTTTCTGTGAAGAAAGAACCCCTTTTCCCAGAGGACTTGACCCCGTGCTGGGTCACTCAGCCTGGGCAGCAGGGAAGCGGCTCCAGGTCCCCAGTCATCACCTACACGGCTGGAGTGGGTAGGCTCCCAGCAGGAAGTGTGGTCGCCTCACCCTAGAGCTGGGGCTGCCTTCAGTTTTCCCTGGTGCTGTGTGCCAGATCCAAAAGCAACTGGTTGACCCACATTGACAACCAGCCCATGGGATCTGTGATGCTCCAGCCTGGTACCCCAGACTTTCCACTGACCTTGGTCCCCAGCTGCTGCTGCCACCTGTCAGCAGCTGTGAAGGCCAGACGAGCTCTTAGCCCTGGGACCGCAGCCAAGCCTGGCCAGTGGGACCCCTCACTAGCTTTGGGCACTTGATTCCAATGTGTTCTGTGCTTTGGCACTTGGGAAGTGTCAAGAACTGAAGCGCGATTTGCATTTTAATAAAGAAATTTGTATTTCAGCCATTTACATTTAAATAAGGTGTTCTTTCCCCACCTCCCTATCTCCCCTGCTGTTGGTGGTACCTTTGGGAGAAAAAGGCTCCCCAGGCTTCCAGTTCCAGAGCATCCGCCTTGCCCAGCCAGCTGCAGGGGAGCAGGCAGGACGGAAGAGTGGGGTGCCTCCCCCTTCACTGGTGCTCCCTACATGTGCACAAAAATGTTCACCTGTATACTCATATACCTGTACACACATGCACACACACCATGTGGACAGAGCACTCAGTGCAGGGCAGACACACACACTTCTTTATTTTTTTTAATTTGTTTTATTTTTATTGCAAAGTCAAAGATACAGAGAGGAGGAGAGACAGAGACAAAGATCTTCTGTCTGCTGATTTCACTCCCCAAGCGGTCACAATGGCTGGAGCTGAGCTACAAGCAGGGATGGGAAGCAGGACCACCGGGATTAGAACTGGTGCCCATATGGGATCCCAGCACGTGCAAGGCGAGGACTTTTGCTGCTAGGCTACTGAGCCAGGCCCAGACACACAGTTCTTATACATGCACATTTAATACACAGATGCACACACATGTGCAAGCACATGCAAATACGCAGCTACCCCTGCCCCCAACAGATAGCACGCTCTGCTTGTCTCAGGCTCCCCAGACAGGGCCAAAGGCCCTCAGAAACGGGCCTGCAATGCTAGCCTGTAGAGGACCCCTGTAACCCAAGAGTGGCAGAGACACCGGGAGGGCATCTCTGGACGAGTGGAGATGGTGAGAAGGCATGATGCAGTGCCCAGCATCACGGCTGGCTCCTCCACTGCTGGCTTGGTTCCCGGGCTGAAGATATGTGCCCTGCGGCCACCTGGACGGCATGCTGCCAGCTTCTGCCCCCCTCACCCACCACTGTTGAGCTCAGCCCTTTGGTTTGTGGGGGTCCCCACGGGCTGCCAGCTTGTTTCCCTGGCTCTGTCTCCTGAATCAGCAACCTCACCTCCTCCCACATTCCCAGACTCTCCCGGCTTGCAGTGTCTTCAAAGCTGTCCCAGTCTCTTCCTCCTCCTCCTCTATTCACTCAGCTCCAGCTGTCCTGTGGTGCTGTGGGTGACTGTGTGCACTCGTGGGGACTGACAGTCACGCACGGGGTCATATGGCAGAGACTCAGTGAGCAGAGCCTTAGGTTAAGTGGCCTCCTCGCTGGCCATGGAGATAGCCCTAGGGGGCCTGCAGTGACCGCATGAGTTTGGGTAAGTGCAGGATGTCACTCAGGCCAGCCCCAGGAGCACCAGGAGCATGCAGCTGGAACATAGCAAGAGGTCACTTCAGAGTTCTGAACCTCTCCCCTGCATAAATGGTAGTGTCTGCCTTGCCCCCACAAAGGACAGTGTTTGGACCTTGTCAGGAGCCGTGCACTATAGCCACACTGAAGCCATTTTGAATATAGACTTATGGGACAGTGGAAACCCCCGGTTGGCTAGATGCTTGGGAAAGAAGTTATGAAACTAATCACACGCTTAGCTTCAATTGTTCCTAGCAACTGTTTCAGAATGTGATTGATGCTGTACTTACCAACATCTTGTTACTGATTACCTATGCTATTGTCGATATGTTGGTTACTATTGTTGATATGGTGGCTGCTCAAGAACAATCGGTCTTGAGACCATGGCTTGCGTCCCAGCTTCTCTTTCCCTGAGCCTTAGTTACTGAAGAATATAAAAACCCTCAGTTGAAATCAATAAACTGACAGCTTGATCAGACCTACTGTCTTGCTGTCCATTCTTTGTGTCTCTTGTCCCTTCATTCTCTCCTAGGTGGCTGCGACCCCGTTGACTGTCCTGCTGGACAGGACAAATTGGTGCCCAACGTGGGGCGTGTGCAGACCACCGACAGAGAGAACGCCGTGCCATCATTCATGGAGAGGCCTCTCGTGGTGTCGAAAGGAACACCGGTTGAGCAGTTTCACGGTTGACCCGCCGGAAGTCGAGCTCGTGGGAAATATTCACGGCGCAAATCTTACGGAGCCGAGGTAAGATGGGACAAGCATTATCACAACAAGACCTATTTTTGCAAGGTCTCATAGATTCATTCAAGACACGAGGAATTAGGGTGAAAAAGAAAGACCTCAAAACCTTTTTGGATTTTGTTGGTCTGATTTGTTCCTGGCATCCCCAGGACGGTTCTATTGATGAGAAAACTTGGTGTAGAGTAGGTGATTGTTTTAAAGATTATTATGAGGTTTTTTGGATCTGAGAAAATTCCTGTTACGGCTTTTAATTATTGGACTTTGATTTATGATATTTTAAAGATTAAGTCTCAACATCCAGATTTACATAATCTGGCTTTTGAGGGAGAACAATCTCTTAAAAAGAGTCACTCTCGGCTGTCCACACCTATCCCCTCACCTTCCCCAGGTTCTCGACCATCTTCTGTCATTATAGATATTGAGGCAGAGTCCAGTGCCAAGCCCCTGAGCAATCTGCCCCAGAAACTATATGCTCTCAGATTAATAGTCATTCACGACGCCTCTCACCCACCTCTACCTTATGCTTCAGAAGCAGCAGCTCCTTCAGCCCCTGCCTCATTACTAGAAGAGGAGCCTGTAATAGAACCCCGTAAGAGTGAGGCTTCAGATCTCCCCAAGAAGAGTGTAATATGCTGCCCTGTTATTCACATCCCTGCACGAGGTGGTGGACACCACGCCACGAACATCAACCACTGCAGTTTAAAGTTCTAAAAAATATTAAGCAAGCAGTGAAAGATTATGGCACTCAGACACCTTTTACCTTTGCCCTTATTGAGTCCTTTTCAGGCATGCATCTCCCACTTCTTTACCCAACCCCTTAGCTGAGAGAGGCAGGGTAAGATAAGCCATTTAAGGTTTATTAAAAAAAAAAAAAAAAAAAGAAAGAAGAAAGAAAGAAAAAGAAAAGAAAAGAAAAAGAAAAAGAAAAGAAAAATATGTTCTGTAACTTGATGTAACAAAAGTAATCTGATAAAGAGTGATCCAAATCCACTGTTAAATTAACTTAAAGCATGAGATGAACCTATGTGTGCTTGTTTTATAAAATATCTCCAGGTTAAAGTATTTTGAAGAAGAGTCTGGAAGTTGCAACAGGTTTGAGAGTTATATGTCTCTGTTTTGACATGTTTGGTGTTTGTGCTTATGTTTGTTTTGTCAATATTCTTGGTGTTCTATTATTTTTGTCCGGACAAAACTAAATTTTGTTTTAATATTCTTTCTCCAGTTGTGTCTTTGTCTTGAATTGTTAAGTTGTTGTTCTTGTTCTGAATTGGGTGCGTGTGTGACTGACAGACGAGATGGGACGGACCATGACTAACCCTTTTTCTCTCTCCTGGTAAATAATTTTAGAAAGGTCTAACAAATTTAACAGGACCTGGCCAGACCGGACTCCCCACCTCCACTGGAAAAAAATTCGGGTGTAATTTTCTTGCTATTTGGTCTTCAGCTTATAGTGTTGTCCTGGCATTGATTAAGTCTAACATACAGTATTCAACATGTTCAGTTAAATGCTAAAGGTACTTTTGTTTAACTCATTTAGACCTCTAAATTCTTCAGAGTTTTAAACCAAATCTCATGACTTTGGGGGTTCCAGTAGGATCCCTGGAACTCTCAAAGATTGAGACAAAATTTAAATAATGTACTTGTCATTTAAAATAATTTGGATTATAATCTCACAATATTACAAAATTATGCTAAATTTATTGCATCATATATGCTGTTAAAATAGAAGAGCATTTATGTTCATTGGTCAAAATGTTTCCTACTCATGAAATCGATCCAGATTGTAAATTACTTGTGTTCTTACTTACAAGGAAATATGTGAAATTTTGCCTTGCAGGAGAACAACGAATTCTTTAAAGATGTATAGTAAAATGGGTCATAATGTGTATATTTTCTGAATGTTTGCCTTTAAAACAATGGAGTTGAAGTCTGATTCTTTGTGAAAAACAGTGTTTTAACATCTTCTTTTAAGTAATTTTCATTTTATTGATAACCAAACCTGTTAACTAACTTCAGTAAATTCCAAGGTAGTCTCTCAAGACAACAGCTAAATTTAAGTTTTTTCAGCTCTCTTGACTTCAATAAAACAGAAGCTTAGGGGAAGCTCCAGGCCTATCAGCCATAAAACAAGGAAGGGATATGCTTGGAGTCTGCCCTTTGAAGAATTTGGGATTTGACTTTGTCCCTGTTGTGGTGATTCTTATCTGCCTTCATTTTAAAAGGGAAAAATTTCCAAATCAGCTAGAAGAAGACTGAAAAAACTTCTCTTTCCCAGTTTTGAGGAGGATTTGTGCTAAAATGTGTTTCCATGAATTAGGAGAAATGATTGAAAATTGCTTAAAGCCATTGTATTTAAAAGTTGGTATGCTTTTATTAAGAAAATGTTTTAAGAAAAGTTGAGGAATGAATCTTGTAAGCTTTGCGTATAATTGGCTATAATTTTAAAGATACTATTGCAACATTGTGTAAGTCTTTAACATTAATACCTAATACATGCTGATGTTAGAATTGATATCTGTATTCAAAAAAAGTTTTTGAAGTGTGTATATATAGCAATGCTAGTAAATACCTAAAAATAAAAATATCTCCAATTTTGAAAGCTGTTAAGAAATTGAAGCATTGAAAAAAAACAACTGAAACATTGAACTTTAGGTAGTCTCTGTTTAATGGGTAGCTTTGTCAATTGTCTATCCAGCTTCAGTAAGCTCCATTCTTGTTCCAACCTTTGAGTTTGTTACAGTTCTTAAACAGCTAAGAGATGATTTTATGCACTAATTCCCATGTTTAAGGTTATATCTCCCTTTTGGTGACTGACTAAGGAAATATACATTTTGCCTTTCAGTTAGATAATCCCTTGTGTTCTGTATATTGTCTTTGTTAAATTCTCATGATTTAAAAGAACTGTGTTTAAGGGTATTTTTGGTATGTATTTACTTTAAAATGTTTGGGTGATCATTTATAAGTGATAAAAAAAAATTTTTTTTATGTGTTGCTGTTTGAATCAGTCTGACTAAATGAATGGATATTGTAATGAGGAATCTTTGATCAGATACTTTAAGAACTCTTGGCATATTTAATAGGTTTAACTCTTCTGGTTCTGGAATTTTTAAATAGGCCCCTAGTAGTCTCAAAGTCAGAAGAATGTGTTTCAAAGGTTGCATCTTTCGGTTAGTGAAATTAATTATAGAACAGATAATTGATTAGATCTGTAAAAAAAAAAAAATGGTGGGGGAGGAGGCAATTGCAGAAAAGACATTGGGAAACCTTGCCAGTGGGGAGCCAGGACAGCTAAGTCTAAAAAGTACAAGAGTGTGTAAAATCCTACAGGTGGTATCAGAGCTAAACATAGATATTTTATTTTCTAGGATTCCAGCAAGCCTATTGCATCCATTAAAGCTAAAGTTTAATTGTAAACTATAGGTATGGTTTATTCAGATTACTAAGAGCAAAATGTAATTCTGAACAATTGGTAACTTGAATATATTTAACAGAATTCTCAAGTAGCTGTTATAAAAGCTGTTTTGTTTTATGTGCGTTACCTGATATGCATGTACATGTTTATGAATGAGAATTGCTAAGCTAAATCCTTTTTTAAAATTATGTATAGATGCATAATTAAGCTCTTAGAGAGTCATGTCTGTTACTGTTTTCTCAGGATCTACAAGATCTGTTCAGCTTAATAGTTCTACACGATTTTAAATGGACTTACTGCTAGCGTACAGTTTCAAGATTGGCCATGAGAGCCCAAATCCTCATAAGCTAGATGGAAAATATATGAGTATATGTATGCAAGTGTTTAATGATAACTCAGATGTCAGAGAATGTTAAAATGCTCCAACATGGGAAACAGCTCTTACAGCAGACTCATAGACTGTCAATTTTAAGAAGCACTCAGTGGCCTCAGAATCAGCCCAAAAGGCATTCTGATCTGACAGGAGAGCCAGCAAGAGAGCAAGCATATCAGGTGTGGAATGCCAGGACACCGCTGCTAAGAGTGTCCCTCCGTGAAAGAGCTCAGTGGTCCACGCCCCAGTGCAAAGAAGCAACCACCGAGGATGGTTGTGCTCTTCTCTCAATGGAGGAGAGAACTTCCACTTTGTGTGTTGCCAGGTCTAATGGGGTTGTTGTTGATTCAAGAGGCTTCCACAGCCTAAACATTGCGTGTCTGGAGCCTCAGGTGATAATTGACGTCACATATAAGAGTGCTAATTTGTTAAATCCACTAGAGTCACTGTGTACACTGACTTCCCATGCAGGACCATATATTTAGAGTTATAGTAAAAGTAATAGTACATCTTGCTGTATTTTAGTATAAAGATTTATCATCTCAGTTTTGGTTAGGTCTGAATATTTAACTCTTTTGCTCTAATAAGTCAGCTTGCATTTACCTGTCCTGTGATGGTCTTATATCCTGATGCTGTATGCTAATCCTTACATTGTTACTGTGCCTTCTGATTGATCTAGGTTAGCAATTTTATGCAGTTCAAAAGAAGTTTCACATGTTCCATTGAGTTCATTGAATATGTTCCAAAATTTGAGACTTCAAGGAGTTAATTTAGACAGATGTAAATCTAGTCCACAGTCTTAAATTAAAGTTTACTCTGACAAAGATTGAAACCTAACAATTCTTTTACATCTAAGTTCTGAAGCTCAAGTGTTCAAACTGCTAACCGAACTCACAACCTGCTAGGCTGGGAAAGTTAACTATGTTATGTCTTGTTATTTAGACTTCAAGAAAGAGAAACCTTTCAAGTGCCAGAATGTACATCGAACACCTAATGACTTCTGCCTTCTATCAGGAACCACTAGATGGATCCCCTACAGCTGCTGTTACCCAACGGCGCCCCCCCCCTCAGCAGGAAGTAGTTAAGAACAGATGACGGCGTCCCTTTTCCCTAAAAGCAGCTGGGGTCCATTTCTGTGTTTGGAAATGTAGGAGCTAGATGGGATAATGGGCAGTTAGGGTCCCCGGTTCCTGGTAAAACTGTCTTGTGTACATGTAACAATGTTAGTGTTATGAGATTCTTGAATGTTTGTATTTTCAACAATACTTGTACATTGTTAAATATGTCTTTTTGAATTTCACCAGTCAGCTACTCCCCAATATACCATCATATATGTGTCACTCCAGTAAAAGTCCACAATGTTTTGGCCAGAGTGATAAAAATCAATCAATACCTCCAGGGACAATGGTCTAGCGCCTTCCTAAATTTCACCAGTTAGCCACCAGTATAATTAAAGTGAATGAGACCCGAGTTCCACTCATGTCAGGAGAAGTTATTCTAAATGGCATTAAACTGGCAGCCTGCATGTTGAAGGAATGGAGCAGGATGATGGCCTTAGAAACCTTGATGGTTGCTGTGCTAGTAGTCGCCATGCTCTTCCTGTACTGCATGCGCAAACAGCAGGCCTGGGAGCAAGTTGTCATTGGACAAGTCATGATGGCACTGGCTGTGGAAAATCCTAGCGCTCAAGTTTGGCTGAGCATGATGTGTTAATAGGTGATCAGAGACGGATAAGATCTGACGAGACTCTCCAAGTGATAACCCCCCACATCATGCCATGCGGCTCCAGTCTTCAAAGAGGCTTGTCTAATATAATGGGGCACAGCCTTTGCCAGATAAGTGTTTAGCCAATGACGGGCACCTTTCTGATACCCCATCAACCTAAGACAGGGAGCCCTGGATGACTGGCAGGGCTTCCCAGAGACGGGTAAGAGCTGAGGGTCCCTCAGAATGAACCTAAGACAGGCAGCGCTTATCTTGCTTCACAAACCTTTCTCTTTTCGCCGCTTTCATTGATATATAGAAAAAAGGGGGAGATGTCAGGAGCCGTGCACTATAGCCACACTGAAGCCATTTTGAATATAGACTTATGGGACAGTGGAAACCCCCGGTTGGCTAGATGCTTGGGAAAGAAGTTATGAAACTAATCACACGCTTAGCTTCAATTGTTCCTAGCAACTGTTTCAGAATGTGATTGATGCTGTACTTACCAACATCTTGTTACTGATTACCTATGCTATTGTCGATATGTTGGTTACTATTGTTGATATGGTGGCTGCTCAAGAACAATCGGTCTTGAGACCATGGCTTGCGTCCCAGCTTCTCTTTCCCTGAGCCTTAGTTACTGAAGAATATAAAAACCCTCAGTTGAAATCAATAAACTGACAGCTTGATCAGACCTACTGTCTTGCTGTCCATTCTTTGTGTCTCTTGTCCCTTCATTCTCTCCTAGGTGGCTGCGACCCCGTTGACTGTCCTGCTGGACAGGACAGGACCTAGTTTCCTTGTGCACAGGAAGCCTGGGGGCTAGGGAATGGGCTCTACTGGTTGGAGACGGAACCTCAAAGAGACAGGTGTTGGGGTGGGTGCAGTGGCTCAACAGGCTAATCCTTTACCTCCAAGTACTGGCATCCCATGTAGGCACTGGTTCCTGTCCGAGCTGCTCCATTTCCCATCCAGCTCCCTGCTTGTGGCCTGGGAAAGCAGTTGAGGATGACCCAAAGCCTTGGGGCCCTGCATCCATGTGGGAGACCTGGAAGAAACTCCTGTCTTTGGATCAGCACAGCTATGGTTGTTGTGGTCATTTGGGGATTGAAAGCAACAGATGGAAGATCTTCCTCTCTGTCTCTCCTTCTCTTTGTAAATCTGCCTTTCAAATAAAATAAATAAATGAGAGAGAGAGAGAGAGAGAGAGAGAGAGAGAGAGAGAGAGAGAGAATGTGTGTGTGTGTGTGTTGGGTGTTCCCTCGGCAGGCCTGTAACGCAGAGAGTGCAGAGCTACACCCAGTGCCCTCGCTCTGTCAGGAATCACCTGTTTTCCGTTCAGCCACTGGAAGTTCGGGGGCGGGGGGAAGCAACGAGGGGTGCACCACAGCCCTGGCGTGTGGCAAGTGGGCAGCTCCTAGCCTCACCAAGCCCTGCTTGCCCACGGGTGGCTGTCATCTGCTGAGTGCTATGACGGGCCATGGTCTTGGAGGCATATCCTCCGGCTGACAGACCACAGGGAATGGGGATGCCCACGCGGGACTCCCTGGGCAGGACAGGAAGGAGGCTAGCTCCTGGGATAGGCAGAGGCAAGGAGATCGGGCTGTGGGCAGCGGGGCCCTCAGGGTCTCTCTTAAGAGTTTGGCTGGATGCTTTCCTGGCATCCCATAAATGCTGCCAGGCTCACGATTTGGTGTCCTCACAGGGCACTGTCCCTCCCCTCCTGCTACCTGAAGGCAGGCCCCCATGTAGTCTCCCCTTTCTGTCTCCAGCCTCGCCTGCAGTATTGGCTTGTGTCACTGTTAATCGAATGCCTAAGACCGACCACCTAGGAAGGAATGAAGTTGATGCAGCTCATGGCGTCAGAGGTTCTGGGTCAGGGTGCTGGCTTTGGCCCAGGCCCTCTTGGCTGTGACCCACTATGACGGATAGCAGGAGCCTGTGGGGTGACAGTGGTCACATCTCAGCATCAGAAGCCGAGTGGGGGGCACTGGGTGGGGCCAGGCCCTTCCAACAGCCAGGGGTCGCATGACAGCCACCTTGATCCCTCCTCAGCATCTCCCACTGGGACCCACCACGGCACACATCACAGTGAGAACCTCAACATCTGGGTCTTCAAGGGATGCTGGAGCCACAGGCAAAACGCAGCACCTGGGATGGGCGTGGCGAGGGCTTGTGCCACTCCTGGCATCTGTGGGGTGCCTTTGCCTGCTCGCTTGAGATGTCAGATCCAATGGCAAACACCAGAAGCAGGGAGTGCCAGGGTGGCCCAGAATCCATCCTAGTATCTCCAGCACTCTGTGTGCGCTAGGCTGGGACGGAGTGTGCTGGTTCATTCACAGCAACCCTACAAGGTAGGCGTGACTGTGCTCACGTCACTCGTGGGGAAGCTGAGGCACCCGGGTGGAGCCAAGTTCAAAGCCAGGTCATTTGGACTCAGGCTCTGCCTTCCCACTAAGCTGTGCTCATTCTGTGCAGACTGCCCTCCCCCTCCCCTTCTTGCCCTCCACTCTCCCACTTTCTGCCCCCTCCCTGCCCCGTGTTTCCACAGCTCCCCCTGCTGGACCCACTGTGCATAGACTTTCTACTCCAGAATGAGAACAGTGACTCCCTCTGGTACCTGGGGGCGCCTGTGGGCACTTTGAAGTTTACAAAATATGATGGGTAAGGTTCAGAGGAAGCCAACGATATAAATGTGCAGTTATGAAAACATTCAGGGAACCTGGCGCTGGAGTCAGCCACGGCCGCTGCACTGATGATTCAACACCAAACTGGAGCCGTGGGTCTCATAAAACCTCCGGCATTTTGAAGTGGGGCTGAATGCACTGATGATGACTTAACCTTCCTGTAGTAGCTATAAAAGGCTTGAGACTGCACTAGCTGGGAGTGCAAGGTCCCTGCCCTGTGACTGCAGCTGGGATTTGCTGCACTTGCAGGGAATAGGAGGATGCGCCGGAGCTGTGGTGCCCCCGTCCACACCCACAGACCACTGCTGTTCTCTCTGTCCAATGGCCAGGGACAGCCCTAAGCCAGCGGCACTTCCCAGATACGGCAGAGCAGCCAGTGCTCTGCTATCACCGTGCGCCTGGCTTTCACGTGCTCAAAGTGTGGTCCCCAGCACAGCGGCGTAGGGGGGTGAGGGGTCACCAGGAGCGACCTTCAGGAGCAGCTGAGCCCATTACCAAATCCATGGTGATCCCGGGGTGGCTTTGTTGCCACTCTCTGCTGAGGGAGGTCCTCAGGCCTTGTTCTGTGGCCGGGAGCTGAGTGGAGGCCAGGTCTTGCTCTGGACTGGCAGGGCCACCAGAACTGTGTGGTGCCAACCACAGTATTCTCTGTGGGTGGTCCCAGCTTGGGTGTCTGTTTACAGGGGCAGGAAACAGAGGAGCTGGGTGGCTGAGCAGGAAATGAGTGGGCCACGGGTTCCCAGGAGAGAATGAGAAAGCCTAATAGGGGAGGGTGCTGGCTACTGATTTGCAGGGTATAGAGCTGTGCTCTGATGCTGAATTCCCTATATGATGCCAAGTGCCTTGTAACTGGAGAGCAGAGTGGGGGTGTGGCCTGATGGACGGGCTCAGGGGGTTGCTATGTGAAACTTCCCTCAGGAGGGTGAACGTGGAAACAGGGGGACCAGGGAGGAGTGGACTGCCCTATCCTGGGCTCCATGAGGAGCAGTGGTCAGATCTGGGGGGCGATTTAGAGGGACAGCCAGCAGGACCTCTGAGTGGCCCCACATGAAGGAGGGACCACTCTGGCAAACCACTCCAGGTAGGTTCCTGCTGCTCACACGATGGGCACCTCTGACTTTGCTTCCTGCCCCTGGCTGGACAGAATACCCCGTGACATCTACTGTGCGAGGAGGTGAGGCAACTGTAGAACATCCAATGAGGACCTGAGTGCCAGCTCCTTCTCATATCAGTCACCACCACCTTTGCTCCTCCTGTTGCCAACATCTGGGAATGCCCCTTGGGCCAGATGGAGGCCAAAAGCCAGGAACTCCATCCCATTTCCCACATGGCTGGCAGGAACACATGCTGCCTCCTTGGGCTCGCGGCAGCAGGAAGCCGTGGTCAGGACTGGAATGCAAGCACGGCATCCGCAGCCATGTCCTGGCGTCTGCTCCAAGTGCCTGCCCTAAAAGACACGTTCAATGCCACTCATTCATGGAATGGGGCAAGGTGGGCAGGAAGTCGTGGAGTTTCCGGGGATCTCCCTGTGCAGTGGGCTGAAAGCTTCTGGAACCCTGTCCCTCAGGGTTAGCAAGCTAGCTTCATTACATGGTGCTGGGGGCCAACTTAACCTTCACCTCAGCCATTCCCCAGGAATGGTGAAAGATGCGGGGGTGAAGGTGCCATCCTCTGTTGCTAGAGGATTCCAGGGGACCCTGCACGCCGCCTGCCTCCGGCCCCCTCAGCAGCTACTTGCAGACACTGAGCGCTTGGGGGGATTTATAATGCCAGTACGCGAGAGCATGGGTCATATGCATACTTCATGATGTCACAGCATGGTCTGAGAGCTAGGAGCTGGTTTTGCATTTACAAACAGGTAAAAGCATCAAAGTAAGAACAATATTTTGTGATGTGTGAATGTATCTGAAATTCAATTCCCAACAAACCTAAATAAAGTTGCCTTGGACGGCGGCCACATGTCTTGGTTTGCAAGTGGCATGGCACTTGATGATGGCAGGAGGCCTGCACATTTGGCAAACCGGAACCTCAATGCCTGGCCCTTTCCAATTCAAGGGTGGGGCCCTTGGTGAAGCCTCTGTCTGCCTGCAGGCCCTGGGCCCAGCGCCGGGGGAGGTCTCGGTGCACTACAGTCCTTAGCCGATCCAGGCAGGCAGGAGTCTCCCCACCTGGACCTGCATTCATCCTGATCCAGGCAAGAAGCTGTGACTGGACACAGTAATTGTAGGAGTTACTTAGCCCTGGGCAATGGGGAAACCCTCGGAGCTGGCGGGGAGGGCCAAGGGCAGGAGCCGCCTGTGTCCTTGCTGGGTTTGTAGGGATTGCCTGCAGCTCCTACCTTTCCAGGTCTGGGGCTGGCCGCTCCCTCCAGGCCCCTCCTGTCTGGCTCCATGCCCAGCCCCTGGGGCAGGCCCACCTGCTAGTAGCTAGGGAAGTGATCCCCACCTTTGGCGCCCTGCTGAGGCTTTATTAATTGTTTATATCGCAGTCTGTTAATTGGCAATAACTGCAGCGCTGAAAGTGTTTTAATCACCTCCCTCCCCGCCCTGCGGCTGTGAGGGACTGGTGGATTCAATAAAGTGAGGCAGGATTAGCACCTCCTTCATTATCACAGTCAGACAGACTGCCAACACCTGCCAGGCAAGTGCAGCCGAGGAGGAGGCTGCCTTCGCTACCTCCCTGGCACTTAGCGGGTGAGGCAGGGGGGCACGAACACACCTGCCCCTGCACACAGGTACCTACACCACACACAGGTACACAAACAGATACACACCTAAGTACACACGCAGGTACAATACAGGCACACAGTGGCACAGACACATACACAGAGATACACACATGTATAAACAGTACATACATATAAGCCACACACATAAGTACACACATGCACACACCAACACACATGTACACATGTACACACAGATAAACACACAGATCCACCTCAGGCACACACGTGTCCCCATTCCATCAGTGATTCTAAAGCACCTGCTGCGTGTGCCTCTGCTGGGCTTCCATCAGCCTCTCCAGGGAGAGGCCAAAGGCCTGGGGCTAGGAGATTGTTCCACCCTCCCGGGATCCTAGGGGCGGTGCTGGGGACAGCATGGGGGCAGCCCAGGGCTCAGTGCAGCCATGTGGTCAGTCTGGCATGGTGGGAGGGATGAGGCAAGAGGAGAAGCCGGGGTCCCCAGGGCAGCTGAGTTCTCAGATTCCAGTCGGAGGGCTTAGCCATGCCATGGAGATGCTGCTGGGTGGCTGGGCTCCCTGCCCGTTGCTTTGTCCCCTGGACTATGAGTGAGGCGGGGCCTGGACCTGGGCAAGCACTGACAAGGAGCGGTACATCAGCCCACACCACCGCCTTCTGAGGAAGTCTGGCTCTTCCAGGCCCCAGTCCCTCAGGGGTTCCCTGGGACCCTGGCAGCGCAGGGACAGGACTGTCCAGCTACTCAAGGCTGGGGTAGGTGCCTGGGAGAATGGCCAGGGTGAGACCCGTCCCTGAAGCAGGAGGAGCATGTGGACCTGGCCAAGAGCCTCCTGTCTGTAGGTTCTGAGGTCAGACAAGGATCTTCCATCTGGACGTGTGATCTCCATCCAGGAGAAGCTAGGCAACTGCCCTGGTGGGCGGGATGATAACCTGGCCCTGCTGCCCTTCCAGCCCTGCCCTGCCCCAGGCCGCCCCAGCTGGGCTCCTGGTGCTCCCTGCATGTGCTCTCTGCCCCTCGTACTTCAGGCTGCTCCCCTCCGTGAGGCAGAGCTGTGCTCACTCCCTCATGCTCAACTGTGCTCACCTCCTGTACCCTGTGCCCATTGTGGAATCCAGCCACAAAACGGAGTCACTTTGGTTCAGGCCTGCGTAAGTTTGCTAACCTGCTCTTTATGTTTCTATACAAAATGCTTTGCTAGCCTCCTGCTTTTTGGGCCAAAGTACAATGTGTAACATGCCCTGCCAGTAACCCTCGGTTTCAGGAACTAATATTGTATGTCTTGCTACCCCCATTGTTTCCTTGGCTGTCTCTAACAGCTGTCCAACTCACCCATTGTTCTCATGGCTGCCCCATACTCACCTGGTTGCCATAGCTGCATAACTTACCTATTCTATAAAAGCCCATCTAACTCTCACTTCAGGGTCACTCTCTAAAGGAAAGGAGAGCTGACCCCGGCTGTTTGGTCTGTTTATCTGCCTCCTCAATAAGCTTTGCTGCTTTGCAGAGTTGTCTGGGCTGCGCTTCTCGGGGAGAGGCTCAGGTTGGATGTGACACCATCTCCTGCTGCCACTCCTGGCCCACAGGGCTGGGGGAGAGGGAGGCAAGGCCATGGTCCCAGCCCTGCAGGGTGGCCTCTCTTCTCCAAGGTCCCCAGAGATGGTCTGCATGTAACACCAGGCAGAGATGGGGGGGGGGCGCCAAACCCTGGAGGACTGGCCCAGGCCCTGGAGGTCCAAGACGTCTTTCTCAGCAGAGCCTTGGGCCCCACTGCCGTTGGCATCTTCATATTGAGCCACCTGGGAACATCACGGGATAGGAACAAGAGTTCAACAGATGAGATTTGACTGAGAGAAATGGAGACCTAATTATCAATGCATTTAACAAGATCGGGGCTAGCACTGTGACACAGCCAGTAATGGTGCTGCCACCACTGGCATCCCATGTGGGCACTGATTCGAGATCCAGATGCTCCAGTTTCAATCCAGTTCCTTGCTAACAGCCTGGGAAAGCAGCCGCAGATGGCCCACGTGCTGGGGCTGCTGCACTCACGTGGGAACCTCAGAGGAAGCTCCTGGCTTCTGCCTGGCGCAGTCCTGGATGTTATGACTAATTGGGGGATGAAACAGCAGATGGGAGATTTTCTCTCTCTTTCTCTCTCTGATTGCACTTTTTCAAGTAGATGAAGTAAATCTTTAAGAAACAAAACAGGGCCCAGTGCAGTAGCCTAGTGGCTAAAGTCCTTGCTTCGTATGCACCTGGATCCCATATAGGGGCCCATTTGCGTCCTGGCTGCTCCACTTCCCTTCTAGTTCCCTGCTTGTGGCCTGGGAAAGCAGTCGAGCACAATCCAAAGCCTTGGGACCCTGCACCCACGTGGGAGGCCAGGAAGAAGCTCCTGGCTTTGGATGCAGCATAAACTGCAGATAGAGGATCTTTCTCTCTGTCTCTCCTTCTCTCTGTAAATCTGACTTTCCAGTAAAAATAAATAAATCTTAAAAGAGAGAGAGAGAGAGAGAAACAAAACAAAACAAGTGAAGTGCTGGGGGGCAGCATGGTGGCTAAATAGGCTAATCATCTGCTTTGTGGTGCTGACATCACATATGGGTGCCGGCTTTAGTCCTGATGCTCCATTTCTTTTCTTTTCTTTTCTTTTCTTTCTTTCTTTTTTTTTTTTTTTTGAGAACAGGAATATATTTACTGAAATGTGCAATGCATCTGCATTGTTTTCTTTTTTTCTTCTTTTTCTTTTTCCCTCTTCTTCCTTCTCTGCAGGCACAGGGTGTTCCACTTCTGATCCAGCTCCCTGCTTGTGACCTGGAAAAGAAGTGGAGGATGGCCCGAAGCCTTTGGACCCTGCGCTTACATGGGAGACCTGGAAGCTCCTGGCTTCAGATGAACTCAGCTCTGGCCTTTGCAGCCATTTGTGGAGTGAACCAGCAGATGGATAGAATCTTTCCATCTGCCTCTCCTCTCTGTAAAGCTGCCTTTCAAGTAAAAATAAATGAATAAATAAACTTTTCTAAAAACAAAATTGAAGAGCTTTTCCCTCCCATATGAAAGTCCAAGGGGCTCTGCTGTGTGTGACCCTCAGGGACCAGGACTCTGATATTTCTGGCCATGCCTGGACTCCATCCCACAAGCATCTCTATTCCAGGATGGCTGCCACAGATCCAGCCATCTCCTCAAAGGGCATGTGCCAGCTGTATTAAAGCAAACTTTCCAGAAGCTTCTAGAGGCCACCCATAGCCAAAACAAGGTCTTCATAGTGTAGGTTGCAGGAGCAGCTTCTGCATTCAGTGTGTTCTTCGTCTTCCAGCATCCCGGTTGTGTCTGCAGGAGGCTGCACAGAAGCCTGGCCCAGGGACAGGGCTGAAGTACAGCTGGCAGTGGGGGCCTGGCAATGGGTGAAGCCTTCCAGGCTGATGTCAGGTGGTGTGAGGGCAGCCTACTGCCCCCTCTCCTCATCCCTGTTCCGCAGGTGCCCCGCTCAGCTTCAGGTGAGGCAGACTAGGCCACAGAGGAGCTCAGCTCTGGGCCAGGTGGTGGGTGCAGAGGAGCCAGGGCAGCACCCACTCCTGCAGAGACTGAAGGTGCCAGGCATGCCCACGGAGGCCCCTCCCTCGTCCACTGCCCTGCGTCCCCTCTGTCCTCTCACTTGCTTTTCTCCACCTCTTCTTCTGCCTCAGCTCACGTGGTTCCAGTCACCCACCATCCTCCTGATGGATCCAGCATGAGCCCTTGTCCTTTCCCACACAATCAGCCCCACCTGGGTGACACCCCAGATGAGTCCCTAGGACGGAGGCTTTGCTCACGACCTTGGCTTTGGTCCCTGAAGGCGATGCGCACCTGTCTCCTGGTGAACACTCGGGTTGGGCCCTGAAGGGAAGTGTGGCTGGGGCAGGGCCCCGCCTCCTGACCACACTCCTGGGTCCCTGCTGGGGGAGCCCTCCTCCTAGGCCACGTGACTCCTGGCTGCAGGTATGCACCTGACCTCGGCCAACCAGACTCCGCAGCCCCAGGGCCTTGGGTCTCTGTGGGAGTTGTCCATCCCCACCCCACTGTCCGCCTGTGAATGAAGCCAGCACAGAGGTGAACCGGGGTAGCACCCCTATGACAACGTTCTCTGGGCCCAGGGCCTGAGCCAGAGTCCACTCCCCACCTCTTGCTCTTCTGCACCAGCTACTTTGAGTGCAGAGCCCACGACACAGCGCTTGATGACTATGTGGGTTCAGGGAGTCACAGGTATTGGGAATACTGAACTGGAGATGTTTGAGTCCTGGAGAAAAGAGCCTGTGAGACTCCCCGAGGGGCTATCCTTGCAGATGAGCCTGGCACAGGAGGCTCCCAGGGCTACTCCGTCTCCGCCAAGAAACCCTCCCTCTTTAGTGTGTACCTGTTTGTTGTGTCTGGCTTCCTCCTGGACGTTTGTACCTGGAGAGCCTGTGTGCATCCTGCCTGCCATCTGTCTAAAACCCAGCCCAGCCTTCCCAACCCAGCTGTCCCCTGCTAGTCTGGAATTGAGTGCCAGAGTTTGTACGGAACACAGAAAGGACAGGGCCAGCACCCCTTGCCAGGGATCCCTGAGGATGGTTCCCTGGCAGCGACTAGGGGGCCACCTGGAAGCTGGCATGGCAAACTGAAGTCATAACAAAAATAAATAAATAAATAAAATAAATAACTGCAGGGCAAAATAAAGACTTTCCAGGGAGTCCATCCATCCAGCTGCCTGCAGCTGCCTGGCCAAAAGCCCTGGAAGCCGGGCAGGAAGCTGCTGTTCCACCCCATGCTTGCTCAGGGCCAGATCCAGTGCACAGGCCTGGGTTTGTCCTGAACCCCTCCGCATCAGGCGTGCACTGTGAATCCATCTCAGCATACGCACTGCCAGGTCCAAGGGCAATGCCAAGTGTTGTTCGTTGGAAAGTGCAGGAATGACATTTTCTAGGGAGCTTGCATTTAATCAGAGGGCTTGACTGGGAAGAAGTTTTTACAGCAAAAACGGGGGGCTGTTTCCAGAAAACTAGTGTCACTTTGCAAGAACAGATGGGGTGCAGGGGGGCCAGTACCCAAGTTGATTAATGGGAGAGACAGTTGTCCTGGGTGTTGGGGACAACCAGGCACCGTGGCTGGCCACGAAGGGTGTCTGCCCTCTGCCTCCCTGCTATCCCCTCCAACTGGCCACTGCCCCTTCTCCTGGACCCACAGCTTTGGAAGAGGCCTTTGGGAGAGTGAGTCACACCACAGTGCTTGGAGCTAGGGAATTTGTAAGGTTCACATGAACTACCGGGCCACTGTTTCATAATCACCTAGTTCTCTTTCCCTCCCTTTATACCATGCACCCCTCCCTTCTGCTCCCCCTCGAGGGCCACCCCACCATCCTTCTGTCATGGGCTGCTTAGATGGGATTGACAGATTGGTTGTGCTCTGCCTGGGGGTGGGACCTGGAGATGTATAGACAATCAGTGAGGCTCCCTAGCCACGGGAATTGGTTCACAGAGAGGCACATGATGCAGCTCAGACCAATGAGACACGAGGAAGCGGTCCTAGGTGGTTCTGGGAAGGGCATCCTTTTGCTGGTTCAGAGCTGACCTCACCTCTGCAGGAGGGAAGCTGTGGGGAGGGGGCAGCAGATGGGGGCAGTCTTCTGGTAATCGTGACACCATAAAGGGCAGAAATGACAGACAGGGTCTCCAGTGATGTCACTGGATTGCTGGATCCAACCTTACCTGAAGCAATTAACTTTGTATTGTTTAAACTTATGGAAGCTAGGGAACTGGAGTGTGGCACAGTGCATTAAACTACTGCCCGCCATGCTGCCGGCATTTGTATCAGAGAGCAATTTGAGATGTAACTACTCCAGATCCAGCTACCTGCTCCTGCTAATGTTCCTGGGAAGCAGCAGGGGAGGGCTCAAGTGCTTGGGAGACATGGATGAAGTTCCAGGTTCCTGGTTTTGGCCTGGACCATCTTTAGCTGTTGAGGCCGTTTGGGGGAATGAACCAGTGGATAGAACAGCTCTCTTTCTCTGTAACTCTGCTTTTCAACTAAATTTTTGTAAGCAAACGTTGTATGAGCTGGAAAGCCCCTCTGTTTGAGCCGGCATCTTCCCTGCTCACAGCTAAAGTCCCACCTCCTGATGCTGGGGAGGTTCATGACCACAAGGAACACAAAGATGCAGTCCCAACAGATCATGGCCAAGGATAGTGAGGGAGGCATCTCAGTGTCGGTATCAGCCTGGCCTCAGCATCCTCGGGGGTGGGGTGCTGGTGGGGGGAAAGCTCCTCCCATGTGAACTCCAGAGACCCCCAGGGCAGAGCTACACCCTGTCCCAGCTGGTGGGGGTGTGGCTTTCTAGCTTGATGGGTGGAGAAGGAAGAAGAGGAGGAACTGCTCTGAAGGACTGCTCCCGAAATCCAAAGGAGTTCAGCAGCACCACACCTTTTAAAGTTTTCCTTCGTGAGATCAGCACAGTGGCTCAGCATACTAAGCCCCTACTTGTAAGCACAGGCATCCCATGTGGGCAATGGTTCTAGTCCCAGCTGCTCCACTTCCCATCCAGCTCCCTGCTTATGACCTGGGAAAGCAGTAGAGGATGGCCCCAAAGTTTGGGACCCTGCACCTGTGTGGGATACCCTAAAACTTGCCCCCTCATCTTCAAGCCAGACCGTGGGGTGGAGTGGTGATTGATGGCTGCCACAGAGTTTATTTCCAACCAAACCCAGAATGGATGGTGGAATTATCCACAGATGCAGCCGTCCTGAGGCTGTTTTCCCTTCCCCTAACCTCCTCCTTTAAAAAGGCCCTTCCCCGTCTGTTTCAGCTCTTCTTCCCCTGCAGCCCATTCCTTCAAATCTCTCTTTCTGCTGAAGCCCGTGACCAGGCTTCCCTGAAATAAAGGCCATCTAAATTCTTTTCATATATTTGGCTGAGTTATTCTTTCCCTGGTGAGTGGTGACTCTAACAGTGATGTGGTCTGACCTTCCTGGGGCACCGTTCTGGGTTGTGGGGGTGCTGCTTTGTGCTTGGTGCTCCCTTGGCTGCAGGGCTGGGTCTATGGGTAGCAGGAGGAGCACTGACTTCCTCCTGGTCCCTCTTGTCCTTGTCTTTCGGTCAGGACCACCTGCTGGAGCAGGTGGGAGGCTGCTGACCCCTAGGAGATGAATTTTGGGGAATCCGCTCTGCCTATTAGGCCATGGTGACATTCCTCTAGTATGCCATCTTCCCTGTGTCCCAGCAGGTGACCCAGGAGAAGCCGGCAGCGTACCTGTCCCACTCAGATACCAGAAGGTAGCCAATGTCCAGACCAGACCTGCCCTGGGGACCCCTTCAAGACCACTTGGAGGGCTTGTGAACATTCTAGATCCGTAAGGCCTCAGGTGGCTGCTCCCCGAGCCAGGCTCACTGTGTCTTCCTGTGATTCCCCTCACCTACACCCATGGCTGCTAGGAGGAGGTGACAGTGCCCCCCAACTTCACATAGTGACTTCGCCCGCTGGCCCCTTGGCCAGCGCTGCTGTCTTAGTGAGCACAGAGCCCATTGTAAGGATTAGGGGATGGTGTTCCTGCTGTGGTGTGCGTGTGTGACTGCCCAGGGTCCCAGCAGCTGTGCTGTGAGTGCCAACACACAAGGCTTGTGTGCCAAGGCTTGTCTGCTAGGCAGGTGCTTATGGCTCCAGGACATCCCCCTTCCCCTGCCAAGGGCTGCTGCCTGGGGTCCTTCCAGGTGCTCAGGCCATCTGAGGGCTCTTCCAGCTTCTACCCCCTTCCCTTGGCATTTGGTCTGTCCAGGAGCTTGAGTTGACAAGTTCCCGTCCTCATACTGTCCTTTACCTTTGGGGATAGCTGGCATGTCCTGAGCATTTTGCAAATGTGTACACTGCTATTTTCTCATGGGTCACATCTCTGGGTGAAGAAGGGCAGGGCTCCTGGGGGCTGATGTGGACTGATGGAGCCAGCCCACATGCCTGTCTCCAGCTGACCTCACTTCTGTGAGGGTGCCAAGGATATACTGGCCTCTTTTTTGCCAGTTGGCATGAATCACCATGTGGTCCAGGTTGGCACTGGTGACTTCTGCAACATGGCGCAGCTCCTGCCAAGTGCCTGAGAAAATGCCCCAAGGGCAGGTTTTCTGCTTCTGAGTGCCCTGTCAACAGACACAGTCATGTCCACACACCAGCCCCTCACGGAGGATGATCTCGGCATGCTCAGGCTCTCCCCCAACCTGCAGAAATTCACATCCCTGAACCCCTTGCTTTTTTCTGGGTACCTCTCTGTTCTTCCCCATCCAGATTCTGTGATTTATAATCCAGACCATGCTGAGTCCGGATCGTGCCTGTTTGGTGGTGGGATGGGATTGGAGAGGAGGGGTGGAGGGTTGCACACTAGCCAGAGGTGAGTCTTCAGGGGGCGCAGCAAGGGAACAACTGGGAGCTGGGGTGCTGCTGTGCCCTCATCATCCTCCCAGATCTCACTGACCCATCCCCTCGCTTTCACACCAGGGAGCTGGTGAGGCCATAAATTCAGCTGACGTTGCAATCCGGCAACTTCAAGATCAGTCTCCAAGTTTAGGCACCAGCAGCCCAGCTCCGTGGTTATGAGCAATAAAAAGACTTCCCCAGCAGTGTCGTTTAATGGCCTTGCGTTCCATTCTGTGCCTCGAGGCAAACAATTTGATTGGAGCCTGTCATTCTCCTGCTTTGAATTATCCAGGGCTGGGAACAGCCATCAGGCCTGGAAGCCAGCACCCCCACCCTTGCAGATGGCTCCACGGCAGTTCCTACGAGTACTTGCTGTTGGCTGGCACACAGTCCCAGGAGACCACAGGGCACAGTGCCATCAGCTGTCCAGCTCTGTGCGCCGTCAGCAGTGCCCCTCTTCCTGTCACATGGACAGGAGCCTGCTGATATCCGCCCCATGGAGTCCAGAGAGCCACTTCCAAGGAGCTGCCTCGCGCCCCTCAGGGCTTTGCACAGCTCTCACGCCTGGTACTCAACTATGATTCAGCATGAAGGGGTTGTAAACATCCCACATGTGACTTTTAAACAGTTCAGTGAGAATGAGGGATTTGTGGGAGAGTCGAGGAAGCAGGTCACAGAGGGGAAGGATGGGCATTGTTACTCAGGAAGGACGGGAATACGGCAGCTTGGACTGGAGTAGCACGGGGGATGTCTCCTAGCCATGAAATGCCTTGGCGTATGCCACCTTCCATCCCTGGGTGGCAGGGAGGTGTCTCCTGAAACACAGGCCTGACTGGACTGTTCCCCTAGATCTTGGAAGTATCCAACCCAGGGTATGTACCCTCCCCTGTGACTCCCGGCAGGGGTCTCCGTGCCTTGCTGTGTGTTGTCTCTCCTTCTCTGGGCTGTGAGCCCATGAGAGCAGGGAGTCTGCCTGCTCCCCATCCTGGGATGGGCTGGAAATGGCCTGGTGCGAGCACATGAGGATCCCACAGAAAGAAGACCCAGCCTGACCTGCGGTGGCCTGAAGAAGACCCCTTCCTCCTGGTTTGTGTTTTCTTACAGAATGCAAGATAGCAGCGGGACCTTGATCAGGGATGTTGGATGGCCGGAAATGGGCCAGTTATTATCAGAAATCGAGTCTGGGCAAGGAGCTGACCCAAGAGCTGGAACCCAATCAGGAACTGGCTTGGTTCTCTTGTTCCCGTGTCCCGGGCCGCCGTTCCCTGTCGATGGACATCTGCGGTCTCTTCAAGCCCCGCCATCGGTGGAGCCTGTTAGACTCCTCAGGGACAGAGTTTACCGTGGAGGATGATGAGCAGGGAGTGGGTTGAAACTCCCACCTGTGTAAGGACGGGCTACAGCAGACAGAAGGGGAGCTCTACTTGACAATGTGGCAGACAACATAGCACATAGGATGGGGGTAAATGGAACAGGGGACCAATCATGTAGAAACCCACAGGATGTGGGCTGCCAGGGTACAGTGTACAACCCGGGCAAGTGCAACCAAGGTGCGCCTTGCAGCTGAGGACGCCATGGGTCCTCACTTTGAGCACTTTGAGCATCCGGGGCTGGACACAAGCCACACTGCAGGGGTGTGTGTGTGTGTGGCTGGGCTCCGCAGCAAGTGTCTTGTTATACCAGTGAGCTGTGCTCAGGCAGCTCTCCAGCTCCATGGACAGCAGCCTTCAGCCAGGGTAGAGGGGATCAAGGGGAGGAGGCGGGACCGTGGGGGGTGCTTCGTCCACTGCCTGTGGGAGTGCAAAGCCAGCTAGGCTCTGGGCCTCCTGGGGCTTGGGACACGCCACCCAGCAGCTGCCCTTCTGGAAAGGAGTGGAAAGTTAGGCTCACATCAAAGCCTGTACATGATGCTTAGCTGCAGTGACTTCTTGTGGGATCGTGGAAGCGGGCAGGTGAGTGGAAGAAGAACCGTGCCCCATCCAGACTGTGAAAGATGATTCTGTGCCGAGGTGAACTGAGCTCTCCAGCCATATAGGCACGGAGAGAGCTCCCTGCACACCCCTAAGGAAAGAAGCCCATTTATTCTGGAAAAGATAAAATCATGGTGACAATAGAGAGAGCACCGGGGAGCTGGGCAGGGAGCGTTTGGCCCAGCAATCGACATGCTCACATCCCACCCTGCAATGCCTGGTTCGATTCCCAGCCCCAGTTCTTACCCTAGCTTCCCACCAAGGCAGACACTGGGAGGAAGCTAGGTCCCGGACACCCCCCTGGGAGTCCTAGTTGGGGGTGGGGTCCCAGCTCCTGGCTGTAGCTAGGCCCAACCCTCCTGTTGCAGACATGGGGGTGGTGAGCAGTATGTGAGACTGTGCTCTCTTTCTTGAAGTCTCTCAGATTACGAACAGAGGACCAGGTCAGCGGTGTCGGTGGTTTCCAGGAGCTGGGCCTGGGGGAGGGACGAGGAGGCGAGCTGAGGAGGAGGCCGGGGGTGTGATGCCAGGGCTGGGTCCCCGCTGTCTCAGAGACATCACCCAAGCTGGTGGGGCCCGTGCAGCCCCAGGCACATCCCTGAGGTAACTGAGGACTCATGTGGCCGCAATGTGCCAGCAGAGGTTTATCAGCGCCACAAGCTACCACCAGGCAGGGCTCCCGACAAGGGGAGGCAGGGCATGGCATGGGCCAGAAGTCTCTCTATTCCGATGTGAACCCACAAGGATTCTAATAAAAGTGAAGAGGAGGTGTCTGTGCTGAGCCTCTGCAAACTTGGGGACAGGCAGGACAAGACTGCTAAGCCTGGGAGCCTGGGGGCCCAGCTGCCATGTTTGAGTCTGGCCAGCCAGGAGCGTGTTAAGAGGGCTCTGTTTGTTCATCTGATGCAAAGTCTGGGAGGATGCAGTCCTGAGCTGATACAAAAAATGCAAAGGTGAGCCAGGGGACCTCAGCTCCTTCTGTTTCCTCCTCACAGACACAGGGTAGCTGCTGTGCCGTTGGTCATCACATCATTGTTCCCTTTAAACAGAGGAAGGGAGACAGGCAGCCAGTAAGGAGTCAGAAGGAAGAGTGGGGCTGATACTGTGGCATAGCTGGTAAAGCCAGTACCTGTGGCGGTGGCATCCCTTGTGGGAACGGATTTCAGTCCTGGCTGTTCCACTTTAGATCTAGCTCCCTGCTAGTGTGCCTGGGAAAGCAGTGGAAGATGGTCCAAGTTCTTGGGACCCGGAAGAAGCTCCTGGCTCCTGGCTTCAGACCAGCTCAGCTTTGGCTGTTGTGGCCATTTGGGAAATGAACCAGCAGATAAAAGATCTCTCTCTTTGTGTACCTCTGTACATCTTAAAAAACAAACAAACAAACAAACAAAAAGGAAAATAAAGGACAAAGGACTCACTGGAATGCCTGTTGCAAGGGCCTCTTCCCTCGCCCGTTAGCAACTGGGTCACGGCTGCTCCTGCAGCAATAGTGCGGCTGGGAAAGGAGCATTTCAGTTTTCTAACAGTTTTCTAAAGGAAGGGAAGAAATGGTGGCTTGATGATAGCTTTGGGTAGTTCACCCGCTTCAGTGGCAGAGCCACTTACTGCCAGTGGGACCTTGGGCAAGTCACGTGGGCTGTTCAGCCTCAGAGTGTCTGACACTGAAATGGAGGCGATCCGTGCCTGCTACAGCGAGCTCGCACCACGCCTGACCCCTGGGAGCCCCTTGGTGCAGGGGTACGCCTGATGAGCACGACTCTGGTGGCGTTGAGGTGAAGCGTCCTGTGTGTCCCATTTCCTTTGGGGTCAACCTTGTCACACACATCTCCTGGGATGGGAGGGGCTTGCCAGGAGGAATTTAGTTTCATTTCCGTGTTGTGGCTTCACCTCAGAGTGCAGCTGGGAGGTGTGGCATGCCCCCGTCTCCAGCTGGGGGAGGGGACAGGGAAGCCCTGTGGGAGGGGGTAGAGGCTAGCAGGTGCCAAGCTGATCGACCCCTCTGGTTGGTCAGAGCTCGTTTTCATGAGTGAAATTTGGCCCTGAGGTCTCATTTCTCATCTTCGCTGCTGGGGAATCAGAACAAATCGATTGAGAGCAACTTTAATAAATTGATTCAATTTGGTGAACAAAAAAAGCAAAAGGAGGGAGAAATATGTATTGCTCCTAGCCATGGGAGCAGTGGTTAATCTCAGCTTCATAACCCTGTCCCGGTGGTGGCTTAAATAATTAAATGGAGGGAAGGTGGACAGAATCGCACCTCCTCCCCCTGGCAGGCTCATTCTCAGGGGAGCCCATGGCCCACTCAGTCAGCCCACTCTGCCTCCCCAGCACACGACATCCTGGGTTGGGGGTGGGTGGGTGGTCTGAGGGTGTGGCCATGCACAGGGGCAACCCTGCAGATACCACACACACACACACACACACACACACACACACACGCAGCCTGCCCAGTCCAGGAGCCCTCTCCCCAGTACCTCTGCCCAGCTCCTGCCCACAGCCCTGGCCTCTTGCCATGCCAGCCTGTGCTTCCTCCTTGTGGCTCTTGGCTCTCTGTGAACCTTCTGGGCCTCCAGGCAGGCTACTTTCTGGACTTGCTCCTGTTCTATCTGCTGGCCTGCTCTGGCCCCATTACCTCCTCTGCCTCCTGTCACTTCCTGGTGGCCTGGCTGTGGTGGTCTTTGTCTCCTTCCAAGTAATCAGGGAGGGAGTGGGGTGCTGGCACCCTCTCAACACCAGGCCCTTTTCTCAGAGGCTGGCTTTGAGCCCAAGCCACTGTGTCTCCATATACCTCTGTGTCCCCACCTGCACAATAGGACCCGTGGTCAGGCCATGAGTTCCGTTCCAGTGTGCACAAAGCACGTGGACATGGCACAGGCTGTAGTGAGTACAAAAGTATTTGTGGACATGGCAACAGGTGTTGGGGTGAGACAAAGGAGTCTCCAGGGGCATGCAGAGTAGGGTGCTGGGCTTTTGGCGGAGGCCCTAGCCTGGAGGCACCTGGGACACTTACCACCTCCACATCTTCCTCCGTGCCCTCTCCATGTGGGGTGTTCACTCTCACAGGCCACGGCATCTGTGCATGACAGGCCCAGCCTGAGTGGACACCTTCAGGAGCTACAGCCAAGCCAGTCTCCTAGAGGTAGAGGCAGAGGCAGGAAGAGGTCCAAACCTGGGGCAGGCAGTACAGGGCTGAGTGGGGAGAAGTCTACCCTGTCGCCAGCTGCCTGGCAGCAACCTAGCCCCACCTCCGTCCCCAGGGCCCCGTGTGGCAGCTGGCACCCGCCTCATTAATAAGGCAGATTGCCACCCTGCACTCCTGGCGGGGCCATTCGTATCCATTGGTATCCCAGGCAAGACTGCCCGCTTTGTGCCTTCCCTGCAGCCTGTGGGTCCCACCTGACAGATGAGGGGTGGGGCTCCAGGAGCAGACAGTGATGCTGGAACTGAAGCTTGGCTGCCTGAGATGGCTTTTCCAGTGGCCGTGGGAGAGCATGGAGAGGGAGGCAACTAGCGAAGGGCCAGGGGAGCAGCAGCTGTCTCTTCCTAACGCTCGGAGGGGGCTGTGACCTGCTGCTCCTGGCTGTTGACTGCCACAGCTCCTGTTGATCACACTCTGACTCACCCCTGCCCCTGGCATGGCCCGGCCTGGCCCGTGTGGCCATGGAAGCTCCTGGATCCCCTTGGCCTCCACCGGGAAGCCTGGAGAGGAACTCCCATCCACAGCCCCCCGCTGAGCTCTTGGTCGGCACTGGTGCTGAAATCAGCCCAGTCCAGCCACCACAGAAGACAGTAAGTTAGAACTGACTAGCTGAAGGGCTGGCACATCAGGGCAGCAGGTGAAGCCACCGCCTGCAATGCTAGCATACCGTATAGGAGCCAGTTGAAGATCTGGCTGTTCCCTGCCAACGTACCTGGTAAGGATCGAAGAAGATGGTCTCTGTCACTCTCTAAGAGATCTGATTGAAGCTCCTCCTGGCTCCTCCTGGCTTGGGCCCGGCCAGCGTGACTGCTCTGACCATCTAGGGAGTGAGCTTGTGAATGGAATCTCTCTCTCTCTCTCTTTCTCTCTGTCATCTGACTTTCAAATACATAAACAAATCTTTTTAAAAATGTCTATCTGAACCCAGAAACTCTCGAGGGAGGAATTGTGTGAAGCTACTGTGCTTCAGGGATGGTTGGCAACAATTGAAGGAAAGACTGTCCCAGTGGGATGCAGGGCAGAACGCAGGGCCTTGGGGAATCCCAGTTGTGCAACTTTGCAGGGCTAGCCAGGGTAGAGTGAGGTCTCCTCCCAGGCTAACCGGCAGTCACTGGTCCCAGCGTGAGGATGTGGGAGCAGGCATGGGTGCAGGGATGCTGGGATGAAGGCCAGAGCAAGTAACAGGATGTCCTTACCAGTAGTTGCACCCCAGGCCGTTGCTCAATTGCTGGCACGGGGTCTGCAGGGAGGCAGGGGTGCCTTGATACTGTACTCTGCATCTATTTCTGCTTGAACATGCCATGGGACATGTTGTAAAGGGAGAAGCACACCCCTTGGAGCTGGGCACAGTAGAGAGCCAGCAGGCTGCTTCGGCCCTGTTGCCTTGTTGCATGTGGCTTCCACTCTCAGGACCACAGCCTCTTCCCTGGTCCAGAGGCTCCAGCCATTACATCTGCTTCCCAACTGCCACTAAGGGGGGGATGGTGACGGCCACACTCCCTCTTTGAAATACGGTTTTTGAGAATGACACTTTCCTGCATACACTGTTAGCCAGACTTGGTCATGGAAGCACAGCTGACTGCGCGGGAGTCTGGGCCACCTTACTCTGCATGGGAGTGCCCAGCTTCCCCTCGGGTGTTCACAGAGGAGAGGGACTATTGGTGGACACTTGCAAATTCTACTGGCAAGGGATTTCCTGATTTGAGGGTGCAGGGGTCTGGAGAGAAGAGGCCCCTGGCTATGTGGAAGGAAGCTGAGGGCAAGGCTGGGAGCAGGCCAGGAGCTGGCCTCAGGAGAAGCTGGTCAGTGTGGTCAGCTTCCAGAACCATCCCCAATCGTCAGGGACTTATTTCAAGCTTGGTGGAGAAGTGGGGTGCCCAGGAAGGCTGTGCCTGTGCTGGGAAGAAGGCAGATGAGACCGAGAGTAGCCCCTGTGAGGTCTATGGCAGCAGGTGCATCAAGGCCAAGGAGTCCTCAGGAGCAGCTCCCGGGGCAGTCGGACTTTCCCTGAAACAGGTCCTCTCTTTTGGCCAAGCCCAGTGTATCTGAAGTAGAGCCCCACAACACCTGTCTCCCGCCTCCAAGGCTGCCAGCCAGTCCTTGTCTTTGCTGCTAGCCTGACACTAGCAACCATCCTCTACCACCTCCAGTCTTGACCCCACAGCGCCTGCCCTTTCCTCTCCCTGTATTGCCACTGGGGCCGTCATATTGTCTGCTGACACACACCTGCCTCCTCCTGCTAATGACCTGGCTCTAACCGGCTCTCCACAGTTAGCACGGGCCCCCATTCCCTTCAGTCATCCTGGGTCTCAGCCCTGGCCAGCTCCAGGGTCCTCCAGCTGTTTCCTGAAGTCCACAGGATACAGGCTCTACCCTCCAAAGCCCCACTCTTGCCTTCGCTGGCTGCCTGCTGCCCACTGTGGCTGTACTCACCTGTCGCTTCTGCCCCTTCACCCTGGGGTCTTGACACGCTGTCCACCATTGCTGGCCCTTGGAACCTTCTGTGACAAGACCAGGTGTCTGATTTTATGGTGAGCAGGTTGAAGCTCTTCCTCCAGTCAGGTTAACACACTTACACTGGGCAAACCTTTAGCCTGGTGGTAAAGACGGCCACACCCCAGGACTGGTGCTGTGGTGTAGCAAGTTAAGTTTCCTCCTGTGGAACTGACAGCCCCATTCAGGAGTCAGTTCATGTCCCGGCTGCTTCACATTTGATCCAATTCCTGCTAATGTACCCAGGAAAGCAGCAGAGGATGGCTCAAGTTCTTGGGCACCTGCACCCATATGGGAGACCCTGATGAAGCTCCTGGCTCCTGGCTTTGGACTGGATTAGCTCTAGCCATTGAGGCCATTTGGTGAATGAACCAACAGATAAAATATTTGTTTCTTTCTCTTTCTGTAACTCTGCCTTTCAAATAAAAATAAATTTTTTTGTTGTTTGTTAAAGATTTATTTATTTTATTACAAAGTCAGATATACAGAGAGGAGGACAGAGAGGAAGATCTTCCGTCCAATGATTCACTCCCCAAGTGAGCCCAATGGCGGTGCTGTGCCTATCCAAAGCCAGGAACCAGGAACCTCTTCCGGGTCTCCCACACGGGTGCAGGGTCCCAAATCTTTGGGCTGTCCTCAGCTGCTTTCCCAGGCCACAAGCAGGGAGCTGGATGGGAAGTGGAGCTGCCGGGACCAGAACCGGCGCCCATATGGGATCCCGGGGCTTTCAAGGCAAGGACTTTAGCCGCTAGGCCACGCTGCCGAGCCCAATAAAAATAAATCTTAAAAAATATATAAAAAGATGCCCTTAGCCCATATCAGCATGTCTGAGTGTGAGGCTCAGCTCTGTGCCCCGTCCCTGCCTTCTGCGAGCATACATCCTGAGAGTCAGCCTGCCATCCCCGCCGCCCTGTGGGAGATCTACCTTGAGCTTCCCACTCGGGCATGGTGCCAGCCATTGTGGGCATTTGGGGAGTGAGCCAGCAGAAGGGAGCTCTCAGTGTCAGCCTCTTTCTGTCTGAGGAGGGAAGAAAGGAAAGAAAAAGGTAAGGAGAAAGGAAAGAAACTTACCCGCATCCTCCTGGCTGAGCCTGATTGTAGTCGGCTGGTGAGCCTCGAGAGAGTGAGAATTTGTCCCAGTTTGGCTGGCTCAGTCCGGGTCTCACGTCTCCCATCAGTGCTGCCCAGCCTTACCCTGCCTGGACTTACCTGTGACCCAGCAGTTCCACATCCAGGAATTTGGGAGATGAGGGCCATGCCCACTGACATTCTGGCTGTGCGGATGGAGGTCCCACACCCAGCCTGGTCCACACCCAGTTGCAGTGAGCTCAAGCAGTGTTGATTGCAGGCTCCCACAGCAGCTCTGGCTGTGAGGGTTAGGCCTCCACCCAGCAGTACGTGGCTGGGTCCCTCTATGTCCTCCCTCCCAGTACATGGGCTGTGTCACCTTCCTTTGGGTCCTGGCTGTCCTACCTGGTGAAATGATCTCATCATGGTTTTGATTTGCATTTCCCCAGGGCTAATGAAGTTAACTACCTTTTCTTGTGCATATTGGCCATTTGTATTTCCCTGGGAGAAATGTCTACTTGGATCTTTTGCTCATTAAAAAAAATTTTTTTGTGTGATGTCTCTTATTCTGGAGTTGTAAGAGTTCTTTATTTCAGAAACAAGTCCTTTATCAGATATTTCATTTGCAAATATTTTCATCTTTCCTACAGGTTGCCTGTTCACTTTTTTGATGGCGCCCTCTGAAAGACACAGTTTTAATTGTCATGAAGTCCAATGTATCTAGTTTTTCTGTTGTGGCTCTCCTCCTGTCGGTGTCATATCTGAGGAGTTATTGCCAAATCTAAGGTCGTGAAGATTTCCCTTGTAATTTCTTCTAAGAGTTTTCTCTCCCACATTTCCATCTTTGATGCCTTCTAGGTTACTTTTTGTGTGTCATGTGACAGAGGTCCAGCTTCATGCTTTTGCCTGTGGCTACCCTGGTGGCCCCACACCATTTGTAGGAGACTATCCACAGACACAAGACTTTTTTCCTAGACTCCCATTTCTACTCCAGTGGTCCAGAATGTCCTCCACTCTTCTTTATTATTATTTGAAAGGCAGAATTAAAGAGGGAGAGAGAGAGAGAGAGAGAGAGAGAGAGAGAGAGAGAGAGAGAGAGAGTGCTTCCATTTTCTGGTTCACTCCCCAAATAGCCACACTGACCAGAGCCATACTGGGACAAGACCAGGAGGCAAGAGCTTCTTCCAGGTTTCCCAGGTGAATGTAGGGGCCCCAGCACCAGGACCATCCACTCCTCTGCTGCTTTCCCAGCCACATTAGCAGGAAGCTGGATCGGAAGTGAAGCAGTCAGGAGCCAAGCTGAAACAGTATGGGGTGATGGTGCCACAGGCACTGGCTTTAACTGCTATGCCTTCACGTCAGCCTGTCCACTCAGCTCCTAAGCCAGAACCACCCCGATTTGGATCCTGCTCCTACTCTCTACCTCCACATTAAATTAAATGCTCTGGTTCAGACATTTGTGGCCTGTTGGAGATCCAATAAGCCAGCCACAGGAGCACACCTGCCAGCTCGAGTGAGCTTCCTGCAGGGAGAGCAGGGCTGTGCCCCTGTCCTCTGGCAGGGCTGGGGATGCTGAGTGGGGAAGAGGAGGAGAAAGGAGAGGGCACCCTGGGGCTGGAAGTGGGATAATCTGGTGATAGGAATCCTATTGTTATCTGGAAAGGGAAAGGATTCATGGGCTTGAGACTAACCCCATTGTGGCCCTAGACCGGCCTAATCTGCCCTGTTCTGCCAGTCTTTGCTTCCTGGGGAACTTACTGGTCTGGTGCCTGGCAGAGCTGTCTTCTACACCCCGCCTGCCTTGTGTGCTGTGTCTCTTGCTGTCGCAGGGACCTCAGGTGTCCTGGGGGTGGCTGGAGGGCCCTCATGGGGATGGGGGTGGCCACAACTTGGACCATTCACTCTGTGTTGTTTGGACTGGTCACTGTTCCTACCTGGGCTTCAGTTTCTTCATCGGTAGTAAGGGCACATAGGGTGGGACAGCATCCAGAGCTCCTAATTGTTTGTCCCTGACCTACCTATTCTCTGTGCTGCTAGGGAGAAATCTTCACGGTAAGCCTCCTTTTTCACCCCCACATGCACTCATACACTCATGTATGTACACGCACACACGTGCAAGTACACACGACACTCCCACACGCGCTCGCCTCTGACTCACCTCAAATCTCTGATTCAGTCCTCCCAGCACAGTAGCTCCAGACATTTGCACTTCCTACCCTGGCAGAATATCCCAGATATATTTTTGGGACCCACATAGGGTGGCCAACATTTTATTTTGTCAAATAGGACATTAAAAATAGCGAGTACCATCACCTGTTGCAGTGAGTCACACAGGATGGTGCAGTAAGGGACGATGCTGCCCCTCGTCCCAGGCCGGGGGTGGGGGGAGCAGGTGTAAGGAGGGGCCAGGTGCACTCAGAGCTGCAGCTCCGCCAACCCCAGCGAGAGGGCACAGCACTCCCTGCTTGTGAGGCTTGCTGTGGGGTCTGGGAGTGGGTGCTGGCTGCCCACAGCCACGTTGAGGCTGAGCCACAGTCTCCCTCTCTAGCCTTAACACAGGGCCCAACACTACTTTTGCTGCTCCAGTGCCACCTCCTCAGGCTGTGAAAAGCATGCACGCAGGTGTGGAAACACGGAGGGAGTGAGAACAGCATTCCAGCAACAGGGCAGCATTGGTGGGTTCATTCTGGAACTGGGACGAGCCATGTTTAAAGAGGAGACCCCCACTACATGCTCCTGGGGCCTAGAATGTGCGCCAAACTACTACTGTTCCTTTAAGAAGGGTTCCTGGGTCACCAGAAGGAACCAATCAGTGGACAAGGGGAGGAGCTAATTGGGGGATTTGATTACCAGTTGTGCCAATGAAGAAAGGGTCCATGGGGATGCTTGGAAAGTGCCAGCTTCCTGAGGGAGCTGGGCAGACCTGTTTAAAGGAACAGTGCTCCAGATTGCTGCTCAGGTGATTTAGAGTTAAGGGCACCTGAACTGACCCATGCATCCCAATGTGGCTGCTGTCCTGCTGGAAGATGATCATCTGCTGGGAAAGACAGTGATTTATCTGTCTAATTGGGCTTGTATTTGCATTTTAAATCATGCTCTTTTGCTAAACTAATGGACCCCCTATTTATAGATGACTCCAACACAAAGTGACTACTAATTACTACAATTAATATCACGTTAAGGGCTTGCCAGCCAACTTCACAGCAACTTGTGTCGCCTACTCATTTTCAATTAAGGCACATTGACAGGGAGAATACGTGGTTATTAAGAGCAGGCCCTGGAGTGTAATTACTGTTCACCAAGGTCATTAAGCAAGCCCCCTGCAGGGTTGGCACCTTGGTGCCTGGGAGGTGGTGGGTGCCCAGATCTCCTGCTGGAGGCCACAGAGGTGCAGTGCCTCAGGCTGCAGGGCAGATGCCTGGCCTGTCCCCTCTAACCCTCCTGCTGCCTGGAGGAGGAGCACAAGATGTCGGGAGGCTGAGGGGCCCCTCTCTCTCCTGAGGGGAGGTGCGGCAGCCACAGGGAGCCTTGGGGAGCAGCCCCAACCAGCTCTGCAGAGGCTCCCTGGGGACAAGCAGAGGGTGGGGTAGTTTGGACCAGGGATGAAGGCCTGCTGCCCAGCGAGAGCAGACTCAGCCCCTGTGTTGCCAGAGGGCCAGGAGGTGGGCGGAGGCTGGCATATGTGCTACACCATGTCTGGACTGTTCCTGTCACCCCAGCATGGCTCCATCTTCCTCCTGGTCCCCACCCTCTCCCCCCTTCCTCCTCGTGTCCCATCCTCAGACCTTACCATGCTTTGCTGTGTCCTCCATCCTCCAAGCAGGGCATTGGGTCCAGGCAGTGTGAGCTCTTACCAGTCTTCCTCAGGCGTGTCCCAGGCCCAGGGTATGGCCTGGGGCACCTGTTCTTCACACAGGTACCTGTACTGTCCCGGTGGCACCACCCATTCTGTCCTTCCTTGCTTGCATTGAGCCCATTGGCCAAAGGGCCAGGTAGCTGGGAATCCTCTTCAACTCTGCCTCACCACGTACGGATCGGAATAAATACCCCTGCAGTCGGTGCAGAAGAGTTTTATTTAAAGAGATCCAGGTGTTGTCATAGCACAGTGTGGAGAGAGTGGCTCCGGCCTTGCCCCCTCCCTCCTTACTTGGCATCCGGGGGGCTCTGTGCTGACTTAGGCCGTTCATTCTGGAAGACGCCCTGTCTCGTGCAGGCCGAGTGTGGCACCTCTGATGACGGACACGCGGGTCATGGCCACCACCTGCCTCTTCCAGAGTCAGGGCCCATGTCATTGTTGGAGCTGACCTTGAATGCAGCTGAGCAATGTGGGCAATGAAGGGTCCTTCCCCAGGGAGGGGTGTGTATGATGTGTGCAACTTGCAGAAGTCAGCTCCGTCTACAGTGATGTGACAACTTGGCGTGGCTGGGAGGTGAGGGGCCAGTGACATGGAGCCAAGGCTGCAGGTGGGCGTGCCTGGCTGGAGCAGATTCCCCTGTCCATTACCCGTTTCCTGGTGGATGGATCTGCTCTGGTGACGACCTCTACCTGTGGTTGTAACCAGGAGGTGTGGGGGTGTGGGCTGGTCTCTCCTCTCAGCGCACTCCATGGCATTTGAGCCTGGCCTCTGCAGTAGGGGGCCACAGCCTTGCCTGCCCCTAGCTGGCTCCCTCCTTGCCCCACCACCCTCAGGGCATGCTTCGTAACCCCATGGCAACCATCTGCTCCTTCTTCAGTCTGGCCCCTAGGGAGCTCTGCTTCCAGCACCACTCCCTGAGCTCTGGCCTCTGCCTTCTCCATAGAGCCTGCCCCTGCCTGCTCTGAAGGTGCTGGCGCTGCCCCAACCCGGGTCCACTCCTCTGGCCATGAGCAGCTCGCCCCTCCTTCCACGCCTCCACACCCATGACAGCTGCCCTCCTAGCTCCCATGCCTGTTTGTTCCTACCTATGCTTTTGGTATTAGCTCCATGCCTCCACCTTACTCTTCTGTTGCCTACAGTGCCTCCAAACGGGTATGTACCCATGTCCACATGCTCTAAGTCCCCTTGAGTTGCCCAGCTTGTATTCTGTGAATCCTCAGGTGCCGCAGGATGTCTGGCCCCGTCCACACCCTTGATGTGACGGCCTGAGTAGGAGGAGAGGTAGCCTGAGGAGAAGCTGGTGGAGGGAGGCTGGGTCAGGGCAGCCCAGGATTTCCTCCTCCTGGCTGCCGACAGTCACTGTCAGGGAAGCTGTTCTGGCTGATCAGATAGAAGCTGAGGTGGCTGTCAGGCCTCTGTCACTTCCCAGGGACATTGGTGTCATGTGACCTGAATGGAGTTCATCCACTAAGAGTGACAGAAAGTTGGCCAAGGTGACTGTGGCTGGACCTTGGCCCATCAGGCAAGCCCCCTGGGGAGACTGTGCTACCCTCCTGTGTGTCCTGGCTGTCCCCCACCCCCCCGCAACACCCATGCCACCATCCTTGCTTGGAGCCCCCTCCACAGGAGCACTCCTGGATCAGGGATGCAGGTAAGGTGTTGCCAGGCTGGGACAACCCTTGTTACTTTGAGTTCTTCCTTAACCTGAGTGCAGGACCCCCTTGTCCATGCCCTTACCAAGGAAGGATTACCATACTCCCCGATTGCCAGCTCCCACCTGCCTTGGTCGAGCTTGCCATGAAAATACCTTCCACTGCCTTGACCCAGCAGCCTTCAGCAGTCATGTGGACCTGGGACTGGGGGACCTGAGGCAAGGAGCTAGCACAGGCCCCTCGAGCCTATGTCTGGGTATGCACACTGGTTGATCTGTCAGGGTTCTGGACCCCCCACCTCCTTCAGGATTACAGGACCGGCAGGTGCTGGCCACATTGGAGGGCTCAGGCATTCTCACACCCACCCACTGTTTCCCAACACAGAAGACCCTGCGAGTACCTTGGAAAACACTAGCGGTGCTGGTGGCCAAGGAAGCCTTTTGGAAGAGTCCAACATGTTGTAGCCATGCCAGCCATGGCCACCAACGGGGCAAGGGCTACTGCTTCAACCCAGCTGCTCTGGAGCTCCCCACACATCACGTAGGTGCGTGGCCTGGCGTCAGGTCCACTTCTGCTGATGATGGACAGTCTCTCCCGGGCCCAGCTGGGGCTGGCTCCTGTGTGTGAGGTGTGCCTTGGCATCTCCTGCTGCAGTTGGAGCCAGCGTAGCTTTGAGGGTGCAGCCTGGTGTCTGCACAGGCATGCCACTCCATGCCAGGCACCCCTGCCGCTGGCTCCTGCTTCTAGCAAATGGAAGCCAAGGCCAGACCAAGAAAAACTAAGAGTTGGGTGATCTTCTCAACCTGGTCACAATGCTGGCCAAGGGTTGGCTGGATGCCCAGCAGGCCACATCGAGTACTCCTCTGCACTTTGTAGAGGCTGGTTCCAGAGCTGCGACCTAGAGAAGTACTTTTTCTTCTGAGAAATCTCGTGCTAGCTTTTCTCTTCCCTCCTCCCATCTGGCCCTCTCTGAAGTCCAGGACGGTTCCATCACCCCGTCCACTGAGCCTGGCCTTCTCTCAGTGTACTCAGGAAGTCACACCACCTCTTGGAATCAAAGCTCGATGCGCTCCCTGCTGGCAGGGCAGCTGACACTACAATGTGGGCCTGAGAGCCGGGCAGTGCCTCGTGCTGTGTTCGCTTTCACCAGCCCAGACCTCGGCACTCCCACGGCCAGCCAGAGCCTGAGTGTTGGCTCACCTCTTGATCTACCTTTCAGTGTTTCAGTTGCTTTTTGACATGAAGCTGATCAGCCCCACTATGAGCTTGGTGTCACCCTAGCCCATGAAGACAACCAAGTTGTCTCACCCCCAAACCGCAGAGGGTCCTGGTCTCCCCTCCCCCTGCCCTGCGGTTCATTGGGAACCCTGCCCCCACCCCTGGCTTTTTTAATCCCCAAGCCCTTCAACCAGGGACAGAACTAGTCCATCTCCCACCCTCAACCCTTTCTCTTGGGATACAGTTCTCGCCCCCATCTGCCACTCTATTCTGCCTAGAGAGTGTCCAAGTGCCCACCATTGCTCCTGCCCCTTCCCTCTGTCAGGGCTCCAGGGCCACAGGCATAGTTCTGTTCTGCTGGTGGTTCTGCACTAACCATTATACCCACTGCCCCTTACCTTTCCACACATATAAAACACTTGCTTTGACGTCCCATGCTTGTGCACCCCTAGATATCAGAACAGCAATGATGTCACACATTAGAAAACTGAACCTGATTCTTACAAAAGTAACATTCTGAGGCATGTCTGTGGTTGGACATCTTGACTGGGTTTCCACTGTCCTCCTCCAGAGGTCCCCATGGGACAGACTGGCAAACGGACCAGGGTGGACACTCCTGCCCAGAAAGCCACCTTCTGTACCCACTGACAACCAGGGGGGACCCTTGGCAAGGATTCTTCCTCCCTCGGATCATCCTTATCTGCCAGGGAGGCTCCGTGGCTGGCACATGGGCGTCCCACCTCTGCCCACACCTCCCACTCTCAGTCCCTGCTCCTGGCACTTGGGATAGTCAGCTCCCTTGGCCTTGGGGCACTGTCACTCTGCTCAGGTGCCTATTTCCAGTCCTCCCAGCAGTCCAGCTGACTTTCTGCAGCTTATGGATCACATACAACACTTGGAACAAACCAGGTCTCAGGTGACCTTCAGGAGACCCTAGAAAATCCCAAGAGAAGACAGTCTTGGGCCTGTGGACCCACGGAGAATCCCACCAGCTCTGAGGGCACTTCAACCCAGAGGCAAATGCTTCCCAAGCTTCTTTTTTTCAGAAGCATTTAAAATGGGCAAGGACTCCAAGCTGGACTAGGAGGTGATGAAGACACAGGAGTTGGAGTCTCCATGATCCTGTGAGCAGCTGCTGCTGGGAGCAGGCAGGGGGACCTTGGAAGGCAGGGCAGGTGGCTGTAGCTGTGAGGGAGGCAGCAGTCAAGTTTATGAGGCCTAAGCTGGAAAACGGCTTCTGGCATGAGCCCAAGACTAGGAAGGACAACACGGCTTAACTGCTTGGTGAGAACCCCCTACAGGGGCTGGCAGTGAGGACCAGGAAGTGAGTGGGGTGGGCATTTGGGCAGGGGCAGTGACGGCATGGGCTAGCATAGAGCCCATCAGTTCTGCAAAGAAGAAATGCCCAGCGGGCCACTTTCTTAGTGGGGATGCCATGTGGGTGCCTGCAGGTATCTGCTTACTCATTCTGTGCCCATTTCCTGGGCCCCAATGCCACACCCAAGAATGGCAATGGTGAGGGAGGGAATGGATTTTCACCTGGGGTGTGGGTCCAGTTTTAATCAGCATTGACTAAAATAGATATTTGCTTGGGAAAGGCTTCAGCCCCAAATACCCCCCCACCCAAACTCTCTAGCAAGGCCGGAGGGTGCTACTGGGAAAAGAGACAAAGCTATCATCAACCTATTCTAAGAATTCACTTTCAAGGTGTGGTTCCACCCCCTGCCCCCTGGAGTCTGATCACCCCTGAACTTGGAGGTGAAAAGCTGAGGGCTGCTTGGAGAGGGAGCCTTCTCTTCCTTTGGCTTCTCATGGTGTGGCCCCAGGACAGGGCCCTGGCATGCCAGTGCAGATACTATTAAGCAGAAAAGCCTAAATAGGACTGAAAAGGGACTGGGAAAGCTTCTGTCCAAGAGGAAACCCTACCTCTCCAGCTTGCCCTGGGGTTGGGCTGTCGCTGTCCCCAGGGACTGTGGCACCCCAAGGTTTCATGGAGCATAGTGCCAGCCATACCTCCTGCTCCATCAGCTGGCCCGAGAAGCACCTGCCCCCTCCGGCAAGCCCCTTTGCCCTGCCCTGAGCAGACCCACACCTCATATCATGCAGCACATCCCCACTCATGTTCGGTGGGCTGGGAGGCGGACCAGGCAAAGCTGGTCAGGACCCAGACGCATTTCTTTGCCAAGTGCATTTCTTGCCAAGTGCAACTCCCCTTCCCCCTTCCCTTCTCCCCTTCTCCCCACCTCCACTGCCAAGGCAGGGTCCTGGGATGCCAGTTGAGGTGTGAGTTTTGATTCAATACCCATTGCCCTCAAGACCAGGTGCTGTCCCTCCTATTGTCATCCACCCATTCATCCATTCAACAAATACTCATTGGGCCTCCATTACCAGGAATGCCCAGGACCTGCTCACACAGGGCTCACTTTGTGGGGAAGTGGGGCAGGGATGGGGCAGAGCAGGGCAGGGAGGAAAGAGAAAGAGATGGCATTCATCCGGCAAGGAAACAGCAATACTAAGAAGCAGAAGCAGGGTGATTGGTGCAGGGTGTGCCTGAGCGGGCTATGGGCAGTGCGCAGAAGAAGAAAAAGCATTTCAGGTGAAGGACGGAAGAGGACCTGCGGATGTGGTGGTGCAGCGCTCGGATTTATGAACCTGCCCAAATGAATGGAACATTTTGATTATTTTCATACATGTGATTCTTTGAGAGATCTTAGCTTTCATCACTCTCTCCAAGGAACCCAATGACATCAAAAGAGCCAGCACTGACACGTCCTCACCCTCACCCACGCCCTCACCCTCACCCACATCTTCAGCAGCATCCAGACTCAAACCCACCCTCCCTAAACCCAGGTCAGCCAGCCTCCCAACAATGATTACAGACAGCCCTGCAACAGGACTGAGGCAAGATCTGTCCTTTCGTGATGATGACATCGGAGATGTGCAGTACCTGCATCGGTCTCTTGGGAACATCCATCTCCCAATCAGTGAGGGATAGTGGCCACAAGAGGGGCAGGCTGGGATTACTGGAAGAGGAAGGAGGAAGAAAAGGAGAAGAGGAAGAGGACGAGATTGAGAAGAGTAAAATAGACACACTGAGATATTTATAATTTTTTTTTAAAAAAAAGGCATTTCAGGTCGGGGGCTCTCACCGGAAGAAGGGAGGCCCTGCAGAGCCACAGGTGGTCGCGCAGGGTCCTGCTCCCTGGGCCTCTCCACTGGGGCCTGTCTGCCTGAGCCCCACTGGGATCCCTGCGAACATGCGCTCCCCCCACCCCCCAGGCCAGCATTGCCATGAGGATTAGGCAAACCCAGCAGAAACAAAGTCCTGGCTAGTCACCTAAAGTCACGTCCCTCTCTAAGATGGAAGAGCATCATAAGGGTCAGCTGTTGGTTGCGCTTTGTTCAGCTCCATGTCCCTGTGTATGCTGAGCTCTCCCGGGGCTGCGCCCCTGTCTCCAGCCCTCCCCGAGCCTGACTGTAGACTCCCGCCAGGTCCAAGCCTTGGAAGGAACCACTTTCCCCCGTCCCTCCACCTGTGTCTCAAGCCCTCCTCCCTCCTCAGCCCTGGCAGTGATAAGGACGAGTTGTGGTTAACTAGGCAAAGCAGGGACTCCCAAGCCCAGCCTGCCTACTTGATTCTGGAAACCTTTTTTTTTTTTTTTTTTTTTTGAGTCCTCAGCCCAGTTCCCAAAGTGCACGTCCTGCCCAAATAGGCCTCCCCTTCTGGGTCCCCTTGCCCCATCCCTGGGTCATCTGAGCCTTCCCTTTATGCCCATGGTTCCTTAAGGACATCCCCCACTGTTGCATTGCGTCTGACCCCTTCCTGCTGTTGCTGAGATGCCTGCTGTCACCCTGTCATCAACAGTTGGAGTGAAGCAGGTGTCAGGCTCATTTAGTATCCACTCATGCTAGGGGGGCAGGTGGCATTTAGGCCACCTTTCCCTACTGCAACAGAAGCTCTTTGAGAGCAGGGAAAGAATGGTAAAGACACATGGGAAGCTATAGAGTACCTGCCACCAGAGAAAGGCCCTAACACTCTTATTAAGAAAATGCAGCCCTGGAACAAACCTCCCCCGCTGGCCCATGCCCTCTACCTCCCACTCCCTCAACCCCCACTTGCCCTGCCCTGGGCGCAGGGTATGACCCTGGTGGACAGCCTGACTGTATTTCCCCAGGACCCAGTGGCTTCTGGGAAGGGGCGTGGTTAAGCCCTGGTGGCCTGAGTGGCCTTGGCCTCTCTTGGACCCTTCAGTGCAAACCAGCTGTGAGCTGAGCACTCTTAAAGACAGTGAGGGTGGGGGGATCAGCAAGCCTGTGGGGTAGAGGCTTGGCCCCAAGCAATGGCAAGGCTTTGCATCTGAAGTCCCGAAGAAGAAGAAGAGACAGCGCATGTATCTGCCTTAGTGCCCACTTGACAAGGTGTGTTAATGGCCCCTGCTGTTATTGGACAGTCAGGTGGGGTTGGGAGAGCAGCAGCAGGCATCACAGCCCCTACCCACCTCCGGAGCAGGTGCAAAGCAGCAGAAGAGAAGTTTACGTCTGATCGCTGTTCACTCATGGGCTTGCCCTTGGGCAGCGTGGATGCGGCCACGGCTCCCCAGGCCACCTCTCTGCTGCCAGGGTGGGCTTCCATTGCTTTCCGCCACACTCGTGTCACCCCTTCTGCCTCCAGAGGAGGGCCTTTTCTCTGCCCACCACCGCGCCCAGTTCCCCCTCTCCCAGGCTTCTCTTTGTAGCCTGCTGCTGGAACACAGCCGCCTCACCTCCAGATCAGTCTGCCTGCTATGGGTACTGGTTTTTCATTCCCAGACCCAGACCCTTGCAGCCTGGATGCCCAACTCACTCCGCCCCCCATCCCTCAGATGCATGCTGGATGCATCTTGGATTTTCAGTGCCCCCTCCTTGGCCCTCCTCCCACGCCCTGATGCATGTCACATCTTCAGTTCCCTGGCAGGACCCCTGAGACCAAAGGCACAGCCAGGACAAGTGGCTCTGGGATGCTGGGAAGGAGTAGGAGGAAATGCCAGCTGCGCCAGCCTGAAAGAGCGTGATGGATACCAGCCCGGGCAGGCAGCAGTCAGGAAGGAACGGGGAAAATTCTGGAGAAAATGAAGGTAACAATGCAAGTCGGCCACTGGCCAACCTGGGAACTGGCAGAGAGGCCAGGGCACATGTGGCCACCTCCAACACAGTATGCAGTGGAGACACAGAAGGGAGTGAAAGGAAGAAGTGATGGCAATGACCAAGAGCGGGGTCCACAACAGACCAGAATATTCCTCACAAGGGGAGGAAGAAGGTGGGGGTGGGCGGGGAGAGGGGAGAGAAGAAAACACTTGTAACCCCAGCTATCAGCAGCTATCAGGGCGCATTTCCCATAACTACAGTATGGTTACTAGTTACGCTGGCATGCCCACCACAAAGCTTTCTAGAACTTTCTCTTTTCCAGTTGCACCATTTTTCTGGATGATGACTACTGTTACCCTCTCGGCCGCTGTCTGCCGCCCCTTTGGGTCATTGGCGCTGATGCCAGGCTCTTTCCTGACTCAAGAGACCGCACCTCAAAGACAGAACTTTCAAATCCGCAGAGAGGGGTGCGACGCACTGGCCTCCAGGCTACTAGTGCAGATGTGGCCCTATGTCACCCACTTTGGAGGGGACCCAGAGAAAGGCCTAAACACATCACCCCCCCACCCACATATGTGCCCCTACCGCCAGCATTTCAAAGAGATAGAAGTGTGTGGGGGGAGGGGGAGGTTACGGCAGGTTGGTCATTAATAAAGGGAAGTCCAAAAGGAACTGTTGAGAGAACAGATGCCTAGGTAGCCTGGAAGACTATGTGAAAACGCGGAAGGAAGTATACTGAGAACAGAACGAGAAAAGTCTGTCACCCGATGACAGGCAGCCAAGTGCAAATCCATAAAACTCATCACAAGCACAAAGCATGCCAGGAGAGGGGCTGCATGTGTGGCCCAAGCTTTCCTCACAAACACTGGAAGCAGGGGGTGACGACTGGACCACACACGTCCATCCACACAGAGGTGAGGGAGAATGGCCCTGCTGGCTGTCCTAACCAGCCCCCTCCCCGCCAACAGCCTTGCCACCGGTCTTGGGATGGGGGTGGGGTGGGGAGGAAGAGGGGCAGAATCCTGGCCAGGAGAGGGCCCACCCAGACCCTCCTTGCTGTGTCCTGGGGTTCCAGACAAAGGACACACGAGTGCTGTCCACCACAGAGCATCTGTGTGCAGCACAGATGCCACTAGCAGCTCGCTGCCTGGCACTGACTCAAGCAGGTCTCTCCCACCTGGCCCTGCGCTGTTGTCTAAGCCCTTGGCAAAGCCGTCACTAAATTCGCTTGCCCCTTTGGGTGTTATGGAAAGCACTTCACCCCCACAAAGCAGGGCGGCTGGGGCAAGAGCGGGAAGTCTCTGCACCTCCAGTGAGTGCCCTGCCCGGGGCAGCAGGGCCAGATGGCCTGGCAGGGCACGGCATGGAAGTGACCATGGTGTGTAGGATACATTCCACCCCCAGAGGGTGGGGGCAGGGCCCAGACAGAGGAAGCCGATGCTGCTGTCCCCTCACCTCGTCACCTCCTGTGCAGGGGACAGGAAGCCCTGTGGCCATGCAGCACTGGCTGTCCCTCAGGCCAGGAGGAAGTGGAGTAGCTGTCAGGGATGATCCCAGACCTGACTTGAAAACCTGCACACAAGTCACTTCACCGCATCTTTTTTTTTTATGGCAACTTTTGATGAAGGTATAATAAACACACAGAAAAAATGCACATGTTACAAACATCCAGGCTGCAAAGCATGTTGCCAGCTGAACAGAACTGCATGACCAGCAGTGGATAAATCACCGAACAGAACAGTCCCAACTCCCTGGGGATACTTGGCACCCCTTTCCTGCCAGCCCCTTCCCCAAGAGTGTTCACTCCCCAAGAGTGTTTTTTTCCCGGCTGCCGCCAGGCCTTGGTTTCACTGGTCAAACTTCACATAAATGCTTACAGAGGGCCCCGAACCCCAACCTTTTCATGCCTTGCCATCTTACGCTCAACACCACGTTTTTGAAATGTAGCCACACTGCCACATGAAGTTGTGCAGCGTCCACCCGTGAATACACCACAATTTATTTATCCATTGTACTGCTAAGGGACATCCTCACAGTCGTTCCATTGCTTGCCTAAGATCTGATTATGAAGGTCATGAAAGACTCGTTACTTGGAGAGCTCCAGGTCTTGGGGGTCCCGGAGGTGGGGTGGGGGTGTCAACATCCAGGCTTCACTTCCTTCCTTCACTGCTTGGAGCTCTTCCATCCACCCCGCTTTCCTCATCCCTGGGAGCCCCTGCAGTCTCAGCCCAGCAGTCTGCCTTCCCATTCCTGCAAGCATGGTCGCTGCAGAGGCAGTGCCAGGACCCTGCGCTTGCATTGAGTTTCACCCAGGTGCCTCCTCCTTTGCAGCCCTTCTCCATGGCTTCTTATTACCGCCAGCGAAAAAACCTCAGCAAATACCTTCCCCGATGGGGGTGGGGCCTGGAGGCCCAATAGCTCTTGCTGCGCCCCCCTCTCTCCCCCTGCGTCCTGCCCTTGTGATGTGGACTGTGCCCACCCCTCCCAGCTTTGCTGCCCAGACCTGGGCAAGCTCTGGCTCTCCGGGCTGCAGCCCCTCAGGTTGTGGTTCTCCCTGTGCCACATGTGCCCTCCTGCGACCAGCTCCCCATTAGCCTTTCGAAACTGACAGAAGAGTGCTCACCTTCAGCAGGGAGCCCCATGTGGCACTGCCACGGTTCCTCTGCTTTCTGCTCAGTCTCTGCGCTTGGCTCCTAAGCCAGCAGCTCCCCTAACCTCCCTGTTCCCTGCCCTTCCCTTGGTCCCTCCCCACCCCCACCCAGAGTCTCTGCTTGTGCCTGTTCTCAGATGACAACTTTCACCAAAATGCTAAGCAAACCTTTCTCGGGCCTCCTCCTGAGCAGCCCCTCAAGTCTCCCTGTCTCCCCTGAAATCAGGCTTCTCCTTCCTAAACAGCCTGAGGCACATCTTGGAATACTGGGGAGAAGAGTGTGACAGAATTTTAACTCATAGAGATCTGACCTGCCTCCTCCCAGTGCGTGCATGCACGCCCAGCAAGCAGCACCTGTGGGGTGTGAAGCCCAGACACAGCGTCTGCCCCATGCAGGGCTGTGGGCACCTCGCCGGGTGGCTTGTGCTGCCCAGGCAGGAGGCACGTCAAAATTCTGGGAGCAGGGGAGATCTCCGTGTTCACCAAAAGGAAACCTGGATGTAAGAAGCCAAGGAGCCGCCTTGCAGGGAGCATGGCTGCATCTGCCAGGACTGCACAGATTCCAGGACCCCACTCCCGTCCCACCCCATCCCACCAGGCATTTTGTGTAAAGCCTGGACAACAGAGTTTGAGGGACGCTATGGAATCAAGCAAAGGCTCAAACAGCAGGGGAGCATACACAGTTGTAAGGCACACAGCTGACCTGGGGCCTCCTGCCGAGGGACAGCCACCTGTCCCTCAGTTCCACTCTCCATTCACATCACTGGCCATTTATCCGCCACCTCTCAACCCAAGTGGAAGATGCTGATGTGGTCCGTTCAGACCAACAGATGCAAAAACCCAGGGCTCAGGGACCACACTGGGGACAGGCCCTGAAGAATGTGACACAGAACTAATATCGGGTGACTGTGTCAGCCTCCATTCTTGGGACCACCAGGGCCTGCCACTGCGTGGAGACCAGGTAAGGAAATCTGGGCGGTGCGAAGGGATGACTCTCCTGTCCTCTCCTCTCTAACCCACTGTTTGCTGCACCACCTGCAGTGGTCATGGGAGAGGACCTGTGTGGCACAGGCTGGGGTGAAGCTGGCAGGCCTCCACATGGTCTGCACTCCATCTGAAGAGAGTGATCCAGTCAAGTGAGGAAGCCAGGAGAAGCAAGGTGGGTCCAAACATGCATCCATCAGTCCCCCGGGGATGGGGGCTGGCTGACTTTGGAGGAGGAAGAAATCTGAGACACAGAATATGTTCAAAATTCACAGGGAGCAGAGTTGCCCAAAGTCAAACTCAAAAGCAGAGCCCAGCATGCCCACAGAACCTACTAGAGCCAGATTCAAATAATGTCAGCTTTTCAAGACAGCCCATGTCGGACATGAGTGAGAATCAGAGCACTGTACTGTGGGTGTACCTCACTCCCCATAGCCGGCCTGTCACCGAAGGGCAAGAGGTCGCAGCAGGCCTTACCCTAGAGAGCAAGGGCATGATGGGCCTACAAGGTGCTGGGGCCCCGGGCAAGTTGGGGAAGCCTCATGCCCAAACCGCTGTGGGTGAGGGCAGGGGAGACAGCGCTGTGCTTTGACTGGACTTGTCCTGAGCCCGGCAGAGCCAGTCAAAACACAACGCAGTTCCCCCCCCCACCCCCCCGCAGCCAAGGTGTTCCTGGGCTTCTCTGTAACCCTCTAGCATGAGGTTCCAAGGCTTTTTTGAGCCCAGAGGATGGCCCCCTGTTTCAATGAGAAGTGGGCTGAATCAGCTGAGAAAACCTGGCAGTATCAGTCAGGGCTAAGGCACCTCTTGGCTGAAAGAGCCACCCTTCCCTTTATTTTTTCTCTTTCTTTGAGTTTTCTATGCTGAAAAGAGCTTCAAGTAGGATCTAGGTAGAGTAGAAACTCATGGAGGAAGGAGTGGCATGACTCCTGCACCGCCTGGGCCCTTGTCATCTGGGTACTCTGAGAGGCTTCAAAGCACTTGGCGGGGAGGCCAGAGCCCCCAGGGTGGGGGATGGGTGGGTTTGGGAATCCACTTTGGCTGAGGCCGAGGCTGTACCCTGGAGGGGAGAAAGTGTTTAGGCAAAGAATTCTGCCTACAGACACCCTGCTGAACCTTCCCATGGCCTCCGTGCCTTCGGGGCTCCTGGATGGTGGTCCCCAGGTTGTCAGGCCAGCCATGCCCCTCCTCTAGAATTTTCGTTCTCTGCTACTCCTGGCAGCTCCCAGGCTGCCTCCCTCCCTCCTGCTCTCCACAGCTGCCTTTGTTTTCCTTCTTCAGAAGGAGCACATGCTGGTGAGATCACAACCTCCCCTGTTGGGGAGCACAGGCAGGACGGAAAGCGGCACCCCCTGACCCAGGACTCCTGAGCCCCGCTTCCCCCAAGGGCTTGGCCTCCCCCTAGTCCTTCCAGAAAGCTCGTGGTGAATGTGGAGCAGCTCACCTGCTCCCCGGGGCAGCAGAGCCTACTCAGCTGGGAGAGAAAGCAAAAGGCTCCAGGTCATGCTGCCTCGGACCTTTGTTCAGAATTTGAAAGAACACAATGAGATTGTCACCTGGAAGGGCAGGTGCACAGAGGGATCAAGGGGTGGGAAGGACAACCATGATGTCATAAGTAGAAAACAAGTCAGGGCTTCCCGGAAGGGGACAGAGCCAGAGCAGTTGGTGCTGGGGGAGTGGAGCTCAATCTGGAAAAGTGGAATAATGTTGGTGAGGGCCCAGTGGCTAGGCATGGTGTGAAGGGTTTCCTCCCAGGCTGTTGGTCAGCAGCACCTGCATCCCTGCTTCAACCACTGCCCCAAGAGCCTAGATGGCCCAGAGACAGGAAGAGCCTGCTGAGGAACTCCCAGACACGGCTGGCATGAGGGGTGTAGGTGGGGTGACGGGCTGGTGCTTGTCCCTCCAGAGCCCTGTGTGCATTGGCATGTGCCAGCCCTGCCTTCCCCCGCCTCCTGTGTGCCACCATGCATGCCTTGCCCCTCTTGGACACCTGCTCCTCTCCCACCTGGTCTTCTAGTTTCCTTCTACTTCCGGAAAGGGAGCGGGTCAACATCCAGAGCTGGCTGGGTAGAGAAGAGGCCTCAGGCCTGGAGTCAGAGCCTCGAGGGGTCCCAAAGACCTGGGCATTGGGGATGCCACTCGCCTGCACTGTTCCCAAAGACCTGGGCATTGGGGATGCACGCTGTGCCATGGGGAGGAAGCAGCCAAGAAGCTGGCTTTCTGCCGCACCACCCCTGTCCCCTCCAAACCCACCTTTCCTTCAGGTTGGCTTCCCTCACTACCATTCGGGGATGAGAGAAAGGCAGGGACACCTCGGCCTGCCTCTTGGTTTCTTGCCCCACCCCTTCCTGACCAATCGAATCCTTTTTGCTTAGAGCAGCCCCTCCCCTGGCTGTCTTGCCATGGGAACTCCATGCTCACCTCCTGTCGAGGGGGTAGAAGAATGCCTGGCACATAGTAGGTGTTCAATAAATATTTGTTGAATTAATGAATGGAGAGTTCAGGTCTGAGACTTGGCGGCTTTTATGGGTACCACCTATTCTAGGCAAGGTTAACTAACAGTCCACAAGGAAGCTGGTCCTTCCTCCAGCCCCTGCAGCCTTTCCCCTAGCCAAGCACTGAGGCTGGCCGTGCCTGCACAGCCTCAGCTCTGCTTCCCACAACCCCCTTCCCTGGAAATGCTCCCTGTGGCGGCTCATCCAAACTGGAAGCTTGTGGCCTCTGGATCGTGCTCCTCCTTCCCCCACTTGTGCTCACTCCTTGCCGCCCACCCCTCTCCCCCCGCTACCTGCCTCCTCCTCTTCCCCTGCCAGGCGGAGCACCCTGGCCCGCCCTTCCTTGTGGCCTGGGGCTTCCATTCTGCGATGTGCTCTGTGGTGCTTAACCCGAAGGCCATGGGCCAGCTCCACGGCCACCTGACACAGTTTGCTAGCCCCAATGGTTCACGGGTCCCACTTTCAGAGCTTACCTGTGCCCTCAAACCCTGTCCCTATTTCCTAACCTGCCTCCTTTCAGCTTGTCAATATCCACTCATAGTTTATGGTAAAACACATACTTGCGTTCCCCTCCCACCTGGTCCCTCTCTACCTGGCTCTTTCATCTCTGGCAGACTCACCCCAACAGGGCAGCCCCTCTCAGGGGACCCTAAGGACCAGCAAGGCGTTTCAGCTCTCCTCCAGCCAAGTGTCTCTCTCTGGGTTCGGTTGTACTGCTTTTGCTCTTATACCCCTGCATGTAGCCTGCTTCACCTAAGACCTAACCCTGGCCCCGAGCCACAGCTCTTAAGCTAGTATCCTCTTTCAAAGGTGCTATTCACCAGGAAATTTCTGAAAAGGTCTTTACAGTTAGGAGAAGGTTTACCCTGCTTATCAATTCCACCCAGTGTCCCTGGCTACTCTGACTTGGGGGGACCCAAGCCTCCCTCACAGCCATATCTGCCACCTTTTCTTTCCTTTTCTTTTTTAGAAGCGCATACACTGGACTCCCTCTGACACTGCCTCTTGTGCCCTGTCCTCCAGATGAAAGGGGTGTGGCAGGCACAATGTGTCTCCTTCCTGAGTTGTTTCTACTTGCAAGCAACGCAGTGTGACGCACACAAGCAAAAGTTTGCTTCAAAAGCATCCATGGGACTCTAGCACGCAGCCTGGTGTATTGTCTGCTTCACTTACAGGTGGCATGGATTATAGCCCCTCTGTCAGGTGCTCTGGCTCCTGCTCCGAAGGGTACTCCAGGGACTCGGAACTGTTCACCAGACAACACGGTCTCAAAATGAGGGCCGTGTTTCATGTTGGGAATGCCAGACTCCAAAAGGGCTGTACCAGCTCATGACATGCCCATCCGCTGCCATGAACGGTGCTTCTGCCCACAGCCTGGGCTGAGCCTGCCAGCAACAGCCCTGGCGCACTGTGCCTTATAGGGTGCACAGGTGTCTCCCCTTGGAGTTATCCTTTCCCTCTCCTTTCTAAGCCCCCCTCCCATCCCCCTTCCCATCTCCCCCAACAAAGTCCCAGCCCCCAGCCTTCCTCTGTGCCTGCCTTGTTTTGGGGGCGGGCCCCTCCCCTCCACGGCCCACGTACAAATGACCCCTTGGTAGCTCAGCCCCTTCTGTCCTCCTCCTTGCATAGATGGGCAGCTTAGCAGCTGGAGTGAATTGCCCTGTGTAGGAGGGTTATACAGGTGAGTGTGAGAAAGAGGAGAACTCAAGACACACCCCTCCATTCATACACTCTACAAATATTTATTGAGAACCTATTGAGTGCTGCGAGACTGGGAAGATGGTGAGCTGAACAAGACCAGGTCAGTCTGAGAGGGGTGGGAGTCATTAATCAAATATTCACTCAAATTCATGGACCACTTCAAACTGTACCAGACAGTTGGAGGGCCTGGCTGAGGTGCGTGGTCCTCACAGCTGCCTGGCCTGAGGCATCAGGGCAAGGGTTGAAATAATAGCGCAATTAAACCTGAAGGGTGGGCCGAGGATGATGAAGCAGGCAGAGGGTTAGAGGGTGATTGGACAGACCCAAAGGCTGGGTACAGGGGTGCAGAGGGAGAGGCGGTCTGGACATTATGAGAACATAGAAGGAAATCTGATATTTAGCCTAGGAGTTGGGAAGCCTTGTGATGGCCGGGCAGGCAGGGGATGTGGGGAGATGAGACATGTATGTGTGAGATTCCGAGCTCCTGACCCTGCCTACTTTCCTAGCCACGTTCACTCCCCACCTTGTAACACCAACTTGGGTTTAGGATGTCCTGTCTTCCCTCCAGTATACTACCTACATCCCTCTACTCTGCCTTGGCAGATGCAATGCTTGACCTCAGCTGGATACCCAACATCTTCTTAAGACAGGGAAGGGAAGAAAGCTGGCCATCTGGGCCACAGAGGGGCCGGTAGACTGGACGGTGGGCAGGATGAGTTTTGACCAATCTATTCTGTCCTGCCAAGCCTTGCCCTCACTCCCAGAGAGGCCCTGCCCACCTTCAGGAACCTGTGCTCTGCCAAAGTGCTTAATTGAGATGCGGTATTTGCTCTAGAAATCTAGGCACATCTCAACAGAGGCTAAGGAATGCTGATTCCAGAGGACAACACCAAATCATTAACTTGGTCATTGGCCACACACAGCCCCAGCCTTCCTCTAACCTAAGACTTCGCAAATATTGGTATGCATTGACTGTCCCAAGGCTCCCACAGGCACCTTCCTGCATGGAAGGGGGCACAGGACAAAGGATCTTGAACTCCCCCCACCCCACCCCGCACTCCCAGCCATCTCTTAGCCTTCCGGTCAAGACCACCTGCTCTGCCCAGAGAGGCTGTGTGGACCTCCAGCCAAGGACTCTCTTCTAAGCCTTCCTGGGGAGGAAGCCCTGTTCTCTGGCCCAACTCCACCAAGGTTCAAAACATGGTGGGGAGGTGGAAGGGAAGGGAGGGAAAGGGAGAGTCCTTCTGTTATAGCATTCAGTTGCCCCAGGGTTTGGGGGTCTCCTTATTGTCACATGACCAGAAAGTATGAGGGCCTGGCTGATTTCCTCGACCACCCCTCCCAGTAGCCTGAGACCATGTGATAGAAAAGCATCCTCCTCTTCCACACGCTAAACACAGCCAACACCACTCTCTTCTCCACCCTCCCCCCGCCATGATGCCACAGTGACCAATTTACACCGAGGCCCAACTGCCAAGCCCTGCTTACAAGAAAGCCGAGGGCACGGCACGAGTGGAGAGAGGCTCTGCTTGGTCTGCAGAGATGTGTCTGCTGGGGACCATGGCTGTCTTCCAGGGTTTTGGTTCTGAATATGTGGGATGAGAGCTGCTTTTGCTTCTCAACCCAAGGGATCTCCCTGCCGCTGCCCCGACCATGGTTCCCGTCCCATTTCAGAGGCCTCTGAACACGAGGCAGAGAACTACTGCAGTAAGAGATTCTTCTGTTGCTTTCAGAAATCAGGCACTCTTGAGAATTCATGAAAACATGGTGGGGGCATTGTTTCTGGACATTCTGCACCCAGGCAATTATGTGGCTGCCAGCGCCATGGCTTTCCCATTGTAACCAAGGCCTCTAGCCTGGAGGTGCTGGCCTGGCCTCAGCTGGGTTCTGGTTTTGTGTTCAAATAGACCAAATTGCGAATTGAGATGGTCCTTGGTGACCCCAGGTCATCAACAGAACTTCAGGGACCCTCTTTGGCCCAGAAGAAGGTGAAGACAGCACTGGCTGAGGGGCGTGGTGGTGGTGCTAGGGGGACCGGTGGGGGGTGGGCCACCACCAGGGACTTTCTCTTTAAGGAATGTGCCCAGTGCTCCATGGAGCAGACCCCAGAGAGCCTCCAGCTGCCAGAGAAGATATCCCAGAGAAGATACTGTGAAATTACTCCCCTCTGTCCTGCTAGGCCCCACAGTGGACAGCTCCCCTCCTGCGGCCTGCATGCCAGCCCTGGGGCTGCCTTTCCCTCTCTGCCTGGAAATATACATACAGGGCCGTTGGCAGAGGCTCCCAGAAACCCTGCTCCTTCCAAAGTTGAAAGCAATGACGAGCTGCTAAAGTCAAAACTCCAAAGGAAAACTGCTGAGGCTGAGAAAAAGACGCCAGCTGCTTCAAGCCCACAGAAAATCTTACAGGGGAGTGGGATGTTGTCTCCAGGCAGAGAAAAGCGTCAACTCCCAGGACAGGCTACGACCTGGCTCTCATTGGCAACCTGCTTCTGCCCACTAACAGGGGTGTGAGGGTTGTGAGTGCGGGCAGGGCAGCAGGTGGCAGGTGAAGAGGGGTATGTCAAGGCAGGGTGTGGTGAATACTATTGTCCCTCCACTTGTGATTCCAGGAATCCATGGTCACCTTCGTGGTGACTGGGGAAGGAAGACAGCTGCTGGCACGCTTCCTGCTTGGCCTGCTGGGGTCAGGGGCAGGGTGAGCTGGGTGGCCCACCACAGGATGGAGGAAAGGACTGACACCACTTCAGTACTGTAGCGGGGGGCAGGGAGGAGGTGGGGTGAAGTGGGGTTCATGAACATTTCTAGTGTTCCAGATCACATAGTAAACTCTAAGAGCAGGACTGTCCAAGACCAGATCATTGGACTGCTGAGGGGTGGGGGAGCTGGGGGAAGGTGGTGAGAGATCCAATTAGGCCAGGCCTGCATCTGCCCTGTTTTTCTGCCCAATCAGGGTGAAGAAGCGAAAGGTGAGCTCTGCCCAAGGATCTCCTTTTCCACGCCCCTGCCACCCTCAGTGTCTGCACTGCCCCTGGAGGAAGGGGAAAGCCCAGGCACTGCTGGGCATCCACGACCACCACTGGCCAACTTCATTTCTCTGAAACTGCTCTTTGAACTCAGTGCACCTGCAAACTGTGATGACGGCACAGAAGACAGATGTGGACCTAGAGAAGGGGCACAGTGTGGCGGCCCCTCTTGCCTCTGTACTCATCTTGCCACCTGCCTACCTCTCAAGGCCCCCTGGGTTGAGTCAGCCTCTGTGGAGATGCTCTTCCCCAGCGTTCATCTTTGGGAGTGGGGAGGCAGGGGTGGGGCTGGGGGAGTGAGGAGGAGGTCCTGAGCAAGCCCAGTTTTACTTTTCGTTTTTGTTTTTTGGAGTAACCCCCACCCCCACCCCCCACTCCGCCAGGGTGTCACTGGCCCAGAACGAGCTGTAGAAGATGTTGTATGCTGTGTGTGGATGGACACCAAACCACCATTGGAGAATCCTATCAAAGGAAAAGAGGACTGCACACGCAAAGGCTGCTCCGTGTCAGCCAGCTAATTTTAGAGGTCCATGTTATGTGGCACACAAGATGCTATCACTCACTTTATTGTATCTGTCCCCAGGTATCCTAGATCCCCCCTGCCCACCCACCACCCTTTACTGTCTTTGCTGCCTGGGTGAGGACAGAGGGTCTTCCCTCTGCCCCTCTGCCCCTCTGCCCAAGTCCACAGGAAACCGTGACTATGACCTCACACATGACAGTTGTCCTTGGCCTTGACCTGTCTTTGATAGTGGTCTCATGCTACCTGCAAAGGTCCCTGTGATAAGAGCTCCCACTCCCATCTCTCAACACAGATACCCACAGAGACAACTGTCCTCCCTTTTCTAAGTGGGGTGGGAAGGGGTGGTATGGACTCGGCGCTCCCCATCTGGTGCTCTTACGACTTTGGTTAGGGAGCAAAGCAGGCTGGAACCTGCACTGCACCATGTGTGTGTTTGGGGTGGCAGGGAGCTGAGCCTAACAGAGCAAATGGGGTGCAGGCTCAGGCCCATAATTGCCACTCCCCACTGCATAGCTTCTAAAGCCCTTCCTAAGCGCATAGGTGCCCCCACGATTCTAGGAAATCTGAACTGCTAGGCTGTGGGAACTTGGCTCCCTGGGCTCTGTTGGAATCATAGGTCCAACTACAACTAGTGGAATCAAGATTCAATGAAGAATAGACTGATGTCGCAGGAAGGACGGGGCCTTGGGAGGCCAATGAGGGACCAAGAACTACTTGGCCAGGCAGGGGCCAAGTGCAGACAAGTACCTAGGGCTTAGGAGTTCCCAACAGCAGGGACAATACCTCTCTATCCTCCCAAATGCTAACACCGCCCGTGAGGTTGGGTCCTTCCCTCCAGATGCACACTCAGTTACCCCCCCAAACATGGATTCCTCTATAACTCCCATTTCTCTGGTCCAGCAAGGCCAGTCCATGGCTTCCTCCACCAGAGCTGAGCAGGCAGGAAAGATTATGTAGGGAGCCTTTTGTTTAAAAATTGTCTTTTTGGAGGCAAATGAAGGCACATTCTTGGAGAAGGGTGGAGTTTACAGTTAGATCTGCCGACCACCTGAGAAAGAATATACCAGCCAAGTATAAGCAGGCCTTTACTATGCAAAGAGAAGTCTGTTCCTGGGCCTTCCCCATGCGGTGGAGGAATGAACAGGAAAGGAGAGGACCACAATGGGAAACACAAGCTGGGTAGCAGAGACAAAGGTTTTATGCCCCCTCTGACACGGGTGCTGGCATCAGCCCTGCTTGGGTCCTGATAGGACAGGGAATGTTGGCCTTTGTCCTTTATTGGCCTGTACATGGCCTTGGCTGCCCATAAGTACTCAGGCTCCAAGAATAAATTCATGTTTAGGGGAAAAGGAAGTTTCTATTGGCTTCTGCGTTATTCTATTGGCTTGTACCTATGCACAACTCATCTCAAAGCACCAGCAACGAGGGCCTGCCCGAAACCCATTCTCCAGTAGTTCTGTTTGGAGGCAGCCCACACTTCCTTTCAGCTCCCCAGCTCTTCCTCACCCTGCTACCAATGTGGATTCCACCCATGTGCCTTGGTCTTCTGAAAGGCCCAGGAAATATGTGTATTGCCAATGCCAGTTCTCCGCCAAGGGCTGCGGAAAGGCCCAGGACAGAGATATTCCTTCTTATACCAGCAGAGTGTTTAGTGGCCTTGCACACACGCACAGACATCCTCCATGTAACCTTTTTATCTCCAGAAAGACAATGCTAGAATAGAAAGCATTCTTTTCCAGTTGCCTGTCGGCGGAGAAAAACCAAGACCTACATAGTCAGAAGCTTTAGGGAACCGTGGCTGCCACTGACTTCTGCTGTGCCAGCAGCACCTTCTATCCACATCAAATCCTTTGCGGTTGCCCCTGGCTACAGACCCTCCATGCCAGCATTTCTTCAGGGTGCTCCCAGCTGCCCTTTGAGAGCAGTCCCTTAGCAAGCTCACTTCATAAGACCCAAGTTGTAAGCTGATAGAGAGCAGATCTAAACCTACAAGCTGTGAGTCCTTGCGGTGGGCTGGGGGTGAGAGGGGTTGAGGGGGTGGGGTGGGATGGTGTTTGATGCAGTGGTTAACACACTGCTTGGGACACCCGCATCCCAAATCCATGGAGTGCCTCCTGATAGTCGTCTATCTTCTTGCCAGTGAGCATCCTATGAAGCAGCAGGTGATGGGGCCAGTAGTTGGGTCTCTGCCACACATGTGGGAAACCCCCAAGGAGCTCCTGCCTTGGATTTGGGCCTGCCCACACCAAGCTGTTGCTGGCATTTGGGGAGTGTGCTAAGAGATGGAAGACCTCTTTTTCAAATCTATTTAAAATTCAATACAACCTTGTAGTTATCAAGCTGCTCAAGTTCCACCCCTGGAGTTTCTCACTAATACGAACTCCTTGGGAGCTGGGGTGGGGCATATTTGCTTTTCTGTTTGGGGCCCAAAGCCAGCATGCCTGGACAAGCTGAGTCCCACCCCAAGCCCTCCGTTTAACACCCAAGTCCAGCCTTCGAATCCAGGCCCAACCCTGTCAGACATCAATGGCCAGAGAGACAATGCCCAGCTCCTCTCCCTTCTAGCACCTTGGGTGCTGTCTCCCAGCCTACAGACAGCAACCCCTCGCTCCTGCTTCCTCTCCAGCCGCTATCTGTGGACCCTTCTGCTGAGCAAGGCCCATTTATGCGAGGGGGAGGTGGCCCGCCGCGGGAAGCCGTTAGAAAAGGGGGTTATTCCCAGGCGCCTGCGCGCTCAGCCCTAGGATGCCACCTGCTCTCCGGCTCCGCCTCGCCGCGTGCAGGCCCCAACGGCAGCTTGGGACGCGAGCTCCCGCCCAACGCCCAACCCTCAGGCTAGCTGGGCGGGGCGACTTTTGCTGTTCTCCCACCCATTTGCTGCCCCCTCACCCTCCCCTCCCTGTGGGGACGTACTTGGGAGTTGTGTGTCTGGGCCAGGGGTAAGAACCCAAGGAGAGATAGTTTCTTGAGACATCCCTGATTTCAAATATCCTGTCCTGCTGCCCCCTGGGCATCTGCCTAGCGCTTTGGAGAAGGTTCCCACCTGTGTGTCCACAGGGTCTGGGGGTGAGGGACTGTAGATGACTGATGGGATGCTAGGTCTCCAGGGTGGTTCCTGGGATGGAGGCGCTGTAGACATTGCGTTCCAAAACTCCAAGATCTTGGAAGGGACTTTCAAATGAGGTTCATTCCCAAAGTGGCCGCAATGGCCAGAGCTGAGCTGAGGGAGAGGAGCTGGGCATTGTCTCTCTGGCCATTGATGTCTGACAGGGCTGGGCTTGGATTCGAAGGCTGGATTTGGGTGTTAAACGGAGGGCTTGGGGTATGTCCAGGCATGCTGGCTTTGGGCCCCAAACAGAGAAGCAAATATGCCCCACCCCAGCTCCCAAGTAGTTCGTATTAGTGAGAAACTCCAGGGGTGGAACTTGAGCAGCACTCCTTGGCTAGAGCTGAGCCGATCTGAAGCCAGGAGCCAGGAAATTCTTCTGGGTGGGTCTTCCATGTGGGTTCAGGGTCTCAAGGCTTTGGGCCATTCCCTTCTACTTTCCCAGGCCACAGGCAGGGAGCTGTATGGAAAGCTGTATGGGACATGAACCAGCCCTCATATAGGATACCGGCACGTGCAAGGCAAGGATTCAGCCAATGAATGGAGGGTGGCTGGGGCAGGCTTAGCCTGTCTCTTGTCATGTTAACCTGTTCTTCTGGCTACACTGGGCCTTTCTTTTTTTTTTTATTTTTTTTAAAGATTTAATTTTTATTACAAAGTCAGATATACTGAGAGGAGGAGAGACAGAGAGGAAGTGGAGCCGCCGGGATTAGAACCAGCGGCCATATGGGATCAAGGTGAGGACCTTAGCCACTAGGCCACGCTGCCGAGCCCTACACTGGGCCTTTCTAAAAAAAAAAAAAAAAAAAAAAAAAAAGAGGTAAATATCTAACATCTCCTGGCTCATTCCCTGAGTGGCTGCAACAGCCAGGGATAGGTCAGGCTGAGGCCAGGTCAGGCTGAGGCCAGGAGCTTTATCCGGGACTCCATGTGGGTGCTGGGGCGTGGGCCCTCTTCCACTGCCTTTTCCTAGGCATATTTAAATGGGAGTTGGACTGCAGGACACAAACTGAACTGCACCTGCAGAAGCTGCCGGCCAGTGTCTTAGGCGGTGACTGGAGTTGCTACACTGTAGTCCTGGCCCCGGGTAGCCTCTGGCTTGGTTTTTATTCCCATAGCATTTAGTGTCTGAATTTTATTTAAGACAATTGACCTTAAATGGGGCATTTGCAAATACATCCTTCCAGATCTCAGTGTGCTCCTCTTTCTAATCATTTTGAGATTTCTTTCTCAGACCCTCTGCCGGTTCAGGGAATTGATTTCACAGGGTTTCAATGTTTCCTTCCAGAATTGTCGGGCAATGGGTCCTGCTGGCTTAGTGGGCCACGTGCTCATATTTTGGAATTAACCTTGCCTGGTAAGATCTGTGGAGGCCCTGCTCTGGGAGTGGCTGGGGTGCTGTACAGATGAAAGATGGTGTTATCCTTGGCCAGCAGGCTCTCAGCTGATTGTGCATGATTGGCTGCAAAGCGGGAACAGACTAAGGCACATTGCTGCAAGGGGCACAAGTCCAGTAACAGAATCAGAATTTTACCAAAAATGGACGGCTGGGTGGGGAAGGCAACGGGGCCCTGATGGCAACAGTGAACCCACTGGAGATGGGGCTGATTGAGGACTGGTCCCTGGAGGCAGACGCCCCCCTCACTGCCCCAGATGTGTCCTGCCTGTCCCCACCCTCCGCTCCCGGTCTGGAAACACCCATCAGTCATTCCCAGCGTGATGGTCCCACTTGAGCAGCTGGAAGCGTCTGGAATCACTCTGCTACCTAGAGCTGGCCTTGGGCTGGCCTCTAAAAGCATTCTGTAAAATATATATATTTTTTTACTTCAAAGTTAGAATTACAGAGAGAGAGAGAGAGATGTTCTGTCTATTGGTTCACTCCCTAAATGGCCACAATGACCAGAGCTGGGCTGGGCCTAGCCCAGGAACTTCTTCCTCATCTCTGACATTGGTATAGGGAGTCCAAAGACTTGGGCCATTCTCCACTGCTTTCCCAGGCTGTTAGCAGGGAGATGGGTCAGAAGTGGAGCAGCTGGGACATACACTGGCACCCATATGGGAAGCTAGCGCCACATGTAGTGAATTAGGCACCACAGAACATGATTTCCAAGCTTGAGTCATGGTGCAATGGATGCTGGCAGCAGTGGTGGTAGCAGCATCCCATGTGCATGTTGGTTTGTGTCCCAGCTGTTCCACTTCTGATCCAGCTACCTGCTCGTGGCCTGGGAAGACAACAGAGGATGGCCTGAGTACTTGAACCCTGATCCTATGTGGCAGACCCAGATGGAGTTCTGAGCTCTTGGTTTCAGCCTGGTCCAGCTCCAGCAGTTGCAGCCATTTGGGAAGTGATTTAGCAGATGAATAATTCTTTATCTGTCCCTTTCTCTCTAAGTCTTTCAAATAAATTTTCAAGAAAAGACATTACAAGAGCCATCACAGTGGTTCAACTGGCTAATTCTGCACCTGCAAGTGCTGGCATCCCATATGGGCCCTGGTTCATGTCCTGGCTGCTCTGCTTCCCATTCAGTTCTCTGCTTGTAGCCTGGGAAAGCAGCAGAGAAAGGCCCAAGCCTTGAGACCCTGAATCTACATGGAAGACGCACCCAGAAGAATTTCCTGGCTCCTGGCTTTGGATCAGCTCAGCTCCAGCATTTATGGCAATTTGATGAGTAAACTACTGGATGGATGAAAGACCTTTTTGTCTCTTATTCTCTCTAAATCTGCCTTTGCAATAAAAATAGATCTCCCACCCACAAAAAAAAAAAGACTATTACTTTCTGTTACCAGAAAAGCCCGCTGGGTTCTTTCCTCAGCTTATTATAGAAATAAAAAGCTGGGAACCAGTTACAGACAGAAAAGTTTATTTGCAAAGGAACCAGGTGAGCGGGAATAGAAGAGGGAAGGCTAAGAGAAAGCCAGGAGGTGGGGTGCCTCTCGAAAGGAGTGGGAGAGACACCAAAGGTTTGAGGAAGGGTCTTGGGCTTTTATGCTTTCCCTGACCCCTCTTTGTTGGGCAGGAACCTACAGGTAAGATGTTCCCCATTGGTGGTCTCTTAACCAGTTAGGAAATGGGTGGGCAATACTTCACTTGAAGGTGTGACCAAGACCTTAGTAGGCCTGGATGGTCTCACTTCGTATTTTGAGAAATTCATTGTGGAGCATTTTGGGTATTTTTCCAAAAAGAGAGACCTGTACTCATATCTGGTAAGTTTTAAAATGTTCACCCCCCTCAACTCCCTCTCCCATACCTTTAGCCTCCTCCTTTTTTTTTTTAAGATTTATTTTTATTGCAAAGTCAGATATACAGAGAAGAGAAGGGACAGTGAGGAAGATCTTCTGTCCGATGGTTCACTCCCTAAGTGACCGCAACGGCCGGTGCTGCGCCGATCCAAAGCCAGGAGCCAAAGAACTTCCTCCGGGTCCCCTATGTGAGTGCAGGGTCCCAAGGCTTTGGGCCATCCTCAACTGCCTTCCCAGACCACAAACAGGGAGCTGGACGGGAAGTGGAGCTGCCAGGATCAAAACCGGCGCGGATGTGGGATCCCGATGCATTCAAGGCAAGGACTTAAGCCTCTGGGCCACTGCGCCAGGTCCTACCCTCCTCCTTTCTACCATGGCAACCGATGACAATTAAAGGCCTGGGAAAAGCAGTGGAGGATAGCCCTGCCTTCCATGTGAGAGACCTGAAGGAAGCTCTTGGCTTCAGCCTCCATTGGTTCTGGGGTGTGAACCAGTAAATGGAAGAGCTCAACCTGTCTCTTCTCCTCTCTCTCTCTCTCTCTCTCTCTCTCTCTCTCTCTCTCTATATATATATATATATATATATATATATATATATATATATATATATATGTAAAAAATCTGACACCTCTCTCTCAGATATGTATGTATATATGTATATATACCTGACTTTCAAATGAATACATATTTTTGAAAAGGAGAAAGAAACTGGGCCAGGTGGTAGCTCAATGGGCTAAACCTCTCTCTCAGCTAACACCAATATCCTGTATGGGTACCAGTTCTAATCCCAGATGCTCTGCCTCTGATTCAGCTCCGTGCCTGCAGCCTGGGAAAGCAGTAGAGGATGGCCCAAGACCTTGGGATCCTATACTCATGTGGGAGGCTCAGAAGAAGTGCCTGGCTCTTGGCTTCAGATCAGCTCAGCTTCAGCTGTTGTCACTATTTGGGAAGTGAACCAGCAGATGGAAGATCTCTAGCTCTCATTCTGACTGTAAATTTGCCTTTCCAATAAAAATAGTTTTAAAAAAAGAATTAAAAAATACAGAAAAAGAATGGTAGGAGATGAGAGAGAAGACTGTTGCTTCTCAGTGTTATACACAGCAACAGACATGCATGCACACACAAACACACCTTGGAGTATTTCTTCAAGGGAGTGGAATCAAATAGCTCACATGTTGCTCTATACTTGGAGGGGCCTGTGGGTGAAATGGAACCTGAAATTATCTGAACAACTTTGAACTTGGCTCAGGAAGAGCTGCTGAGGTGGACACAGCAAGCCCTGCGGTACTGAGTGCAGGGTCACTGCCAGTCCAGTGGCTCAGCAGGGAATTCCTTTGGTTTGTTGTGCAACTGACTGCTTTCTAGCAACTTATTTTTATCAACAAAACCCAGAAGGCAATGTGGGTTTTTTTTCTTTTAGTTGGAGAAGCAGCCACCCAGAGAGGTAGAGAACACCCATCCACAAGTTCATTCCCCAGCAGCCCGCAATCATGTCTGCGGAACCCAATGGTCTGAGTCATCATCCCTTCTCCCTCCTGGGGGTCTGCAGTAGGAGGAATCTGACATGGCACTGGCAATCGCATCCAGGGATCTGGTGTGGCAGCCTGAACATTCAAAATGCGTCAGTTTTGTTAGGCCCTCTAGGTCTGTGTGCGTCTCAGGGTGAGCAGAAAAATGAGTGTTCAGGTAGGGACATATAGGTGGGATGAGAATATTAGAAAGATATCCACTGTCTGCTTTAATACTAGGCCAACTGGCTTCTGTAAAGCATGCTTGCTTGTTTGCTTGCTTCAGCCTCTTACTCCCAAGCAGGATGCAGCTCTTAGTTGTATAAACACTTGTCCATTGGATAGCTGAACATAATTGACGGTATTATTGTTTCTCCTAATGGTGCCTGGCAGTTGGGTTGCAGGTGGTGGACCTTCCCCTTAGCCTCAGATTAGCACTCAGCTATAAAGCTTCACCTGACAGCTCAGGCCAAAACATGGGTCTTCGGCAACCCTAGAAAGAGTGTTCAAACTCAAGAATTCCTGACAGTTCCCCCTTTTGTCACATTGCACCAATGTGATTAGTTGATTGGATAATTTTCACGCCAGTGTGAGTTTAACAGCCCCTAACTGCACCCTGTCGAGGCGGCTCCCCTCTTCCACTTGCAGTGGTGCAGGACAGTCCACTGGCCTCCCAATAGTCTGCTTCTAATTCATCCTTGGGGTAGAATCTATCAGCTTGCAACACTGGGATGAGATGGGGAGGGGGGTGCCTGACCAACAACTTCATTGCCCCAAGAGTGGTGTCTCAACTTTGATAAGTTTAATGATGACGGAGAGTGCAGATAGTACCACGACTCCACAGGGCAGCTGGGGGTGCTCTCTGAGCCCTAACAGCTTTCTGGCCAACAACCGCCCTCTGTCTCCAAAGCCACTCCTTTCCAAAACATGTTCTAGCAGGTGCCCTGGCGCCATCTCCCACTTGACATAGCCAAAGCATGCTTCCCCCTCATCTTGCCAGCCCCATCCGGGTCCTGCCAGTCACCACAAACACAGCCTGCTCAGCCTTCTCCTTTAACATCTCCTACCCACAAAGGGCTGCTACTGAAGCTGTGTTGTATCAACAGACACGGGAGGGTGGTTGGCAATTGGCAATGTACACGAAAAATCGTGCTGAACACAATCCCCTACTTTTTGAATACTAATAGGAGAGACCACTCTGCCACCATTTTGCCCTCCTCTTAATCAGTACAGAAAGAGTGTTTTCAGCTTCTTACTGTGCTGTGGGACACTTGACAGTACATTAATTTGTCGTGGGTGTCTGTCGCTTCTGCAACCAAATGCTGGCGAGTCTGGCGCCCTTTCTGGGCACAGCATGTAGCATGGCAAGCAGATCTGCCCTTGACCTTACAGATGAGGCAACTGAGCCCCGTCAAAGGAAGGGGTGGGCACAGAGCTGGGACCAGAAGATCCTGGGCAGGAATCTGCCCTCCCTGTTGCACAGCCCCCATGTGTGAGACAACGGTAGACCTGCAGGATGTCGCCAACAGGAAGAACCTTGGCAGTCTTCCCTCTGCTGCTTGGCAAGTCAGGGCCAACTGCATCTCGAGAAAGCCTGCCACACCCAGCTGCATCTGTCACCTAGGAGGTGATGGCATTAGCGGCCCCTGGCTACCCAAGGGTGGGCCTGGACTTTCTACCTCCCAGCTGTGACACGGCCTCTGCCAACAGGTGGCCATGGGAGCCATTCCCCGTCACTCCCCACCCCCCGCACCCCCCTGTACCTCTGTTCCCTGGGCTGCTGGCTAACCAGTCATCAGGAATCTGAAGTATCGACAGAGAAAGATAAAGAGCAGGAAGCCGTATCAAACACAGTTGGCCCAGAGCAGAGAATAAATTGCCAGAAATGGCCTGGAAGAGGCTATAAAAGGAAAATAAAGCAGGATGGTAATTCATGATGTGTACTTAGAAAAAAAATCTGGGAAAACTGAACAGCCAGCAGAGGGTCTCTGCTCTCTGCTCTGGGGTGCTGCAAGAGGGTGGCACACTCCTCACCTGCCCCTGCCCCACCCTGCAGCCCCTTGTGCAGGAGGGGAGGAGAAGGTCAGGTAGGGGCTGTCTTCCCAGCCCTTCTGGCTGCCAAGGCCCCAGGACCCTCACAGTAAAGTTGTTTACGTAGACACAACCTTGCCAAGGATGACACCTGCTGTCACCATTGTCTCATTATAGAAACTTAGTGCAGAGCTGCCTTGGAAGTTGCTGGGACCAAGTGCAAGGTCACAGAGCCAGTCAGTCAGCAGCAAGTCCCACACTGCACCCAAGACCACCAAGCTGATCCTGCTGCCCTTGAGCAGCCCTCAAGACTGAAATTGAAGGTACAACTGAAGGCTGTCCTCGCCCCTAATCCTTCAACCTCCTCCCTGATCAGGGACCCCAGAGAGAAGCCTGAAGTCCTGGTTCAGCAGAAGGCATCTGCTTTCCCTGGCCCAGAGCGCCATGACTGGAGTAGGCCCACGCCCTGGAAAGCCAGGGGACATCCAGATCCCAGGGCCATGGCTGGGGAGGGGGACTGCCTCCTTCCTGCCCCTCTCCATACCCCCACAGCACGTGGGCAGCTAAACCCACTCTGAGGAGCTCAGTCGCTTCCTTATGAGGGGAGGAGTGGAGATTTGGGTGGAAGGGGCCTGCAGGTACCACCAGGGGCTAGGGCAGCCCTTCCTGCTGCCTTCCTGGTGGTAGTTGCCCCTAGTGGTGTGATGGGCAGTGAAGCCTCTTGTGCCCCACAGGGGCATACAAGGTCCGCATGCTGACAGTCTGTAAGGGTTCTTATGGCTGGGGACTTGCTCTCTTGGTAGCTCAGTGGAGTGGAAGGCAAAGGGCCAGAGCTGAGGGCACGGAGCTGGCCAGTGCCAACTGCACCCCTAGACCATCATGTGTATGGGGCGCATCACTGCAGGGAGACCCTGTGGCCTCTCCTTGCCTGTCTCCGGAGGCGCCCATGAGATGTTGCACATGACAGGACTTGGCAGACTCAGGGCCCCAAGCTGAGGTCACTGAGCCTGCTGTTGGCTGGGCACAGATCAACACACTTATTCCAAGCAGAGCTATCAACCCAGGGGCTGTATTTAGTGATTCCCCTGGCCCATGCTGCATCCTTGCCATTATCAGAGACCTGCATACTGTTGTATCCCTTACCTTGAAGTGATCCTCAAAGAGACAGCCAATGCAACATGACCCGGGCTCTCCCTCAGGTCAAGGTGGTGGATCCCAGCATCACTGTCCCTACCAGCTCACCCTCACCCCAACACACACACACACACACACACACACACACACACACAGGTTCATGGCCCAGCTCTGCTCAGGCAAGAACTGCAGAGTACTCCTAGCAGGGTCTGGGGATTGCTGCTGCTGAGGCTGCTTGGAGCTTCCAAGGAGTGCTCCCTGGCCAGCTCCCAGGCATGGTGGCAGCTGTCCTATGCCTCTTGCTCATGTTAATCTCTGACCTGTCCTAGGGCCTGGCTGGCCTCTTGAACTCACCCCAAGGACCCCTTGGGTTGGCTAAAAGCAGATGGGCAGTTCTTGGCCAGCCTAGGGTAGAGCGTTCCGGGGATGCCCAGCAGTGTGGATACCACACCAGGCTCAGGGACAGCCTCTCTTTACTCTCCACACCCCAAAGTTCCCCTCCTGCTGATCTATGGCTATCCTTTTCTACCCCAGCAGCCCAAAACTCCTCTCTCTCTCTCTGAGTCAGCTGACACAAGACAGCAAACAGCTTTCAGGAAATAAACTCTGAAATCACAGGTACAGGAATTTGGGGGCCGAGAGAACCTTCCAGAGAAAAGGAAGCCAGTAATGGATGGCGTTCAGAGGATGTGTCCCAGGATGGTCGGCTTGTTTCCCCTTCCTCTTTATAAACGCCACCAAAGGATGAAGGACATGTGACAGAGAATCCTCCCAAGCTAGGGTGTCCCCACCTCCGCAGAGCAGCTGTGCTTTAAGCAAACTTGCAGGCTGCTTCTCCCAGTTCTCCCAGACCCTCCCAGGGGAAGGACAGAGGTTTCTGGGACCCAGCCTGGCCACCCCACATCCTGCCCAGCTAGCCGTGCTCTCCTGGCTGCCCTTACCCCCACCCCTGCCGGGCCTCTAGGATCCACACCTCTGGTACTGCCGCGTGACTTGTTGGCGCCGGAACCCCCTACCCACAGCCCTCTCCAAGGTCTGTATTGGGTGCTACATATCTGAATTGCTAGGCTCTGGCTTAGCTATCAGCCAGGCACTTAGCATCAGTGTGTGTGGAAGAGGTCCCACTTCCAGTCCCTGTCTTCCTGGACAAGAAGGGGGTGCAGGCTGCATTTCCCCCCGCCCTCTCAACCCCGGTACAGCACACCTTTGAGGCAGGCAGGCAAACAGGCAGGTGGTTGGTTGTCTGCACAGATTAAGAGGGAGAGGAGGGGCAAGGGCCACCAAGACCGCATTGGGCCACAGCTTGTTCATTATTAGCAGAGCTGGTGCAGGTGAGGTGCTCAGGGGCTCAGCCATTCCCCAAGGGGCTGTCTGGTGCTTTTCCTTCCAAAGCCCATTTAGCTCCCTGCCCCTAGGTCCCCTCCACCTCCTGTGTTTATGTTGGGGCCGACATTTCTATTGATGTATTGATCTCTGTAGCCGAACAGTGTTTCTGCTGAACATGCTGGCCGCTTGCTCAGGCCAGCAGGGCAGGAGGGAGCATCAGGGATGGTGGGTGCAGGTCTGTTGTAGGGGTGGGGAAGAGAGTCTGGAGTCAACAGGGAGATTTTGTTTATGTGGTTATTTATTTAATTCAAAGACAGAGTGAGAGAGAGAGAGAGAGAGATCCTCCATCTTTTGATTCACTTTCCAAATGGCTGTAATGGTCAGGGTTGGGCCAGGCAGAAGCCAGCAGCCTGGAAATCCATCTCCTACATGGGTGGCGGGGCCCAACTACTTGAGTCAACTCCTGCTGCTTCCCCAGGGACATTAGCAGGGAGCTGGATCAGAGGTGGAGCAGCCAGGACTCAAGCCAGCACCCCTATGGGATGGCAGCATTGCAGGCAGTGGTTTAAACCCACTATGCCACAATGCTGGAACTGGCATGGAGACTTTGATGGGAACAGAGAAATATTTCACTGAAAGAAAAGTGAGCCAAGTGGAGCCCCTTAATCATCCATCTGTGACCTCCCAGGGTGGCCTTTAGGGGACATGGCGCCACCAGACACACACTGGTTTGGCTGAGTCCACTCCAGAGCCAAGTGGATGAGCTCTCTCCATTCTCAGAGAGGGGTCTTTTCCTCCTTGTTCCCCATCCACGACTGCGAGGCTCAGGACCTGGGAGTGTGCTGTGAAGTCTTGCATGGACCTGAGGCATAGTGTGCGTGAAGATGCAGCAGCCATCTCCAGGGTTTCTCCCTCAACGAAGCATGCTCTCTTGTTGGCAACTAGCCCTGAGCCACAGGGTCTGCAAGTGGCCCTTTCTGTTGAGAAACACTTTCTTCCACTTGACTGTCAGCATGGCAGCACCCTAGCCAGACCACCCTCACGCCTGGAGCTCCTGGTGAGCCTGCACCACGCCTCTTTGTGGTGCAAACCCTATAGGCATTTTACCAAGCGCAATGGTTGGGCTGGCACAGACGACCACTGGGGAGCTGTCGCTTTGCCTGTCGCTTGGAATACTCCCTTTCACTTGTTTTCTGGAACTCTGGACGTCTGCTTGTGCGGCCCTTGCTCCCAACACGCCCCCCCGTGGGATGAGGCTGAGCCAGGGTCAGTCATCGCCTGTGATGAGGTGCTGCCTTAGTTTGCACTCACACCAACCGGCAAGGTACTCACAGGCTGCGTGCCAGGGAGCACGTGTTCTGTTAGTGGAGGGAGAGGTAGGCAGAGCCGATCTCTGCTCCCAGTCCCTGACTCCCCCACCCCACCTCATGCCCCCACCTGGTGTTGGACTCCAGGCCGTCTGTGACTCTGAGGTGGCACATCTTAAGAACCTGGGAAGCCAGTCATCGTGTTCTAGGTCTGCTTTGCCAGGAATCCCCTTGGGGCTGCATGGGCCTTGGAGACCTGCCATCAACGGGGCTCTGCAGCAGCCCTGGCATGGCAGATGGCAGAGCCCAGGGAGAGGAAGGTGCAGCCAGGGGTCTGCAGCCCTGGCATAGTGGACGGCAGAGCCCAGGGAGAAGAAGGCACAGCCAGGGGCTTCCATTTCAGTGGTGCAGCCCTCCTGGTTCTCCCTGGAGCTGCAGGGAAGAGAGAAGCCTGCAGTGCCTGAGGCTGCAGCTCTTCTGCTCTGGCCTCCTTGTTCTCTCTCCAGCCTCCTCCCCGGGCTGCATGCAGCCTTAGTTGATGTCACCGAGCCGGATGGGGTGGGAACAGCTGCCTGCCAGCCCAGGAGCCCAGGGTCCCCTTGGCCCTCCCTCAGGAGTTCAGCTGTGAGGCTGCTGCTGCCACCACCTGTTGGTGGGAAGGTTCTCAACTCTGTGAGAAGGTTCCTGAAACAGAACGCTCTTCTGCCCGATGTTTTCCAAAAGCAGCCGCACTGGAGGCCCTGGCTGTCCCCTCAGTTGGGTGTGACGGAACCCATGTGCATCTTCCTGTGACTCGTAAGCTTCGCCTCCAATTTGCTTTGCTTTTTTTTTTTTTTTTAAGAGTTAGAGATGTTTCATCAGCTGGTTTGTTCCCCAAATGACTTCAATGGCTGGAGCAGAGCTGATCCAAACCCAGGAACTTCTTCTGAGTTCCCCACACGGGTGCAGTGTCCCAAGGCTTTGGATCATCTTCCCCTGCTTTCCCAGGCCATAAGCAGAGAGCTGGATCAGGTCTTGAGCCGGGTCTTGAACTGGCTCCCATATAGGATGCTGTTACTACCAGTGGAAGATTTGCCTGAATACCACCAAGCCAGACTGCAATTTGCTACTTTTTTGTACTCAGTTCACCAAAACTGCCCCAGTCTTTACCCAGCTGCAGGACCGTCTCTTGCCCCAGTACACACCCTCCCACTCCTTTCCCCGATTGGCTGCCCCCATTGGCCTCCAGGGGCTGGAGAATGAGAAGCAAGAGTCCCCTGCACAGTGGGCAACAGGAAACACTACCTTGGTAAAATCCAAGTGGCATAGAGATAGAACAGAGAAAGCCATCAGCTGGTTCATTCCCTCATCCCCAAGCCCACTCCCCACGCTAATGCCAGCAACAGCCCGGAGCTGAAGCTGAGTGACTGGTATTCAGGCCAGGTCATCTCCCATATAGGTGGTGGGCACTCATCACTGAACCATCCCTGCTGGATCCCATGGTCTGCATGAGCAGGAGGCGGAGTTGGCAGCTGGAGCCCAAACAGAGTGTGCAACCCAAGTCCTTGAATGTAGGACGTGGGCATCCTGGGCAGCTTCCAGAACCCAGCCCCAGAACCCACAGCCCTCCCTAAAAGTGTAGGTTGGTCTGCCCATGCTGAGTCTGTCTGTCCGAAATGGTGGCAGGGAGAGCAAGGGGGACCCCCCCCTCAGCGTGTTGCAGTCTGCAAAGTGGCAAAACCAAACAATCTCATAAAAGAGGGTTTGGAGAGAAACTGTGTTCAGGAACAGTTGCCTGCCATTGTTACCAAACTTTGGAAAAACAAGAAGCAACAAAGAAATAAAAGCAGTAGATAATTAAGTACATAATTGTACACACCACTTGTTAATTAAGCTTTTACTCCTAAAACCTGACAGAATCTGCTTACAAGGTGCTAGCGGGAGGGAGTGCGGCATATGGCGAGCCATCTGCGATGCCTGCGCTCGGCCGCGAGGGCTGCTCGCCCTGCAGAGAGCAGAGGCTGAACGCAGCTCTCCTGAGCGCAGAGCCAGAGGTCTGCTTCTCCCGTTTCTGCAGCACCAGGCTCGCCCCCATGCCATGCCAGGCCACCTGCTGCTCTGTCTCGCACCCATAGCGTCTGCAAATCCCTTTGCTTCCCTCACCCACAGGCCGGCATTTCCTCTTTTTTGAAGGCTTTGTATTTTTCCCCCCAGAGTTAGGCAGTCAGGCAGTTACACAGACCTTCCATCTGCTGGTTCTGAATTGGAAGTGGAGCATCTGGGGCCCGAACTGATACTTCAGGCAGCAGAGTAGCTTTCTACACCTCAGCATTGGCCCCTAGGACCTCTTTCTTCAAGTGCACACGCAGTGCAAGGTCTTGAGAGACCTGATTGAGGAGGCGTGCCTGTCCCTGTATTCCCATTCCATCACAGCAGGTGTTTGAAAGGTCCTTAATATTCCTAAGCTGCCCCCTGAGCTGTAAATGGAAGTGAATGCCACCCACGCTGCCCAGGTGCCTTTGGCTTTAGAAGTAAGGCCTGATGAGCTGATGTGGAGAGCAGATTGGATGTGAAAACGTCCACATTGAGACCTTCTGCCAACCAGTCTGAGGATTGTGTGAATGCAGGACTGCGCCTTCCCCTGGGCCTGCACCTGCCACCTGTGGCTACACAGAGCCAGGGGTGGGGCCTGGGGAGCCCTGGGAAGGGCTGCTCTGCTCTGCTCTGCTCTACTCTTGGGGGGCAGGGAGCAGGTGAGGTTGTGTCTCTTCCATGCTAAAGGGCCTTCCCTGCCTGTCTCCTGCTTGTCCTCTGAGCAGACACAGATCATCCTGCCAGCTGTAGTGCCAGGGATTTGTGGCTCAGAGGAGTCAGTGAGGGTGCAGGCCCTGAGGCTCCTCCTCTCTGACTGCCTTCTCTCTCCCAGGGCTGCACTTGGCGCCTTTGCTCAGCAGCTGCCCCCACTCCCAGAGGGCTCCAACCCCAGCCCAGCCCAGGAGGGGCTGCCTGGCATCCCTGTGGCTTAGGACAAGGCATAATGATCTGTGGGGGGACTCCTTTAAGCTCCCCCCAGTAATCACCCCCTTGTTCAGAACTGCCCTCAGCGGCCAGTGTGGTGGGCGCAGAGCATGAAGCCTGCACCTGCAATCCTGGTATCCCATATGAGTGATGGTTCAAGTACCAGCTGCTTCACTTCTGATTCAGCTCCCTGCTAATGTATCTGGAAAAGCATTGGAGGATGATCTTAGCGCTTGAACCCCCGCACCCACATGGAGACCAGAAAGAAGCTCTTGGGTGGCTCCGGGTTTTGCTCCTGGTTTTGGTCCAATCCTGACTGTTGTGGTCATGGTGGCAGTGGGCCAGAGGGGGGAGCAGGGTGAACCAGCAAATGGAAGCTCTCTCCCTCCAACTCTTTTGTCTTTTGAATTTTATTATTGATGATGTTTACATGGTTGATCAGGATGGGAAGGGATGAGGATCAGGGGGTTGAGGACCAGGGATACTGGGTCAGAGGGTAGTAGGTGAGACCCTTGTTTACACATTTTGTTCTTCCCATACATGGGAAAGAGGGGAATACAAGAGGAGAAACCATGCCCAGCTTCCCAACTGCTGCCTTCCCCCGGAGATTGGGGAACTGCCACCTGATGTCATCCCAAGTTCCCCATTGTGGAGCATTTTCTGAGGATTCTGTTATTGTGTTTTGATAGTTCTGAAATGCTGCTGATATCACTGCTCCATGGATGAGATAATCTTTCCGAGGTCGATTGGCTGTCACAGTCCGCCTCTGAGTCTCCTTTGGCCCAGAAATTTGCTGTCAAATTTCACTGGAGTAGTTGATCAATTTGTTCTGTCCTCCATTCTCAACAAACCAATGGGTGTTGCAGCCCAGCCATGCCCTGCCCAACACACACTTGGCCCTCATGTACCACAGAGGGAGCTGCAGCCCAGTAAGAGTGACTCCCAATAACCCCCACTGGACCGACCCCCCCCCCCCCACTCTGGTTCCTGTGCTTGCAAGCAGGTGCAGTGGACTGGTCTGGTCTGCCCCACATCCCACTGAGATCTCATATACATCATCAGGTATTGAAGCCTAAGTCATCCCAACTAATTTACCTTCCAGCACACTCTCATTCCAGCCACTGCCTGTCCAGCCAAGGCCACCCCCAGTCCTGGTTCTCATGCTCACCAATGGGAGTTGAAGCCCATCAGAGAAAAGCCCACAACCCTTCCACTGGAGCCACTCCCTGCCCCAGATCTCACGCTCTCCAGGTGATTTTGTGTTCTAGCTTGACAGGACTTGCCCCCAGTTCTAGCACTTGCTAGCTCCCTCTAACTCTTGATTTTCAAATCTTTAAATAAGTCAACAAATGAAACTGACCTCAGTAGACGGGCCAGGGTCTTAGCCTTCTGCTTTCTGGACCAGCAAAGTGGGATGGCCACTTTGCTGGTGGCAGTGCCCATTGCCATTGCGTTTACCAAGAATTTTCTCTGCTGTGAGTACCCCTACAACCCCTGGCACCTGGGATGTGCCCTCCTGGCTGGCGGGCCCCTCGCTCCCACCCTGGGCTCATTGCACGTGCTATTGGGTAGGCCACGGCCCTGACCTCCCTCTAGCGCCCTGTTCTGCAGGATGCCTCTGTGGCACCGCTCCTAGCTGTGGTCACAGAGCACACCCCAAGTCTCCTTGGGAGGGGTGACCGCCTACCCCACATCATCATGCACATCTGTGCCAAAGCTAAAAGGCATGGAAGCCGGGCTGGGGGGACTTTCACTCTCCACATTTCATGGCTAACGGGAAGTCTTCAGCCTGGAGCTGAAGATACAGCAATAGGGGGGTATTCACTGCCTTGGGGCCATGCTTTTGTTACCCCAGGGTTTGATAAGCAGCAGACAGGGAAAGACTTGTGATGGAAGAGGTAAGGCTAACCTTGGCCATCACTGCATCAGGGGAAGGGGTCGAGGGGAGATAACGGAGTCTGCAGAAATGGGTAAATGCTGCTGGATTGTTAAGAGCAAAGTTCTTTCTCTCTCTCTCCCCTTCCTTCCTACTTTCCTCCCTTCCTTCCCTTTTTTTTTTTTTAAAGAATTTTTATTTGAAAGGTAGAATTACAGAGTCAGAAAGAAATTTTCCATTTACTGGTTCATTCCCCAAAAGGTCGCAATGGTCAAAACTGAGCTGATCCTGTTATGGGATGCACAATGTAAAAGACCACCGAAGCCCATTTAGAATCTGGGGAGTCTTTTTACTGGAAAGTCAGATATACAGCGATGAGGAGAGACAGAGAGAAAGATCTTCTGTCCACTGGCTCACTTCTCAAGTGGCTGTAACCCCCGGTGCTGTGCTGATCTGAAGCCAGGAGCCCCTTTCAGTTCTCTCATGCAGGTGCCAGGGTCCCAAGGCTTTGGGCCGTCCTCAATTGCTTTCCCAGGCCATAAGCTAGATGGGAAGTGGGGCTGCTGGGACATGAACCAGGACCCATATGGAATCCTGGCAAATGCAATAGGCTACTGCACTAGGCTCCACGTTCCACTCCCCTTTTTGACTCCCTGTCTCTGAACCTCTTCCTTTGCTCTGGGCCCCTCCCCACCTGGTACTAAGCACAAGGCTGCCTCCCTTTGCAAAAACACAAAGCACCACAGACTCATTTTTCCATGCTCCCTTGCAGCCTGGCTGTGGGATGTGTTTCTGGCCACAGCCTCAAACAAAGCACTGGGAGATGCAAGAATTCTCCATCTGGGCGATAGTGGTGGCCATGATCATGGCCAAGCCCAATTTCCAAGGACAGCTGTTGTGACTACAATTGGCTGCTCCCCGACAGCCAGCCCTGTGTATGTACAGTCCCAGTGTGTCCTCTGGGACCAGGTTGGCCACATGACTTTGGGTGCTGCTCTTGGTCTGTCCCCAGGCAGCCCACTGGAGTCATTTCCTGCAGCCTGAGAGTAAGAACCCTGCCTGATCATGACCTTGCTGGTTGCCCTGAGTCGCACAGCTGATAGGTGGCACCAGTGGACAAGACCTGAGCTGCCAGATCCTACCTGTACTCGCCTTGCCCAGGGCATTGTGGATGGCACCAGAGGGCTGAGAGCATGGCAGGTTTAGGGGATGAGTTAGGGGGAGGATGTTACACAGAGCCCGACCCAGGGGATGGCAGAACTGGGAATGGCTTTCAGGTCCAGGCCCCCTGCCAATGTGTCACCCACTCAGCCACTGGCTCTGAGCTGACAGCAATCAGGAGCAGAACAATGAGCACTTGACAACAATTAATTGGTAAGATGCAAAGAAAAATTGTTTTGAATATTAAAATTATAGATATAATGTTATTAGGAGCATGAATCAGAGTTTATGAAAACATTATTTATATTGATTTATTCCCAGAGCCATCAAGCCTCCTTGAAAATAATTAAAGCTGACATTTCCATTGCTGAAACTAAGTGCTGACATCATGTGATGAACATTATCTGCCGGGGAGGTAGGCGGTGCTCCGGAGAGCAGACTCAAAGCCGCGCCAGCAGATCCCGCCCCATGCCCAGCCACCTTGGGAAGGGGAAAGACCAGCACACTCTCTTTCATCCCTCAAACTCCCCAAGTCCCACCCCAAGACTTTGGCCACCAAGGAGGGGCCTGATGTAGAGGCCTCACCAAGACCAGAGGCAGGAATTGAGGAAATGAGGTTGCGGTGCAAGGGGTGTGGTTGGGGCACGAGGAGCATGGAAAGGGAGATGTAGGGAGAAGATAGAGAAAGGAAGGTGGGGGCCTTCATCCTACTGTGGGAAATCCTTACATTCACAGGACCCAGGAGCCGTGGCAGGCTGGCAGCTGAGTGCCAGCCTCCCCTGCCCTGGAGGCCACCCTGGCGGTCAGGTGTTCGTGTGCTGGTGGCTCCTGCAGAACTGCTCTCTCCTCTCCGGAGCCATACGTGCCTTCTCCTCTCTCCTCCAGCCCTTTTTCCAGGTGCACTCAGGACAGTGGCTTTCGGCGACTTCCACTCCCACTTTCTACAGCCTGTAGATGATTTTCAAACAAGATAATCATCCATTTGATGGGTCATGAAGTCAATTTCACGGACTGTGACTAGCGTGTTCCACACACAGGAAAATCAAGTAGAATATTGCCATGTGTACTGGGGTACTTCAGGCCAGTGAAAAATTGAGTTAAATCAGTGAATTTTTGCTGCAAAAAAATTATGAAATCCATGCATGGAGTTTTCATAATACACATTTCCCACGAACTTTTAGAGGATCTGTTAGGATAAACAGGGAAAAAGCACTGTACGGTATGTATGTAGACACAGGGTGTCTGGGTGCTGCTCATTCCTCCAGGCAGAGTAAAGCTTGCCATTTGCCCCAGGGCTTCACTCTCTCACATTGTTCACCTGCTCACATTCACACAGACATCTGCCCAGTGAGCTCACACTCATGGCACAGCAGGCGGGCCCCTGTCAGCCTGAGCTCTGTGTGCACCTGTTCACCCTGGACAGTTGCTGCTGGGACAGTGGGTCCACAGAACAATCCAGACAGCTGTATAGGGCACACACCAGACAATGGCCATGACAGACTCACTGTCACTGGCAGGAAGTGTGGACAGGGCTCTGGAGGCTGCCATGGAGCCGGCTCATCCTGCTGCTGATTGGGGTCACCTTGGGGGCTGTTGGGCAAAGGCACCCGTCCCAGGGAGACGTGGCTTGTGTTCATGCACTTTCTCAGCACACTTGTGCGACATGCCCTCTGCGTCCTAGGACTGATGGAGCTGGGTGTTCTGATACATTAGGGCCAGGCCAGTCACAGGGGACGGGTTAATTCTCCAGTGCTGTGTCCTTGGATGCAGAGGCCACGTGACTTGCTGAGGGGATGGTTCCCTGAGGTTCCATGCCCTCTACCACCCTTCCATCCTCAGTCACAGAGAAAGGCCACTGGGCATCTCCCTGCCCTCACTCCACCCTGCAGCATCTCCCCTCTTCTTTCTGTCCTCCCAGGGATCTCCAGCTCTCTACCCAATCAGGGAGTGTCTGAGGACACCAGCTAGGAATGTTGGGGCCAAGACCATCTTCCCTGCAGGTCCAGAGCTGGGTCACACTAGCTGCTAGAGCCCTTGGGAGCATGAACCAGCTGTTGGCTGAGCTTAGACATTGTGAGCATTGGGCATCAAGCCATGAAGGATGTGGGAGATGGGGAGAGACACTGCATCTTGGGCTGGTGCAGACCTGGTGTATTCGGCCAGTTGTGAATCAGTGCGTCCACCCCTAGGCTTCAAGGGCTTGGCTTGGAGTGGGGAAAGTCAGTATCCAATTACAAGGGGCGGCTCTGCCTCACCAAGCTAGCTGGGGACAGGAGGCAAGTCCCAGGGCCTGCACCATGTGGTCTGTGTGGTGTTGAGTGGGGGGAGTGGCTGATTACAAGCAGAGCAGAATGGGGAACTGGCTATGGGTACCTGTCCTTCCTGAGGAAACAGCCATAACAGGGAAGGGACAGCCCTGTGTTTGATGGCAGTGGTGGCAGTGGGATACCTTGGACTAAGGTGTTCCTTTCTCCACCCTCAAGTGGGGCTAGGTCATGGGCATCTTTGCAAGCCAAATGTCCTGGCAATGTTAATAATGGTTACATGGAAGGAGGCCCCAGCCATGAGCTGAGGACATCATTTGGATGAGCCTGCTTGAGACTTGGATTGGGAACTAAGGCATGCAGGCCAAGACAGGACGGCCTCACTTCCCAGGCATCGGTGACGGCAGAAGCCATGTGGCTTAGGAGCCAGCAGCTCTGATAGCAAGTTGGTGATTCACGAGACAGCTGCGCCATCCAGGCAGCAGCAGCCACAGTGGGGGGAATGGCCAGACCCCGCAACTTCTAACGGCAGCAGAGATGGTGGCTCTCCCAGCAGCCCAGCTCAACAGCCAGGCTTTAGGATCTGCTCTGCCAACCCCTCTGCCAGTCCCAGAGCTGATACACGGTAACCCAATACGCCCAGCAGCCTGCCGTCCAGGGCATCCCAGCTGACCAAGGAGGCAGGGCTGTCTGCAGAACACTCTGCCCACGGACTCTCTCAGCTGCAGGTTGAAGGGAACAGTGTCAGCATACTGAGGTGCTTTTCTGATTGATTGATTGATACTTATTTTTGCAAAAAGGGAAGAAGTGAAAGCCATGCAAGTCTTTTCATAATACGTATTTCTCCTGAACATGGATTTTATTTTTTGCTTTTGGCAACAAAATAAAACTTTTCTTCTGGGTCTGGCATGGTAGTCTTGAGGTAGTCTTGAGTCTTGATCCCATGTGGGTGCCGATTCTGATCCTGACTGCCCTACTTCCCATCCAGCTCCCTGCTTATGATCTGGGAAAACAGTAGAGGATGACCCAAAGCCTTGCAACCCTGCATCTGTGTGGGAGACTGGGAAGAATCTCCTGTCTGCTGGCTTTGGATCGGCTCAGCACTGGCCATCATGGCTGCTTAGGGAGTGAACCAGTGGACAGAAGATCTTTCTGTCTGTATCTCCTTCTTTCTATGTATCTGCTTTCCAATAAAAATAATAATAAATAAATCTAAAAAAAACTCTTCCATTTTTCATGAACTTTTCGATGTGCCTCTGACCGCGCTTTTGTAAGGCCCAGTGCCACAGAGGTTTTCCCAGGTGGGGGGACAACTGCACACTGGTAGCATCCAGGAGGAAGTCTCTGTCAAAGGGTACAGCAGCAGGTGGACCCCCACAACTCCTACATCAGCAGAAGGGGTTTATCAGGGTCCATGGGTCACTCACTAAGCACGTAAACAGACTCTGACTCCCCAGAAAAACCGCTCCTGTGGACCCTGGAGTAGGGGCTGTTAAGTGACTTTGAGACCAGGTCCTGATGCCACAGCTGAGCAACTCTGCCCCTAATAATGCAGCCAAGACTTGGGACTGGCTCAGTCTCACCTGTTGGCATCCCACGGCGCCTTTCCATCCAGGCTCCACTTGCGGAAGGGGACATGCAAGCGAAGCAGTGGAAGGGGAGTAGGGAACATGTCCCTCTGTGCAACCTGCGCAGTCACCCCCTTCCCCCATTAGGCAGGTGTCATGGCTCCCTGAAGCAGAAAAGAAGTTCACCCTGGGAAAGTGAGCTCAGCCATGGTCACTAGGAGGGCCAGAACCCCGGGCAGCCCATCATGCCACCAGCATTGGCAACACATGGTAAAATCCTCGGTCACATCAGCCCCAACATACCCACAGGGGCCTGCCCCTCCATTACAGCCTGCTTCCCTTTCCACGGAAGGAGTCACATGCGCACGCTGGGCTGTAAGTCTGGGAAAGCAGGTGTTGGGACATGCCAGTTGGAGGCAGGACCTTTGTAGGGCCTGAGTGATATGATGAGTGACACACACCATCTCACAACCCCTAAAGCCTCAGCCATGGAGCATAGGGTGGACCTCAGCAGCCATCTCGCCACCTCCGGCCCTACTCCCCACCCCCAGCATGCTCTTGGCCCTCCACTCCTCCCTCCCTCCACCCAAGACTGAGACTTTTCTCCATTTTGCCAGCTCTGATCTTTTCCCCGGTGCCTGTGTGCCACCCACATCTTGTGGGAGCTGAACTATCTGTAGAGTTAATGGGCCTGGCTCTTGTCTACAGGTGACCCGCCTGTTCTCTACCCAGAAACACTGGGATTCTGAATTGTTGACTGCAATTGTGACTTTTAATACTGGAGACAGTTCTGGTACCTGTAGGAAGAGGCGAGGGAAGAGAAACAACTGAGCAAAGAGGCTTGTGGGCATGGCACAGGATTTGGGGGGCAGTATGCCTGCTGACCCTAACAGATGGTGAGTCTGAGGGCCAGCAGGCTCCCCACTCAGCCCAGCTCTGGTTATGTGATGGGATCCCTGAGGCTCCTCCCATCCCCAGAGGCCAAGGATCTCCTCACCTTAGCCCCTCGCTCTGAAAGTCCTTGTAAGCAAACTGTACAGCGTGGTCAGGATGCAACTCTCCAGGAGGCTGCATAGCCAGGCAGCCGGGACAGGGTGAGGCTGTTAATGAGGCTCAGCTGTCCTAAATGAGGCTTCATTATTCCAGGAGCCAGAGCTGAATGAATACTTCATAAAGCCAGAGCCACCTGTGAATTATTCATCGCCCCATTTGCCATTAGCAGCATAGCAATGGGACAGTTCCAAGGATGGGGTGTCCTGACAGCAGATGGGGAGCTCTGGGCACAGCCTCTCTCTGTTTATCCAGCCCTCACTGGTTCCAGAGGCCACTTGGCCCAGCTCCATCAGGGAGCCACCAGGTCTCTCTTATCCTGGCCATAAGCATGTTCTGACACGAGGGTTAGACACCTGTGGAGCAGCTCCATGGCAGCAGCCCAGTGGGGTGCAGAGATCAAGTCCTTACCCTAGGAGCTGACCTTGTAGCCACAGGGGCCACCACAGGGGACTACAACATGCAGGCCACAGGGAAATGGTGAGGCCCTGCAGCATCCCTGCAGAGGATACAGGGGAGTGCTACAAGACTACAGGGGATACAGGGGAGTGCCAGGTGGAGGGAGCGCAGTCCCTCAGCTCCCTCCCAGCACTTTTCAGAAGCAGCTTCAGTGCTCTTGGGAGGGGTGAGGGGGGTTTCATCAGAGGGGAACAAAGGGTGGTTGACCTTGGCCTAGGGATACACATCCCTCTCCACCTGTGATTCCTTGGACTGCTGCTGGGAGCCCCCCTAAACTTCACTGCATCATCCCTGGGTCCTGATCACCCACCTCAGCCACCGCCACCTTCCCTGTAGCCTTGTAATAGGCAACAGGGAGGGGCATGCCTCCTGAGCTGTCCCTGCACGGGTCTGGCCTAGGCAGAGAGTTGGGGGTGGAGGTTACCCTTGAACAGGTCCAGATGGCCCCCTTCCCCCTCATCCCAGGCTTCCCAGAACATCCTGCCCCCTCGGGAATCATCTCTCTGGCCTGGCCAGAGGGCAGCCTGATGGCTGGTTCTGGTCCAACTGCCCTCCTGCCATGTGGAGCTCAGCATTCATACAATGGTGCTCAAAATGTGGAAGTTTAGCTGATAAAGCCCCACCAGCAACACCAGCATCCCATGTGGATGCTGTTTGTGTCCCGACTGCTCCACTTCCTATCCAGCTCCTAGCTAACAACTGGGAAAGCAGCAGAAAACAGCTCAAGTGCTTGGGCCCCTGCACTAGCATGGGAGACCTGGAGGAAGCTCCTGACCACTGGCTCAGACCAGCCCAGCTAGGACCATGACAGTCATTTGAGGAGTGAGACAGCTGATGAAAGATCTTTATCTGTCTCTGTTTCTTCTCTTTGTTAACTATACCTTTAAAATAAATAACTCTTTGAGAAAGAACATGTGTGGAAAACAAAAGGAAAAGTTTATGTGGTGCAAAAAAATCTGAAACTTAGGCAGTTTTTTCATAATACTCTTTTCTCAGGAACTTTTTAACACTCCCTATATGCATGATTTTTAAAGTGTTTTGGCATCATCTAGACTTGGCACCTATCGCTTCTCGGCCTTTTGGCTAAGATCAAGTGTAGACTTGGCACCTGGGTTCCCTGGATGGTTGGGAGCTGGGGGCAGCAGGGAAGGATCCATGAGCCTTCAGGCCAGCCTGCAGGCAGGAAGGGAGGACAGCTTGCCCAGGCCCACTGGGCTTGTACCTATTTCTACTGTCATGGTTGCCCCTGTCTGAACCAACAACCTCCCTTCATAGGGGACACAAGCCGAGGGCAGGATGCGTGGGGAGGGCAGTCAGCACCCTCAGCCTCTGCCCTGGGACCCCTTCACCCTCCCTCTGCCCCCTTCCTGGCTGTCCTCATCTGTAACACAGGTGCTTGGGTTTGGTGACCCCTTGGGTCCCTTCCTCGTCTCCTGGGGCTTCATCTGTCTTGAGTGAAGCAGCCACAGCTGGTAACAAATCACTCCAGGAGTTGGCAAGTGGCTACATCATAATCTCTGTTTCCCTTTAGACACCTGCTGAACCACCACCACCCACCTGCCCCTGCACCCTGCCTGTGCCCCAAGGACCTTGGGGTATCCTGAACCGCCTGTTAAATGATTTATCTCAATCAGATTCCAGAGCTTGGGTCTCCTCATGGGCCTCCTCAAGAATTAACTAGAGCCATAAATCAAAGCAATATCTGAGAAATTTCCAACCACCTCAGACAGCAGGCAGCAGCCCTGCACAGACAGGAACTGGCACGCAGGACGGAGAGGCCAGGAGCCACCTGCGGGCCATCTCAAAGGGGCCTGGGCCAAGCACAGAGCTTGCAGGGGCCTCAGGCCTCTGACCTCTGCTGCGACCTAGCACCCACCACATACCGAGCCCTTGCAGTTGGTAAAGAGCTTTCCCACCTGTGACCTGCCTGATTTCAAAATATCTGGGGAGATTCAGGCCAATGAACACATGCAGGCCTGGCTAGGGTAGGAGGCAAGGGGTGGACCAAACATCTCTGTCAGGAATAAGGATGGTTCAGATGGACGGGTGTGGCTGAGGGTATGGACCAGACAATGGCTTTGGCCAAGAGTGGAGGCTGGAGGCTTGAGCCAGAAGGGGCTGCGGTAAGCCTGTGTCCAGCTTCTGAGACAGGAGGGAGTTGCCCCTGAGTGCCCACCATTGTGCTGTGCCCAGGGTCCAGTGGCAGAGCTGAACCCCACCTGACCTGAGGGAGGAAACGGTTCTCCAAAACCCTATCTTATAAATAGCCATGTGCTGGCCACGGGCCTTAGCCTCGGACGCTCTTCCCAGCCCCAGAACAGTCCATGGATGAAGAGGGTGCTGTAGGCGTTCTGGAACATCCTGCCAGGGAGTCTGCCCTCTTCAGAACGGGACAGGAGTCAGGCAGGTGCACAGCCCTGCATGTCCTGGATGCTGTGCCTCCCTCGAGACGCTGCTGGGTCCTACACCTGAAACCTCCAGCTCAGTGCTGGCGTGTGGCAGGAGCTCCCTCCTCTGTCTACACTACCCACTCTTTACCAGTGGGGAAGAGGCGGGTCCTGCAAGGAGGCCTGACCGGAAACATTTAACACCGTCCATCTCTGGGTCATGCAGGTGCCCTTGGCAAAGTGCCAGGCGTGGGAAAAACTCTGAAGACTGAATAAGTGACCCTGCTGTTCAGGAGCCTGCGGAAGGGCTGAGCCGGGGGCAGCCTAGATTTAGGGGGTAGATATGCAGGCTGGGAGCTGAGTGCTCAGAGGGAGCTCCAGCTTGCCCTGGCAGCAGAGGGGTCCCACTAGAAGACCAAGGGCCAAGTAGTTTAGGGAAGGCACTGCTGTAGCCTCCACTGGGAAAGTTGATTAAGTCCTCCATTAGCACGGGCCTGCCCCTTTCAGCTCCAAAATGTGTCCAGGGCCCTAGCTGCCCTGCTCAAGCTAACAGTTAATAACTCACCATCTAATGAGCTTGAGAGAAACAGCCAGGAACATCTACCCATTCATCTACCTGCCTGCCCAGGCTGCAGGTGAGAAGGATGGATGGGCATCTCTGAGGATTCCTTACCCACAGGAATCACACCCTAGGTGGATGGCATGGTGGCCCTTACTCATGTTGGTCCCAGGAAGGAAAAGACCAGCCCGGAGAGGTCTCACTGTCATTGACAATGTTAGGCATGATGTCATGCTGTGCACAGAGCATGAAAGCCCCTAACCCTGTGCCTAAGAGTTCATGGTTAGGGGCAAGAACAGAAAATGGATGTGAAATTGACAGAAGGGGGGATAAAGAGTCTCAACCCAGGGCTGACAGACCTGCTCGTTGTGGCCAGGTGACACCGCAGGGCAGGGTCGGGTCGTCCTGCCCCTTACAGGACCAAAGAAGGCAAGGGCCTGGCCTAAGGCTGCACTGTTGCTCAGGGTCACAGCCAGAACTGGAACCTGGGCTTGGGCCCTGTTGGTTGTGTGCCTGCCCTGCAGCACTGGGCAAACCGACTCAGAAATCCCTTCATGGGGATTTCAGGTCTGTAAATGGAGCTCTCGGCTGACACGCTGCCCAGAGGGGGACTGGCAGGCTTTGCCTAGGAACCTATCTGCTCTCTTTTCTACTGGAAGAAAAGCAACACCCCCACCCCATACTCACTGTCATCCCCCTCCCTGCCACCAGCCTCCCAGGGCTGTGCAGACTCCTCTGCCCCTTCTAAATCCTACCAGCTGCCCAGGGACCACAGCCATTCCCCAGCCTTCATACCAACAGGACAGGCCACCAAGAACAGAAAAATGCTGGCACCACCATCAGCACTGCTGCCCTCCCTGGCACTGCCTATGCCAGGCTTTTAAATCATGGATCTGCCATAACCTCCACCAGAGGCACCCAGGGAGCTGGTTAAAATGCAGGTTCCCAGGTTGCGCCAACCTGTTCTGATGAGGCATCACAACTCCATGGGTGCACAGACCATAGGAATTATGAGGGCAGTGTTGCAGTGCAGTAGTTTCAGCCACTGCTTGGGATCTCATATAGTAGGCCTGGGATTAAATCCCAGACCTACCAGTGAATCCCAGACCCACATACTCAGGTCATCCTCTTGGAAGAGATCCAAAAGAACCTGCATTTTAACCAGCTCCCTGGGTGCCTCTGGCACAGGTTATACCAGATCCATGATTTAGAAGCCTGGTCCAGGCAGTGCCTGCTGGTGGCAGGGAGAGGGATGGCAGTGAGTATGGGGTGGGGATGTTGTTTCTCTTCCAGTAGATCCAATCTAGGTCCCTGCTAATGCACCTGGGAAGGTTCTGGAGGATGGCCTGAGTACGTGGGTCCCGGCCACCCATGTGAGAAAGATATATGGTTATGGTGGGCATTTAGGGAGTACACCAATGGATGGGGAAATCTGTGTGTTTCTGTCTTTCAAAGTAGATAAGAATGAATGAATACACTAAGGAACTAAGGTCTCTGCATCTTGAAACAGGCTCGCTGGGTTTACATGCAGACAAATGTAGGCATCTTTGGACAGACTACTGGATGCATCCTCACCAAGTGCACATCAGCTAGATCTCTGCCTTCCCCTGCACCCCCATCCTGCCAGGCACAGGGCATTAACAGCTCCCACAAACCCCTGCCACCCTCCAGTCACCAGGCTGGGGCAGTGCCCACCCCCGCCCGGTCCCAGCAGCTTCTGTCAGTTCTGTCTGCTTTAGCGCATCATGGGTTTTGAATCCCAGGCACGACACTTGGGTTTCCCTCTTTCTGCCTGATGCTGTTAATGAGATTCCTTTATGCTGTTGTGGGCAATGGTGGCTCATTTCTTTTTATTTTTTTAAAGATTTACTTATTTTTATTGGAATGGCAAATTTACAGGGAGAAGGAGAGATAGAAAGATCTTCCATCCATTAGTTCACTCCCCAAATGGCCACTATGGCCAGAGCTGAAACCAGGTGCCCAGAACTTCTTCATAGTCTTCCATACAGGCGCAGGGTTCCAAGGCTTTGGGCCATCCTCAACTGACTTTCCAGGCCACAAGGAGGGAGCTGGGTTGGAAGGGGAGCAGCTGGGACATGAACTGGCATACACATGGGATGCTGGCGCCAGGGGGCAGAGGATTAGCCAATTGAGCCATCACGCCGGGTCCAAGGCTCATTTCTTGTCACTGTGGAGGAGCAGTCCAGCCCACAACTGTCCCATAGTCTCTGTGTGTTCTGCTGGTTGGTGTCGGGGCTTGGATCCAGCTTGAGATTGCAAAGCCTGCTGAGGAATTCTATTACATGTCTCTGTGGGCATCGGTTCACATTGCTGCTGGCCACACAAGGCATCTTTCAAAAAGCTAATGGAAAAGGGATCTTTTGGAAAGAAAGAAAGAAAGAAAGAAAGAAAGAAAGAAAGAAAGAAAGAAAGAGAGAGAGAGAGAGAGAGAGAGAGAGAGAGAGAGAGAGAAAGAAAGAAAGAAAGAAAGAAAGAAAGAAAGAAAGAAAGAAAGAAAGAAAGAAAGAAAGAAAGAAAGAAAAGAGGGAGGAAGGGAGAAAGAAAAGAAAGAGAAAGAAAGAGAGAAAGAAAAAGAAACGAAGGAAGGAAGGAAGCAAGCAAGAAAGAACGAACCCGTCCGTCATGGATTAAAAAATAATAGTAACTTTAAAAAGCATGCACCCAAATGAACGACGTTAGAGCATGTGTGAGCAGACACCTGTTGGAGGAACTAAAGGTAAGACGGCAGTCTGGAAAGAGCCCCCGTGAGAAGCAGAGCGTAAGCTCTGCTCCAAAGGAAGCCAGAACGAACACAAAATTGGCAAGGAAGCGCGGGAGGAAGAATGCTGGGGTCGCTGAGGCCTTCAGAAAGGCTTACGGGGGAACACGCTGCTCCCCTGTCCCAGCAGCTGCAGTGTACAAGCGCACAAACGCCCTCCAATGGCGCGGACGTCTCAGCTCTGACTGCCGCCTCCGCCAAGAGCTCTGGGGAATTTCGCACCAGTGGGCCCAGGATCCTTGGTGTGGCTTCTAGAATCATGGCAGGAGAGGAAACGTGGCTTACCCAGTACGACCCCGTAGAGGGGACGCCAATGGCTACCAAGAGGGCCAGTCTAGAGCGCTGGCCTCGGCTAGAGGGACTGGGGGAGACTCCCGGCATCTGATCCGTGGATTGTGTGCAAGGCCAGGGAGGGACACTGCAGGTGCTTCTTATCCGTGTTGTGATCCAGTGAGCCAGAGCGCCAGCAGGAACCCCCAACCCCAAGGCTGCCCCCTCCGAGTCCTTCAGCAGGAAAGCATCATGGGTCCTGTGGTGGCTTATTCTGTCTGTTTGTTTGCTGACATTTAAAAACACAATCTTTAAAGGATCTCTAGTTATGTTCAGCTGATAATGTAAAAAAGACTGCCCTGAAGTAGCCCCTAGGACCTCCAGTTCTTCAGGGATGCTTTAAATGGCAGGTGTTGTCACTCATAAACTTTCTTTTTTTTTTTTAAGATTTATTCATTTTTATTACAGCCAGATATACACAGAGGAGGAGACACAGAGAGGAAGATCTTCCGTCCGATGATTCACTCCCCAAGTGAGCCACAACGGGCTGATGCGAGCCAATCCGAAGCCGGGAACCTGGAACCTCTTCCGGGTCTCCCACGTGGGTGCAGGGTCCCAATGCATTGGGCCGTCCTCAACTGCTTTCCCAGGCCACAAGCAGGGAGCTGAATGGGAAGTGGAGCTGCCGGGATTAGAACCAGCGCCCATATGGGATCCCGGTGCGTTCAAGGCGAGGACTTTAGCCGCTAGGCCACGCCACCAGGCCCCACTCATAAACTTTCTTGAATTTCATGGAACTCATGTTGAAAATTAAAGGCTATATTTGTATCTTTAAATATACATATATACATATATATTTAAAAGACAGAAGGAGAGAATGAGATCTTCTGTCTACTGATTCACTCCCCCAAATGGCTGCCACAACCAAGGCTGGACCAGGATGAAGCTGGGAGCCTGGAACTCCACCCTGGTTCCCCATGTGTGTGCCAAGGGCTCACCACACCCAAGCCATCTTCCCTTGTCTTTCCAGGTGGATTAACAGGACGCTGGATTGGAAGTGGAGCAGCTGTGGGGACAGGGTAGTGGCAGTGAGTCAGGCCATTGCCTACACTACCAACATCCCTTTTAGAGTTGTTTGAGTCCTGACTGCTCTGCTTCCAATCCAACTTCTTGCTAATGTGCCTGAGAAGGCAGCAGAAGGTGGTTCGTGTACTGAGTCCCTGCCACCCATGTGGGAGACGAACATGGAGTTTGTGGCTCCTGACTTCAGCCTGGCCTTGACCTGGCTATTGCAGTCATTTGGAGAATAACCTAGCAGGTAGAAGATCCTCTCTCTCGCTCACTCTTTCTGCCTCTCAAATAAATAAGTCCTTAATCCCTAACTCCCCCTCCCCCCCACACACAAAGGAGCAGATGAGACTGTCCTGAGCAGTCTGGGATGCCAGTGTTACACCTTAACCAGCTATGCCATGACGCTGGCCCCTCACCTTCATCGTTCAGTTCCGTCTTTCCATGAACGCTGTGAAGTCCGCTTGTATGAATTACTGTGCCCCTGAGTTTGCTTGTGTTCAGGTTGAACAGACACAGCCAAATCAGTTTCTAAGGTGACTACACCAGCGTGGGCCTCCTCTCCCAGGTGTAGGAGGGCCAGCTGAGGTCTGCCAATGCCTCTTCAATGCAGCCGTTCTGCTGGGTGTGCAGTGACGTCACCTGATGATTGATCACACTGAGAGCACTTTTTTGTAATGTTTATTGGCCTTGCAGGCATCTCTTTGTGGGCGTTTCTTCAGCTCTTTGGCCAATTTTTTTAATCTGATTGTTTGTCTTTCCCTTATTGATTTATAGGTGTTGTTCTGTAGTTCGGATCCCAGCCCTCTGTCTGATGCATACATTGCAACTGTCTTTTTCACTCTTGCTTTTTTTGACTCTCAAAGGTGTCTTTTGATAAATGATTGTTCATTTGAAGTCATTTCAGCCCCCTTTGGTAACTTTTTGTTGTGGCCTGTGTCCAAATGATTTTATGCTCATAAAAGTTTGAGGGGCAGGAGTGGAGGGTTCCTGGATAGAGGCAGGCCTTATTACCACTCACCCCCACTTCCTTAGCTGCACACACCCAGGAATCACCTTGACCTCTGGGCTGTACTGAGGAGCCCCTCCTCTGCACTGGGACACTTGCCCTCCCATGTCCTGGCGGTCCCATGCTTGCTGCCAGTGCTCCCAGCACAGGTTGCCTGTGGTGTGCTGGCTGAGTTGGTATATGACCTCAGTGCCCTGGTCATAGGTGACTGGAGAAGAGCAGACCCTCAGCAGGCTGAGCCAATCAGGCTCTGGCTCCTGGGGGTGGGGAATATGCCCCGAGGAGGACCAGACACCAGGCAGATGGCAGCAAGGTGCAAGCAACGGGAACTCAGGCACATCACACCCAGCTCCCTTGCAAGCAGAGATGGACAGTGGGGGTGGCACTGTCTAGGGCGCCCTTCATCTCCCAGCTCGTGGCCCTTGGGTAGTCTCCCTGCCCTGACAATCCCCTTAAATGCTCAGGTTTTCTCCAATAAATTTCTCATTTGTCTTAGGTCAATCCTGTTCTTGCAACCAAGAAAGTCCTCTGGACAAAAGTCTTGTTTTAAAAGTTTTATTTATGTTTCCACCATGCGGAGAAGGAGCCACTGGCAGTTTTGCTCTCTTCCAGGAGGGCTGGGCCCTTGGGACTTGCACTAGGGGCTGTTGGAGCAAGCCTGAGATCATGCATGTGTTTCACTCCCATGGATGGGTGGGGAGGGAGGAGGAAAAGGCCCCATGTTTATTATTATTGGGTCTTATGCATGCGCTAGGGTCTCAGGCAGAAGGAGGGTTAAGGTCCCAGGCCAGCATGATGCCAGAGGACTGGGTGTGAGGACCTGGTGGGCAGGCAGAGCTCTAAGTCACCATACCACCAGCACACTAGAAGACAAGCCTCGGGAAGATCGTGCTGGGGGACCCATGTGCTCCCGGGAATGGGTTCTGTGAATTACTTAGCGGAGGGGATATGAAGATGCTTGGGAGGGAGGACCGCTGAGGGAGTATGTTGCAGTTAAAGAATGACTTCTGAAGGACTTCCTGCAGGTAAGCAAGTGGGTTGAGGCTGAGCCGTTTGGAGGAGGGAAGCTAGAGGACCTTGCTTTTTTTTTATTTAGTTTTATTGGAAAGGCAGATACACATAGATGAGGAGAGACAGGGAGGAAGACCTTCTGTCGGATGGTTCACTCCCCAAACTGGTGCAATGGCTGGAGCTGAGCTGATTCAAAGCCAGGGGTTTCTTCTGGGTCTCACACGCGGGTGCAGGGTCCCAAGGCTTTGGGCTGTCCCCCATTGCTTTCCCAGGCCACTAGCAGGGAGCTAGATGGGAAGCAGGGCCACCAGAATTGGAACCAGTGCCCATATCGTATCCCAGCATGTTCAAGGTAAGGACTTCAGCTGCTAGGCTATTGTGCTGGACCCTAGAGGACCTTTCTGAGTTAGACCAGTGCACATGCTCACGTGGGAAACCTGAGCTGGGCTAGTTAGCATTGACCACTGCCAACCACCACCCACTGGCGCACACTAAAGCTAGGGCTGGGAACCTACCTGACAAGACTAGATCACAGTACCCACCAGTGAGTGTCAGAACAAGGGGTGGGTAACACTAGGCTGAGCCATGACACTAACCAGCACGTGAGAGAACCGTGTCTGGGGGCAGATTCTGTGAGGGTTATGTGGGCTCACCCCTGTGGGACTGTAATATCTGCTTTTTTGCTCAAGAGCTGGGGGTGTGATAGGCTGAGCTGGGCATGACTGTGGAACCCCCCAACACTCATGGGTGCTAGAGTTGGGAATAAGCCAAGCTGGTTCAGACTGCAACACCCAAGAATTGGGTGTGGGGCAGGTTAGGCCGCAACATCCACCAGCACACACAAAGGCCAAGATGGAAGGGGGGTAAGGGCCTGGCACCTGCTGGCACACATGAGATCTGAGGCTGGGAATGGGCCTATGGGGGAACGTAGGGGACTTCCCTGGTGGACTGCAGCTCCCATTGGTGAGCAGGTGAGGCAGGGCTGGTTGTTGGTCAGGCTGGGCAAGGTTGCTCCACTTGTCAGCAAATGTGTGGGTTGACTCTGGGGTAGTGGTCCGGGCAGGGTCAGGCCAAACAGCAGCTAATAGTCATGTGCAGGAGCTAGGATGGGATGTGGGCCATGCCGACTAGGTTATCACAGCTACTGGTTTGCATGAAAACCAAGGATAAGGGCAAGATGGGCAGAGCTAGGCTGCAGCATCCGATGACAAAGGCCAAGGTGGGGGTTGGGCCATGCTACGCTGGGTCTGAGCAACTATCAGCACACGCAAGATCTGTGACTGAGCAGGCCTGGTCGAGGAGCTAAGGGGATACCCCGGCTGAGCAGTGGTTCCCACTGGTGAGTGTGAAAATCGGAGTGGGGGCAGTGATCTGGGAAGGACATGGCTGCAGCATCCCTCAACATAGATGTGGACTGGGTCTGGGACATGCCAGACTGGGCTAGGCTCCCGCATACATTGGTGCTCGCAAGAGCGAGAGTAGGTATAGGATAGGCTGGGCTAGGTCTTGACACCCACGGAAACACATGAGAGTTGGGTCTGGAGGTGGACCAGGCAGGGCTGGGCTGTAGTACCCAATGGTAACAACTGGAATGGGTATGGGCCAGTTGGGCAACAGCACTGTGTCTGCCAAGTAGGAGGTGGGCCAAACCAGGTTTGGCCAAGAACCCACTAGTGTGCGCTTGGGAAGTTCCTCTGTCAGGATGCAGTCCCTACAGGTAAGTGTAAGAACCGAGGTTGGTAGCAACCCAGACCATGCCAGGTACAATACCTACCAGTATATGTGTGGCTCAGGTCTGCAAGTGGGCCAGGCAGAGCCAGTCATAGCATCCACTGGCAAATGTGAGAACAAGCACAGGGTGCAGGACCTGTGGTCTGACTGTGGAGTGCCTGTGTCATAACTGAACCTCTTTGGTTGCTGGAGCCTGTGCAGTGGGCGGCATGCCCAGATGCGCATGGGAGACATGACAGATCATTGAGGCCTGCAGAGGATATCTAATAGCATGGAGGGCAGAACAAATTGGGCAACACTCCTGCCTAAGTTTTGACAGCAGGTGTCTGGGTGAGTCAACACTGCAAGGTAGACTATGGCAGCCAATGGATTTCAGAGAGATTTCCTCAACCATGAAGCAACAAAATGAATAGCATCTCAGAACTATCGAAACCACTTAAGAAGTACCCTCAGAACAGGCTCCACATTGGGAACTCCAGAGTGACATCGACCACTCATCTCACCTCCTTGGATACTGGTGTGGTTAGGCTGCTGGGAGCAGCCCTCTCTCCTTCTCTTCCTCTTCCCCCAGTAATAGGAATAGAAAGGAAGGCTGGAAGCAGTTGTCTCATCCACTTTCCCCCATTCCTGGATCCTTTCCATCCTAATCAGTGGTTCACATGGGTATACATCCTTCTCAATTATGTGAACATTATCAAAAATAAAATAAGCCTACTATAAAAAGTTTTAATTTATTTGAAAGAGAGAAGCCAGACAGAGATCTCTCATTTGCTGCCCCAAATATCTGCAACAGCCAGGACCTGAACAGGCCAAAACCTGGAGGTGGGAACTGCATCTAGGTCTCCCGTTTGGTCTCCCCCAAGAACTTGAGCCAAACATATACCTCCCAGGGTGTGCATTAGCAGGAAGCTGGGATTGGAAGCAGAACTGGGACTTGAACCCATACATTCTGACACAGGTTATGGGAATGCCAAGTGGCATCCTTAACTGCTGCACCAAACCCAATCCTTCCCTTTGTGCAAATGAAGAAAGAGACCTGAAAGGGGGAAACTATTTCTTCCAGAATCTTCTGGTCCCTGGGGGTTGAAGTCAGGACTCTGGGTGCAGGCAGCCTGGCCCATGTGCTGGCATTGACTTCTCTGCAGCACTGCACTGCACAGGCTGGGCAGGCCTCAGGGTGCCCCAGGTGTGCCCTGCCCCCAGAGCCCTGAGCTTGGGGAAGCAGAAAGAGGGAAGAGGAACTTTTCTCCCTGGCCCAGCTTTGGGAACACAGGGACATACTGGAAAAGCAGATTTTACAGATAGAAGGAGAAACACAATGCAGAGTTGTCCAAAGCCAGGTGCCTGGAGCTTCTTCTGGGTCTCCCACACAGGTGCAGGGTCCTAAGGTTTTAGGCCATCCTCCACTGCTTTCCCAGGCCATAAGTAGGGAGATAGATGGGAAGTGGAACAGTTTGGATACGAACTGGTGCCCATATGAGATGCCAGCACTTGCAGGCAGAGGGATTAGCCAGTTGAGCCATCACGCCAGCCCCAAAGCATCCTTTACTGCAGAACTTTGCTGAGCCTTTGGCAGGAAGGTATGGAGTCTACTGAAGTAGATCCGCTCACTTGTCTGACTTGGAACCCCCTTTTGTGAGAAACATTGCAGAGGACTGAGGTTTTGCAGAAAATGTTCCAAGGACCCAAGTCTCTCCTCTTCATTGCAGCCAGAGGGGTCTCCCTGTCGGGACCTGTCACGAGCAAATTACTGGGAATGCCTCTCCCACTGGCCCCATGACCCCAGGCTCAAGGCCCTGCAGGAGGGGGCCTGCTCTGCCAGCCCCACGGCTGAGGGTGTGGCTCACCAACCAGTGTCCCCCTAGGATGACTTTGACTGAAGTTTGGGGTCTTCCCAGGGGCCCACGTCCTATATGCCCAGGATTCCAGGCTCCCCACCAGGCCACCGGTACCCCCAGAACCTGGTCTTCCCCTAGCTGGGCACCAGGAAGGAACAAAAAAGGAGGAAACAGGGCAGAGAGAAAAGGGTGGAAGGATCAGAAGAAAGAGACACCTCTCTCACCAGGGAGAGTAAGGACTGCTTGCCAAAGGCACACGGGCATCTGGAAAAGCAACAAGGATGGTGGTACCTGAGAGCAGCAGGCGATATGGAGTCACCCCCAGCTTGAGGCCTGCAGGCCCCAGGGAGAGGAGGGTGGGGAGGATGAATATACAGGAGGCCCCAAACAAGAGTTAAGAGGGCCTGAACCTGGAGCCCAGAAGGGCACAGAGTCTTCTCCCACCAGCTGTTCCCAGTTGCTGACCCCAATCAGAGGGCCCCAGGACCAGAGCCATGTGGCAGGACCAGAGTGGAGACTGTCCAGTGCAGGCAGGCTTTGGAGAACAGAAAGAGGATGGAGAGGAGATGAAAACGGGCACATCAAAAGGGAAGGCCTTGAAAGCATGAAAAAAGGAGAGAAGCCCCGAGGGGCCACGGCTCGTCCCTGTCCCCCACTACCTCCATGCATGGTGCTGTTGCCATGGCCCAGGTCCCCAGATCGCTGAAGCTGAGAACAGCTCACCCTGGGAGGCAGGCTCCTGAGCCGGTGCCTCCTCCCAGCACCCGCCCGTTCCCACAGATCTGGTGGGCGGCCGATCTCCGCTGAGATGAGCGAGGCGGACCCGCCTCTGATGTGTGCAGTCCTCCCTCCTTACAAGCCTCAAGTGCCTGGAAGGCTGCGAGCATAAATCAATGCCAGGCAAAGGCGTGCTCGTTGAAATTCACCCGGAGTGTGCAACGCGAAGGATCCTGGAGTGAGCTTGTCCCCAGCCTGGTTTTCCTCTAAAAGCAGAAGCCCACCTGCTCTGTCTCTGCTGTATTTATCACTGGGACGTCCAGGCCTGAGTAGGAAGGGTGATGGGCTGCCTGGGGCTCCCTGTTTCCCGACGCCTCTCCCTGCTTCATTCTGAGGAGGAAGGTCTGTGTGTCTCTCCCCATTCTGCAGAGTAGTAAACTGCGAGGCAACTCCGCCTTGCCAGTGGCCCTGCCCTCTTTTTCTCCAGACTAGGCTTCCCTAACTCTTCCCTGGGCTCTGCACCTGGCCCCTGCCATCAGTGGAGCCTGATTCCCGCCCCCGTCAGCTGCTTCTCCGAGCCTGGTCCAGCAGAGAATCACAAAAGGAGAGTCACCTCTTTCCAAGTTCATTCCAAGCCACAGCAGCACCAGCTGCCTGTGCAAAACGGAGCTGAGAACCCTGTGACTGGCGTGGGAAAGGGATATGTGCGGCCAGGAAATCCTTCACGGAGGAAGGCAGCTGCCATAGATCAAAGCTTGCTCTCCTGCCTCTCCATCACCATTAGCTGAGGGCGGAGGCAAGGCAGGCAGGCCAGGAACAGAGGCTGCAAGAGAGCCGGGTGCCCGGGCAGTGCCAAGGCCCCTCTGAGCCCAGCTGTGATGAGGACCAGAGCAGGGGCTCCAGGCACAAGCCCCACGCAGGGCAGTCTTTCCAGAGGAACAAGCCCTGAGCTGAGTCCCAGAAAGTTGCTGGTGGCACTTAGGCTGTGCTCTGGGGAACACCCCCACACACTCCCTATTCCTGGTCCTGGGGCAGCTCACACCCACGGGAGGACTTAGAAGAAAGCAGAAACACGGCCAGGGAAGGCTTGAACTCCAGGACTCATTGCAGAGCACCTCCAAATGGTGTCAACGGGCAAGGTCATCAGGAAAGCCACCGAGAGGGGGAAACTTGAAAGGAACAGAATGGAGAGCCACACTGGATAGACCTTGCGGACCCTGACTCCCCTGGCCCCCCATGTTCCCAGAACCTTGTCTTTTCCTCTAGCTGAATCTCAGTGTGGGGCTGGACTTTCAACTGTTGCATTCATGCCCACTTTAACTGCACCATGTGTACGTGGCTGGGCTCAATCTAGCAGCGTTGTGACTACACATAGTGCTTCCAGAATGAAGGAAGGAAACAATGAATGGATGGCCTGGAGGTGGAAGGGGTCAGCCCAGCGTGGGCTCTGTTGTCCTAAGCTGGAGAGAAGCCATGACTTTTTGGGGGTGGAGGGGAGCACAAATAATGCCATGGCAGGGCACTGCGAGGAGGTGCACGGCCAGGACAAGATGCATCTGACTTTGGAGAACCTTCAGGAAGATGAAGGCAGTGGGGAAGAGCTCCCAGAAGGACCCAGGTTCCCCCCAACTCCACCCACAGCTCATGCACCTGGGGCCTCCCACAGCCACTGGCCCCTGCCCCCAGCCTCGCCACGGCCTCCTTGCTCTGATTGTGCAGGGTGATTTGTGGCCCTGACAAATTGAATTGTGGGTAAAGCGGCTGTCCAAATGGGGAGCAAATTGGAAGCAGGGCTCCAGCTGGCGGGCCATCCATCATGGAGAGAAAGGCTCCGTCAGCACCTCACGCCGGCCAGAGGCCAGCCCGCCACCCTCCCCTGCCAGGCCCTGGGATGTGGATCCTGGGGCTGTGGGCGGGCCCATGGGGTAGAGGGCTGGGTTTGGGGGTCACTCTGCAGGACAGACAGGGAAGAAGGGAACTGGGACCCCCATACCCACAGGACTGTGTCCACAAGTCTACTTCGGACTTGTCCGTAATTGTGTTTTTTCTTTTTAAGATTTATTTATTTATTTGAAAGGTGCAGTGACCCAGAGAGAGAGATCATTCATCCACTGGTTCACTCCCGAGTGACCACTGCATCCAGCACTGGGCTGGTCTGAAGCCAGGAGTCAGAAGCTTCTTGTGGGTCTCTCACGCAGGTAGCAGGGGCTAAGGCACTTGGCACATCCCTCCGCAGCTTCCTGAGGCACATTAGAATTCAGCTGGATCAGAAATGAAGCAGATGGCACTCATATGGTGCTCACAGGAGATGCCATTAAAGCAGGCAGCAGCTGACCTGCTGTGCGACGCCAGCCTCGTGCAGAGCACTTTCATGCTGAGGAGTTTCACAGACGCTTCCCAGGAGCTTTATATGTGTATTTACAGATTGGGAAACTGAGGCACACCACACTCAGGTGACAGGCCCAAGCTCACCTGGCAGGAGCATAGACTGAGGCACAAAATTTGCTGCTGGAATGCATGAGACTGTTACTAAAGCTGTGTTTTTCTGTCACATGGAAGAATCCAGAAGCAAATAAATATTTCATCCCATACGGCCTCTGGATCCTGCAGGGATACCCTGAGTGCTGAATTCTGGACCAATGAAGAGAACAGGCAACAGCAAGCACCAGTACCATGAGCTGGCTCCAATCTACAACCCTTGTGGGAGTACTCGCCTGCCACAGACTCTGATGCAGCACCTCCAAGCCGCCATCCACACAATCCAGCTGAAGGCCATGGCCGGTCAGGCCAGAAGTGCTCACTGGAACCCAAGGCCAAAGGCTGGCCCCTGCTCTTTGACTTGGGGGTCTGGCTGTAGAAAATGAGGGAAGTGAGCCATTAGAAACGGATTTGGGACCAAGCTGAATGGCCACCTGTGACAGCAGCACACTTGGCTTCCTAGAGCCCAGACTGTCCCTCTGCCTCTGCCCCATGTGCAGGTCTAAAGCCCTAGCAGGGGTTCAGAAAGGACAGACTGCTCACTCGGTGCCATTGCACTGCCCCTGCTCCAGAAATCCTTCCCTCCCGCCTCCCCCCAAACCCAGACAGCACTGCTTCTGCTCTCCCTGCTGAGTCACGCCTCCCTGGGACAACAGCTGTCCTGCTGACAAGGCTGGGGCTGGGACAGCTGCAGAAGAGGAATTCACAAGGGATGTGTTGCCTGACCCTCGAACTTCCCTCTGCTGGGTGTGGGTCTGCGCCCTGTGTCTCCCCATTCTACTCTGTGTGGCTCAAGCTAACTGCTGTCACCACAGCACTGAAGGTTCAGACTGTCCAAAGGGCACGGGAGCCTGCTCAACCCAGGTCTGGTGCAGGTGATGGAAGACACGTAGGCCATGTCAGCAGAGAGAGAGAGACAGAAAATTAAGACGAGCAATGAGGTGCTTACAAAGTCATCAGAAGTGCTGTAGGCGGTGGCTCTAGGGATGCTGGGAATCAGCCCACTCAGGGAGGGGCAGCCCTTACCCTTGCAGGAGGAGGGAAGAGTCAGCGCCCTCCTCGGGCACTCATAGCTGTATCTGTGTCTGACAGCTGGGGGTGCCCACCTTGCCCCTACACTTGTGTGCCCACAATACCAGTGGAGCCCAAACCCAGGGCCAGAGAGCCCCCATAAACCACCTGGGCTCACCTTCCACAGCCAGTGCAAGCCACATGCCTCTGGCCAAGGCGTGGCCCTGGCAGAAGCTGTGTAAACATTGGAGGCTTTGTCTAGCTGTGGAAGGTCAGGCCAGGATGGAGAGCTGTACATACATCTGACTGTGTATGCATACATATGCATGTGCGTGAGTGTACACAAGTCGACATGTACAATGCCCCTGTAGGGAGACGGAGAGTGCCCTTCAGGGGCTGGGAGAACAGGCCAGCTCTTGCATGCCGACAAGTCTTGGAAAGGAGATGCCTGGCCTGTGTGATGCTGGAGACCCTAAATGCATCACAAGTATCCTCTCATGAGAGAGATTAGAGCCAGGAAGGATAAGACACCTTATGGCAGTTGCTACCATTAGCCAAGAAATGTTGATGGCCCACAGAACCCGAGAGATGGGCAGCAGCTTCTGCCCCGATACTCAGGGGGCGGCGCGAGGCACCCACTCCTGGATTTCAGACTGGGAGGGAGGAACTTCTGTTGTTTGGAGCCACTTAGTTTGTCCTATGGCAGTCCCAGGACACTGGTACTTGAGCCACCGTACCTGCTGCCTGACCCTGCCCCCCAAAGGGGAGCTGGAACTGGAAGGCAAGTGAGGAGCAGAACCCAGGCATTGTGCTATGGGAAGGGGTCATTCCCAAGAGGCAACTTAACTGCTGCAACAAACGTCTCCAGTGCATTCCAGGCTGCCTCTCCACAGCCTGTGCAGCACAGAGGGCAGAGCTGCAGGGCCTGCCCCTGTCCACTAGATAATCTCCACTGTGCTCACTTCTCTCTTCTGGCCATTTCTACTGTGTGTCTTTCTGAAGCCTCACATCTCAGGGGTAAGGAAGAGAGAGGCTGCTCTCCTCCAGCTCCAGTTTAAGCCCATGCCCTCTGCAGTAGGAACCTTTGGTGCAGTAGTTAAGCCAAATAGGCCAGTTGGGGGAGTGGGAGAAGGGGGAGTGGGCACAGGCCCAGGTGCTGTGGGCCCCTTCCCTGAGGGCCCCCAGTCTGTGGACCCCTGGGCTGTCCCCTGAGCCTGCACCTGTCCCCATGCGTCCTGGCCTCCTCTCCTCATTGTGTCTGGGGCACAGCAGAAGCATATTCCGCAGATGTAGCTGATGGGAAAACTTCCACCAAATCAATTAATGATAAAACCCTTGAGCAAACACAGCTACTTTTATCATCTCAGAATGTTCTGATTTAAGCGGCGGAAGAAATTAAATTAAAAACGCAACGACTCCAGGTCAGCACCCTGACCGCTCATGTTGGTTTTTAATCTCCTATTAAACGATCTATCTTCTGATGACTTTTGTCAGCGTATTCGATGTAATAACCCAAGACACAGGGCCCGTTGACCTCCCTGGTCCCGCCATATGGCTGGTGGGCGGGGTGACCCTGGCAGCCAGGCCAGACAACAGAATAAAATGGCAGTAGGCAGGTGGGCCAGGGGCATGGAGGATGCCCACCAAGCCATGTGGGTGTAGGACATGGCAGTGTAATGCTCTGGACCACCTGCTTAGCCCCTGGTGTTGCAAACAGCCCAAGTGCCCCGAATGATACACGGCACTAGGATTGGAGCTCAGGTCTCCAACACCTACACAGGGGATGGAGCTTGGAACAGGGAGTGTGGTCCTCGGTTGTCCCGTCCCCTCAGCATCATCAACAAGGCTCAGCAGGCTCAGTAGGGAGGAGAGAATTAGAAGGAGACCCAGGCTTAATTTGTGGGGAGAGCTTGGCGTTAGACAGTGCCCAAGCCAGGAGCTGGACAGTTAGCCCTGCTCACAGGAGGCTCCCAGGATCCCCAGCTGTCAGGCCCACAGGTAAGTTATTGTGATGAGAATACACTGTGACAAGAAAGGGCAGGATGTTGGCATTTGGGTTGGCTTCACAAGTGCAGATTTCCTGGAGGTGGCAGAGAAGGAAGGGATAGAGGCTCCAGGCACAGACTGGGACTGGCGAGTGAGACGCTTCCCGGGTGCATTTCTGTTGATGGGTTTGTCTTCCCCATGTGCACACTCCTACCTATGCACATAGACTCCCCACGCACAAGTGTCACCACGTGAACTTTCTCCTATCTACAGCAGAAATCACCCAAGGTTGCATGCTGCTCCCTTGGGATTCCTGGGGCCTTGTGGCCCTCCCCCTGGGCTGGTCTTTCTGGCTTGCAGACCCAATTCCCTCTCAGGAAGTCAGCAGGCAAGGCTCCCTCCTGGGGACAGAACTGAGTCACCGGGAAGGGGGACAGTGCAGCCCCACCTGCTGCCCGTCCTGCCAGTGACTCACACCAGCCCCAGGGCCCAAGTCACCCCTTTCTCACAGAGCTGGCAAGCCAGTGGGTGGCTTGTGACTGTTGCTCACCAGGCTGTGGGGGTGGCAGAGAGCCTTCCCCTCCTGCTGGGCCCACTGACCTCTGTCCACCTGCTGTACCCGTTGCTTCCCAATCCTGCAGCCAGGCAGCCCCTGGCAAGAACAGCCATAACAGTTTCCGCACCCCAGGCCAGCCCTTCCTTTGCCCTGCTAGAACCAGGCAGCCTGGAGTGCTAGCTGCACATGTAGTTCACCTACACCGTGGCCATGCTCTGTCCATCTCAGGATGCATGCTTCTTGCACTTTTAGGTCTCTGGGAGTGGGGCCATCCAGTAAATGACGGCTCCTTTTTCAAAGCCCCCGCAGTTTAGTCGTGAGACAGCATTTCCCATCCACCTGGGAGGTGATGCCGCCAGGGAGATGGGTGGCTGCTGGGTGACCCACTGCGCAGCTGTCGCCCTCCCCCATCTCCTGCAGGGCATGGAAGAGCAGAACCGCATTCTGGAGCCCAACAGCCAAGTCGGTTTTGGAACGTTTCCACGGCTGAAATTTCCCTCCAATGTGTTGCAGAGCCCACCTGCTGGTGGCCATAGCTCCTCGCTCTGCAGTCTCAGCAAAGGGCATAGCTGAGGAGGGGCTTGGGTTATACGTGCTTGGGGGACTGTGCCAGGACCAGGCCTTGAAAAGGATGAATGGACCTGGCCCCCTCCCAGGGACAACGTCAGCCCTATGGGTTTGCCAGAGGGAAGGAGCCCCAGGGGCTGGAGGGGGTGGGGGGTGTGAGAAAGAAAATGCTGTCTCTTGTGGGTTTCTCAGTGGAACAGAAGCCTGCTTTTTCTGGAACTTGGGGAACTCCCAGGGTGGAATCCTGGGATGGGAGGTGACAGGAGGATCACATCATACCTGAGCCACTTTCTTTCCTTTTTCTTTTTTTCTCTGAAGATTTATTTATCTATTTATTTGAAATACAGATTTACAGAGAGAAGGAGAGACAGAGAGAGACATCCTTAGTCCACTGCTTCACACCCAAAATGGTCACAACATTTGAGCTGACCACTCCCAAGCCAGGAGCCAGGAGCTTCCTCAAGGTCTCCATGGCTATAGAGGCCCAAGGAATTGGGCCATCCTCGACTACTTTCCCAGGTCATAAGCAGGGAGCTGGATGGGAAGTGGAGCAACCAGGACATGAACCGGCACCCATATGGGATGCTGCCACCACAGGGTGGAGGATTAGCCTGTTGATACTTGGTACCAGGCCCCCCCACTTTCAGCAAGTAGTAGAGACACAAGGAAGCTACTGCAGAGGGCAGCTGAACAGGGCCCTGCAGAGGGAGGACGTAGGTCCAGCGAAGCCGTGGGTGGCCCCCAAGGGGAGACCTCCAGTGGTATAGACTGAGAATCCCCCACAGGTACCAGCAATTTTTTCCCCACTCAGCTCCAACTCCACACGGGCTCCAACAGTGGTGACTGAAAGAGTGCAACTTGCAGGAGGGCAGGGCACACTCCTGGGTTCTTTTCTCTTGCACCCGCAGCAGGTCCTGAGCACCTGCTGCAGGTCAGGCACAAGCCACAAACTCTGGGAACTCCTTGGAGGAAGCAACCCGGCAATATCCCACTTCTCCAAGAGTCTGCCTCCTGAGCAGCAGAGACACACAGTAAAATAAACAGGTAGAATGACAAGCATGCAAAGTGCCAGGAAGAAAAAACACAACGCAGCAAGGGTTGCCCGGAGACAGAAATAGAGCTTTATCCAGAGTGAAAAAACCCTTCTGAAGAGATTTGTCCAGAGACCCACATGAAATGAGGGAATGAGCCATGAGGGTATTCCCAGGGAGGGTGCTTTAGGCTCAGTGACCAGTAGGGACAAAGACCTGGGAAAAGGTGGTGGGGGAGGGGGGAGAGGGGAGGAGGGAGACAAGGATTCACCGGGAGGTCAGTGGAGCCAAGCAGAGAGGAGGAGGGGAGGACAGCCAGGAGGTGGCGTCTGATTGCACAGGGCTCGGTGAGCCCAGGACAAGACTTCGGCTGCTGTTGCTAGCTGGAGATGTGGTCTGACTCAGGTCTCTAACCGGAGGACAGACAGCAGGGCCACCCATTAGCACACTATTGCAAATTTCCAAGAAGAAACACTGGGGCTTGGGCTACACAGGGGACTGACAGCACTTGCCAATTGCACGCTGGCTGTGCGGCCTGAATGTGTCATTGGCTAACACATGCCCAGGTCTGCAGTGGCTGCAAATGATCACTCTCTTGGTTGTCTATGCTATGGGCAGGGCTTGGCAGAGAGTCCCAGCTGGGGAGGCCTGGCAAGTTGGCTGAGCTGGATCCAATATGCTTTAACCACACAGCAGCCAGCAGCCAGGAACGGGGCCCAAGGTCTCGGCTCTCTCCACGGGGGCTTCTTAGAAGCTCCAGGAGTTTTCCTAATACAGCAGACAGCTTTGGAGAGTGACCAACCCAGAGCACCAGCTACAAGCGTTCTTACACTCCTATTTCCCAAGTGCCAGGGCCCCACCTGTAGTACCCTTGCAAGTCACCATGGCAGCCCTTATTCCAGCTGGGGGTAGAAGGTAGATGCCCCCATTTTGTTATTTTTTTAAAAAAATACTTCTTTATTTTCATTGGAAAGGCATTTTTACAGTGAGAAGGAGAAACAAAGATCTTCCATCTGATGGTCCACTTCCCAAGTGTCAGCAACAGTCAAAATTGAGCCGATCTGATGCCAAGAGCCAGGAGCTTCTTCCAGGGTCCTAAAGGCTTTAAACTGCCTTTCCAGGCCCCAAGCAGGATGCTGGATGGAAAGTGGAACAGTGGGACATGAATTGGTACCCCTATGGGATCCTGGCTTGTGTAAGGCAAGGATTTAGTCACTGAGCCATTGCACTGGGCCTTGCCTCCATCTTTAGGTACAAGAGCTGTGGCCCTCATCAGTCTGCTGCAAAGTGTGAGAGACAGAGATGACGCAAGGGTGACCCCTGGGCTGTGGCCTGAGTCTGCCCGGGAGGTGCCACCTGCATGCCCATAACCTCCTCCAGAGACAAAGCTGTGTGACCCTGCCCTTGCCCAAGTCCCTTGCCCTTGGGTGACCTGTCTCTCCTGACCTAAAAGGGTTTGAATTAGAGGATAGCCCAGCCTTGCAGCTGTGGTGTAGCAGCCATGGGACCTGGAGCAGCCTTCCCTGCGGTTCCTGGAAGACCCAAGTCCCTTTCCCCCAGGGATTGCTCTAAGCCCCTCTGATGGGAGGCCTGGGATAGCTGGCCCAGCAGGCATCACAAAGTCGAATGGGGGCAGCCTCCAACCCTTCTCACTGGGCCTGAGCAGCCCCGCCGTCCCGCACCCAGGAAGGAGGTCAACAGGACAGCCTGCTACTGCCAGGGTGTATTACCAGATGCCTACCAGCTTCCTCCATTCAGTGGGGGCCGTGGCAGTGAGCTGCACACAGCCGCTGCTTCCCCTTCACAGGTTGGGCGGACTCTAGCTGGCCTTCCCTGATGCAGAAGCAGACGGGAGGCAGGTACTGTATCTTCTGTGCACACACTCCCGGCTGAACGGCAGGTACTACTTGCTTGCAGGCAAAGCTGGCAGCACACAGAACCCCAGGGCACATCCCCACATGAGCCCCTCCCCATCTCTCCCCTCCCGCCATGCCCATGACCCCCCAGGGCTACCATGAAGGTGCTAAGTGTGATTCAAAGGTCTGGGAGCGAGGCATCTCTGCCTCCCTAATCCCTCCTGGGGTTCCAGTGTGCAGGGCACAGCCAGGTGTGGAACGGCCCCTGGGGACACAAACAGCCCACCAGAAGCTCACCGTCCCCGCTCTGCCCCCATCGCAGATAGCAGGATCAACAGCAGCACAAGGAGCCTGACACCCACGTGGGTGACCTGGGCTGAGTTCTTTTGTCTCTGCTTGTGCATCTGGAAAGTGGGGGAGAGAAGGAGGAGGGGTGGAGGAGAGTACAGAGAGGGGGTGGGAATGAATGGGAGAAGTGCGGAAGAGGAGGACTGAGTGCAGGAGTTTGTGGGGTGGGGGAACGCTGGGGTTGGTAGGGAGTTGGTATGAGAAGGAGGCCACAGGCAGGTAGGCAGGGGAGGGGGAGGGGTCCGAGGGGGCTGCAGCATCTGCACTGAAACCCTGAGAGATGAGATTCCAGCCCATCTACCGTCCTTCCGAGAACCTCATTTATGAGGAGTAAGTAGGAACATGACTAGGGGAGACACGGCTTGCGTGTCTTTTTAGCGATGGCAGCAGCAATGTCACCCCTGGGACTGAGAGGCCTGTCAGCATGGGTAAGTAACGGCGTGACAACCTCCAACACGCTCCAGCTGCCCCAGCCCAGTTGTGGTCCTGCCCCAGAGCCTCGTGGCCACAGTCCTGAGCTGCTGAGAGGATAGGATCTGCAAGCCAGGCCCTTGGGAGGCAGGATCTGCAAAGCCTGGACTGCCCCTACTCCAGCTGGATGGCACAGCTTCAAGTAGGGTAACAGGCAGGGAACCACTGCCTTCTGCACTAGCAGGCTTGTGCTGACCCTGGCTGGTGGGATGAGCCTTTCAGGGTGTCTTGCTGGGAGGAGGAGGGAGGGATGCGGTTCTGTGTGGAGATTTCCTTTTGATTGTTGTCCCACATGCATTTCCTTGTGGGGTCAGTCTAACAAGGGTGGAGGAGGGCAGAAGAGCTGAGGCAAACAGCAGAGTGAGGCTGATATGCAGCTGAGGCTCCAAGACCTCCTGTGCAGCGAGTGTTCAGCATTGGAACAGGGTCCATTAATAAGACCTTGGCCCAGGCCTGGAAAAGCAGCAGAAGGTAGCCCAAGGCCTCGGGTCTCTGCCACCCACATGGAAGATCCAGGTAAAGTTCCTGGCTCCTGGTTTCAACCTAGCCCAACCCTGACTATTGCAACCATCTGGGGAGTGAACCAGTGGATGGACAATCTCTCTCTTTTCTGCCCTCTCCACCTCTGCAGCTCTGTCTTTTAAATAAATAAATACATCTTTCAAAAGAAAGAAAACTTTTTCAACTGAATGTATTTTAAGAAAAATTATTTTTAGAAGTATTTATTTTATGATTTTATTTAACAGGTAGATAAAGGGACAGGTGGAGGAGATGGCTGCCATCCTCTGGTTCACTCCCCAGATGCCAAAAATGGGGGCTGGAAGCCAGCGCCCAGGAGTTCAATCTGGATTTCCTGCATGGGGGCAGAGACCCAAGCCTTTGAGCCATCAGCTACTGCCTCCCAGAGTGAGCATTAGCAGAAATCCAATATCAGGAGCAAAGTGGGGACTCGAACCCAAGCACTTTGATGGGGGAGGCAGGTGTTCTAAGTGGCATGTTCACTGCTGGGCCAGACCCCAGTCTCAAGCTGACTGCTTATAACCTAAAAAACCTAAAAAGCCAGAGCATCTTATCCAGTGTCACCCACCACTGCTTTCCGAGGTCACAAGCAGAGAGCTGGATGGGATATAGAGTAGTCATGCTCCCACATGGGATGCAGAGGATAGCCACTGTGCCACTATGCTAGTCTCCCAGAACAACCTTTCAAAGATTTATTTTAGTTTTATTGGAAAGTCAGATATACAGAGAGGAAGACCTTCTGTCTGATGATTTACTCCCACAATGACCAGAGCTGAGCTGATCTGAAGCCAGGAGTTGGGAGCCTCCTCTGGGTCTCCCATGCAGATGCAGGGTCCCAAGACTTTGGGCCATCCTCAACTGCTATCCCAGGCCACAAGCAGGGAGCTGGAAGGGAAGTAGGGCTACGGAATTAGAACTAGTACTCATATGGGATCCTGGTGCGTGCAAAGCAAGGACTTTAGCTACTAGGCTACTGCACCGGGCCCCAGAACAACCTTTCAAACCGTGACTTCCAGTGCATCTCCCTTGCCTCAAGTTCTTCTGTGGCATACCATCCCAACACTGGTTCCAGTTCTGGCAAGAAGTGTTCATCTGTGTGTGGCTTTGCTTGAAGTAACTTAGGCCCTGGGGCAGACGACAGGAGTATGCAGATTTGGAAAAAGGGTAGGTAGCATCCTTTGGCTGGTCCTCTCCTGCACAGGGGAGGGGCCTGGCATTCTCTCCATCTCTGACCACTTGGGAATAGCAGCCCATGGCAGGAGTGAGCCTCAGCCAAGCCAGATCACAGACCGAATCTCAGCAGAGAGAGAGAATTAATCTGACAATGAATCTGAACCCTTCCCTCATGGAGCAGGGATGGCTGTTGATGGACAAGCCATGATAAGCATCTTCCTGTGACGTTGTGACTGTGCCCACCTCTCTGTTTGGAGACTCAAGAGCAAACTGTCTCCTGCCTGTGCAGTCCCCCCCTTAGGGGTGTGGGCTGTATCCCCCATTTCAGAGTGCTCCTGCTCCCTGCATGTGTCCTGTGGGAGGGGTAGGAGGGATATTGGTCAGGGGCCAGCCCTGCTCCTGGCCTGGTGGATGACCCCAATCCCGCCTGCAGGGCCAACATGCTGTGGCCTCTGAGTGTTGTCAGAGAAGCTGGGGCTCTGGCTATTCCTTGCAGGCATCCAAGTGGCAGCCCCAACTGTGGGGCTGGGGGTGGGGATGGGGGCTTCTACCAGGTGCAAGACTGGCCCTCAGTGGGTGTAAAAGCCCCATCCTCCATGTCCCAGCTCCAGATCACAGCTCTACTTCCACCCCCTGCCACTGCCTCCCCCACCATCAACAGCTGCAAAGCCCCAGCCAAGTGCATGAAAGACAGGTGCTTGTCTTTGGTTCCCTTCTTTGAAGAAGAAAAACAATGAAGAGACAAAACCCTGAGAAATCAAGTAGGGGGAAACTAACGCTGTGTTCTGAGGAAATGTGACATCAGCGGATTGAAACGCTGAGATGAAAGCAGGAAGGCCGCTGGGGACCAGCACAGCCGTTCTGACCGTGACCGTGTGGAGGTGGGGCTGGCCAGCACAGGTCCAGACAGAGGGGCTCGGTGCCAGCACCTCACCCTGCCGGCCCCTCAGACTTTCACATTCTCCCCTCCAGGAGGAAACAGGAGGAGCTCCCTCCTCCCACCGCCGAGCCACCCCTGAGACCCTCCTCACTCATACTTCCTCCTAGGTGAGTCTGGTAAAGAGCCTATGAGAAGCAGTGAGTGTGCCTTCCTTTCCGCCAGAGAATGGAGCAGGTGTTAGATGGCAATCTTCAACTTCGGATTTTGAACCTGCTGGCCATGGGGGTCCAGGTGGCTTAAGCACTCAGGGAACAGGAAGAGAGAGAAAAAGGTGGCCAGAGTCTGATGTGGGACCTGTCAGGCACAGTTCCTCAACAGCAGATGGTGTGATGGGCACCAGGGAAGAACCTAGAAGTTTGCAGACTGTAGAAGCCCTGGAGGCAGCTGCTAAGAAGCAGCAGGGCCGGTGGGAGGAAGGGCAGGCAGGTGCCAGGTCACTGTGGTCACAAGGACCTCAGGGCAGGCAGCCGGCCCCACCACAGCAAAAAGGTGCCGAGCGCCCCTCTCTGCCTTCCCATCTCCCCAACTCTTGTTTCCCAAGTTCCCTTTAACAAAGGGTGATTATTCCAGAGACTCAGCATGGGCTGTATTGTTGCCCATAGGGGAAAGGGAGCTGTGTCCAAGTCTATTTGCTTAAATTATTCAGCCCTCCAAGTTCCCAAGCTGCAGGAATGAGGCGGGAGAGGGGCGGGGGAGGGGCGGGGGAAGATGCCAATCAGCACCATGGACAGCGCACAGCGGCCGAGTCAGCACAGCCACCACGGGCCCTTGTGCTGGTCCCTGGTGCTGCAGGCTAGGAAATTGAGGAGGAGAGCCAGCAGGCCCAACTGTCGAAGCCCTGAAAAATGTCCCTTTTGCTGCAGCTTGAGGGGACATTGGATAAGGAATGTCACCGTCGGGCCTTGTCAGCCATTCCTGGTGCCCAGCATGGAAAGGCAATTAAAGTAGGAATTAAAAAGCCATCACATCATTTAAAATCCAATAACACAGCTGGTCTGAAATGTGTCCTCAGTCTCGGGGGAACTGGGAGTGGGGTCCCAAGGGCAGAGGGATAGGACAGATAGGAGGGAAGAGGGAGGCAGGAAGGGATGAGAGGATGGCACACATGCTTTGCTTCCCACTAGACAGCCAGATCCTGCTAGCCCGTTCTCCTCCTGGGAGTCCTCTCTGCTGACTCGGGCCTCCAAGATGTGCTCCTCCAGAGCCCTGCAGAGCTGGCTGTCACGGGCAGTGCCACCTCCTAGTACTCAGCCTTGAATCCTGGTTATCCATCTTTCCTTCTTGGCCAGAGCCGGCACTCCTTGGGGACAAGCCGTGCACAACTCCCAACCAACCTGGGCTGAGAAGAGCAGCAGGTAGGTGGTCAACAACCACCTACCAACAGGTGCACAGGCTGCTGCCGTCACCCACCCTGCTGCAATGGATGAGTCCTTCCATGCACCCCAACCAGGCCAGCCCCAAAATGTTCAAAAAAACACCTGGCCCGCGTGAGTCTGCACAGCAAAGGTCTGTGAGCTTGATCATGGCTTCTTTTTGTCTCTTGTGTCTAAGCAAGATTCCTGCACATCCTGTTTTTTAAAAAAATCTGAATGTGTGTCTCCTTCCCCAGACCTTCTAATCCGCTAAGATGACGTTAACCCTTTTCACATCAAATAAAGCCCTCCTGCAGGTAATCTTGCTGCTGGGAGCCCACGGCCTTGATGTAGCTTGGAAGTGAGTGGGGAGGCTTTCATTTCCCATCCTCCTTAGTAAAATCCTAAACCAGGAGGATTCCAGTTTGATTGGAAGCCGTTTGTGCAATTTATGCTCTGTGTCCCTTGGGGGCTTACACGTGTCTATTTTAAATAAATTCCCCCTTTTTTCTGTCCTTTTACAAAGAGCGACGGCACATCTTCTCTGAGGAGAGCTTTTCTTTGGACTGGGATTCAGCTCTGACAGGCAAACATCGAGGAAGTCAGAGCTCTGGGTGAATCATGATTAAATGAATTATCCTGTGATGGGGTCTCGGCCTGGAGTTGGGGATGTTTTCTCCAAGTCCTGCAGGGGGTTTGGCTGCCATTTCCCAATAACTTAGTTGCTCTTTCAAGACAAATCTTATTCAAAGTGGAGAAAGGAAAAAGAAAGTGGGGGAGGGAAGAAGTCGGTGTTGAATGCTGCCAGGGGAGGGATGGTGGGTGCTGGACCATGGACTGCTCTGGGCAGCTCTGTCCAGCTTTAGATCTGGCCAGGCTTGCCTGAGGTTTGCCACCCACCAGCAAGGCAGCTCCCTCTAAATCCATCCCTTCTGAGAGATTAGTGGCTTTGCCCATTTGGTGTGTGTTGCAACTGGGTGAGGCTGGCAGGAATCACAAGGCAGGGACTCCAGGGCAGTGTGCTTGTTACAGGGAGAGCCAGGGACTCTGCTCACCCCAACATCAGTGCAGGAGGCTGGATCTGACACGCATCACCCCACCTTGGGGGTAGGGTAGGGCTAATGAGCACTGACCACCCACACACAACATCCACTCGATTCCTGGGTGAGTTCACCCTCCTCGCCCCACTCTTCCCCAGACTCCAAGCCATCCAGCCTGGCTCTGGACTGCAGGGGAAGTAGGATCTCCCTGCCTTCCCTCCCCCTGGCTCTCACATCCACACAACTGCCACCCACAGCTGTCAAAGGCAGAAGCTCCATGTGGCCTGCTGTATCCATTTGCAGCAGCTGGCAGCTCCCTGAGTCCTAGAACCAGCTGCCCAGCAGGCAGAAGGCAGTCAGCAACTGGAATTAGCTGATGCAATGGACAAGAAGAGGTTTGGACAGGCTGAATGCCCCCCTGGATCAGGCTGATGTTTGCAACAGCTTTGGCTCCCATCCGTACTACATGAAAACTCCACCAAGACTCCTTTCCTTCTCCAACATGAAAGCACAAACTTTCCCCAATCACCCATCTCTTATGAAAATGTGCCAGCTGTGTCTGCCCCCTTATTCTAGCAGCTAGCACCCTCTACTCCCTGAGCTGCCTGCCCTGAAGGAGTGGAAGAGAAAGGAAAGGCCTGGGCCTCTGCAAGGCCAACTTTCCCTTGTAATTAATCTGTCCCTTCCAAAGCCATCTGCTCTCTCTCTGCAAACACATCCATCAGCCCCATAAAAACACAAATGCATATATTTAAAGTTCAGTTCAAAGCCGAGCTGGCATCACAAGCAAAAGTCACAGAAGGAACTGAAAAAAAAAGTCGCCAACAAGCCCTGCCCGTCACACACCCTGCTCTTAGTATCCACACCTGTACTGGGGACAAAAGTTATGTGACCTCTTCTTAAAGTTTTATAGCAGCAGCTTTTGTGATAAACCCCCATAAATAGAGAGGGAGCCACGGAACAAGCTGGTAACCAGGACATGTGTAGGAGTGTTTTAGCCACCTGGAGAAATATTGACCAGGGAGCTGCGGGGTGCTGATGTGACGTCCATCAGAGCCCAGGTGGTGTACACGCTGCCCACAGCCCCCCTCTCCCCAGGACATGCGGGGCCTGTCCATGGTGCCTCAGGCTTGCGCACACAGCTATTGCCCACAAAACTGAAAAGAAGGAAATCATTTTATCGGATTGTTTTGGGCCCTGGTTGTCAGTAGGTACGGAGTAGATCCACCAGGAAGCAGGAGATGGAGGAATGTTCCTGGGAGAAACAAATGCGACACCTCAGCCAGCAGCTCCACGCCCTGAGAATGGCTTCTGCCCAGAGCCTCTAGCACCTGCGTTTTCCCCTCCCTCCACTTCACCCCTCCATGTCAGCACTAGGTCTGCCTCATGGGTTCTGTGGCATGAACTTCTTTGCCTGCCATTCCTCAGTGAATCATTTCTGAACTCTGAAAGGAGACCCTGAGCCGCATGATGAGAATAAAAATACTCCATGGGGCACCAAAGCCCACATCCCCCAGGGCATGGTCATTGCCCAAAATACTTCTCTCTCTCTCTCTCTGGGAGCTTCGCCTGACCTAGTTTACAATATCTTCACCATCAATTCGTGGCTTTGCTTGTGAACTTGGTTGTGCTTGTCCAACTCTGGGGGGGTCACACCAAGGGCCTGGAGCAGGCAGGTGGAGTGGTAACCCCTGCCCTGCATTGCTCCCCCTGGTGTTCTGCACCGCAGTCAAGTTCTCCAGCTCTCCTTGGCCTATGCTTAACATGAGCTATGCATGTTTGATTCTTACCAGTGCTCTGGGCAAACCAATCTTTTAAGACCTTTTTTCATTTTTACACCTTCAGCATTGGCAATCCCAGAAACCCCCGGGTTGTTTTGGCTCATCTGAACTCTGCCTTCTTTTGGCCACTGCCTGCCTCCATCTTCACGCAAGAGCCATCTGGCCAATGGGGCAGCATTTGAGCTATGCTGCCACCTCCCCCACCTTTCCCCTCTGCCCCATGATATCTCTGGGGCCTCTTTCCATCTCTACCCTGTCCTCCCTCCCACCCACATCCTCCTTTGTATGGCCTTGAGGTAGGCTGACCTGGCCACTGCTGACCCATAGCTCTGACCTCCTGACATCTTCTCAAAGGAGGTCTCTGCCCTCCCCCAGGTTTGCTACTGCTCCCAATTTAGTATCATCTGCAAATGTAATTAACACGCCATGGCCTGCCTGTTCCAGGCCATTAATGAAGATGTTCCGGCAGCACCCAGCAAACAATATCTTCAAGGTCAGGAGAAGAGGAGAGCTGAACTGCCGAAACCCCAGCCGGTGTCCGGGCAAGAAGAAGCAATCAAGCACCCACATGCAGTTTGAGCCATTTCCTCTGAGCTCTGTGGACTCCCCATCCCAGACCCCAGACTGAGTGTGGACGCCTCCCGCTCTCTGCCTCAGCTCCCCATTCCCGTGACAGCTCCCATTTGAAAGACTGAGAACATTGGATTGTGCCTGCCTTTTATTTCCTGCCCGCTCCTTGCCGAACCAGCAGCAGCCACTAATTGGGCATTCGTAGGGAGAGAGGATGTGCATGGTGAGGACAAAGTAGCCCTTATTAGGCTCCCGATCCGCCCATCTCTCCACTTTCTAGGCCCTGACAGTGACTGTGGAAAACACAGTACTGTACAAAGAGGGGAAAGAAAATGCATGCCCAGCACAATAGTCCCCAAAGAAGCTTGGGGGGTGGGGTCAGGGAGACCAATGCCTCAGCAACTTAGGCTGTTAATGCCCTGCAGCCCAGCTGAAGCCAAGAGTGACTGCTTCCCTCTGGCATACAAGGAAGACCCCCTTGCAATGACAACCCCATGTCGAGCCACACATATCACCCAGTAGTTCAGCAAATTGCTTGGATCAGAAATACTAAATCACAGGAAAGGGCCAGGAGAGCGCTGTGCATGCCCAGAAAATTGATCCCCAGTTATTTACTACTTCCGCGATGTGCCTGTTCCCCATCTTCACAGCGGGCCTGGAGGCACCTAGTTATTCCTCAGACACTATCTTGGGGTGTCTCTGAAGTGAAGCCCAGGCTGCCTCGCAGAAGCAGGGCCCACATCGTGCAGCACTGGTGTGGAGAGGAGCTGGGAGGTGGGGAGTGTTGGGGAGTGACAGCCTCAACTTCTTCCCTCTGCTGTCCTCCCCATGAAAACTTGAGACAGGATGCCAAGCCCTTGTCCCCATTGGTCAGCTTGTAGGATGTGGGGAGGAGGGAAGGTGGTTTCGGTTGCAGAAGTAGCACCAGGCCTCTCCAGGCTGCATGCCTGCACCTTGGTGCAGAACACTGAGAGATTGACCAATGTGGGGACCAAGACATTGGCTTCTGAAGCCAATCTCCCAGAAAACTTAGACTCTGAATTCTTGCCCTGCCCCTTTTAGGAGCTCTGTGCCTGTCTGGGTCATTTTCTGCTGTGGCAACAGGATACCAAACATGGGGAAAATTACAGACCACACAAGCCTATGTGCTCAGGGCTCCAGAAGCCAAAAAGTCTAGCAGCCCAGTACCAGCACTGGCGAGGGCCTCTCTGCTGCACCACGTCATGGACGTGGACGTGGTGTAAGGACAAGGGCGTCCAAGGCCAGCAGGTGACAGAACAAGCAGAACCAAACTCAGCCTTTTTATCAGGAGCTCAACAACAGCTCTGGACCCAGGGAGGTCATTACAGCTGTGACCTCAAGCCAGTGCTACCGCCTCAGTTTCCCCTCATGGAAATGGGCTAAGAACCACATGGTCCCCACTGCTGATGTGCCAAGGAGCAAGGTCCAGCAATTCCTCATCACAAGTTCTAGACACTGCTGAGGCTGGGGGTCAGCACACACTTTGGCTTTAAATAACAGGTGCAGTCAGTTCTATGTACAACCTGCTCTCTGCCATGGTCACACTCTGCTCTTCCAGCGCCAAGGCAGCCACAGCCAACAGGTAAACCACAGAAGTAGTGAGAACACACAAGTAAAGTTCACATGTCACTGCATCTCGTTCTTTTAGTCTCATAATTATCAAAAATAGAAAAACTATTCTTAGTTCACAGGCTGTACAGGAGGAGCTTTCAAAAATTCATAGGACATGCGCGGTATGAGCAAACTATGCACAGATTTCAAAATGCTCATGTCAAAATTAATTTTTTATTTTTCTTTGTCTCTGTTTAGTTTGAGGTGGGGAGAGAAAGAGACAGACCGATAAGAACAAAGAGTGATTGTCCATCAGCTGGTTCACTCCCCCAAATGCCTGAGATGGCCAGTACTGAGCAAGGTCAAAGCCAGGGATAGAAACTCAGTCCGGGTCTTCCACAGGAGCAGCAGGGCCAAGCTAGTGGAACTATCACCTGCTGACTTCCTAAGCCTGCATCAGCAGGAAGCTGAAATTGGGAGCTGGAGTCTGGACTTGAACCCGGGCACTCTGATGTGGGAGGCAGGCATTCTAACTGAACTTAACCCTTAGTCCAAACACCCACCCCCACTTCTCTTTTAACTCAATGCCCCACAAACTTTCAGAAAGTCCACTCTTAAAAACAGGCAGCGGTTGGGTTTGGCTTGCAGCTCTATTCTGCCAGCCTCATCCCAGGCGTTACAGATGCAGGTGGCACTGTGTCTGTGGCAGGGGCCAATGGTGCTCACGGAGCCTCTCCAGAGCCCGAGACCTGTGTGCCTGCCAGGCTCTGCGACAGAGCAGGTGTTTTTAAGAAAATGATGTTATCAGGTGTCTCAGCAGCCCCTCTGGAAACTAGGGCAATGCAACTCCCATCAGACCAAAGATTAAAGGAGGGCAACCTGATTGCAAATCCAGGCATTTCAAGCTCTGATTCCTCTGAGATAAATAATGCTCAGGAGACATACACATGTGCGCATGTGCACACACACACACAGCAGCATGGGGAATGCAGAGTCCTAGTGGATATCACAGGGGTTCTGCAGGTTGGCAGGGGATGAAGAGATCAGAAGATTGTTTCTTTCTGAAAAGAGACACTGGAGCAGACCCCGGGACTCCCAGGGGAGGAGGGCTGGACAGGCTGTCCCCATCTGCATGTGCGAGCCGTGTCTGTGGAAGATGCTGCTGATCAACACGGCTCACCTGCAGGAGAGACTGCCACCCATGTAGACCCTGTGTATTCACACCCACACTGCTCCCACCTGTATCACCCCTGTGTCACCCCTGTCCCAAAGTCAACCTCCACCATCTTCATTGAGGTACCACAAGTGGCCTCCATCTATTATCATCCCCTTGGAGGTTCTGTGAGGACCCCAATTCGCACACCCACCAGATTTAAATCCTTTCGCTTGGTTTCTAAGACCCTACACTTGGGTCTTATAGAGCCACTCACATCCCACACAGGGGTCCCCCTGTGACAGCCCTTCCCCTGGGCCATGCTCCAGGTCTGGAGGTGCCCCAACCCCAGAAGCTGCATCTTCCTTCCTCTGCTACATTTGGCTGCATCCGACCTTGATCCTTGAACCACCTCACAGTGGGGCCACAGGTGAGCTATTTCATTGTGTCTCCTGGGCCAGGTATGTGGCACAGCAGTCAAGTTGCCATGGGGCACAGTGACATTCCCATATCAGAACGTCTGGCTTGGGTCTCAGCTCCTCCACTTCTGATCCACTACTTGTTATGGCACTCCTGGAGACAGCAGATGGTGGCTCAACTGTGTGGGCTCCTGCCACTCAAGTACTTCAATTCCGGGCAAGAAATCTGGGCTTCAGTCCAGCCTCGCCCTGATTGTTGTGGGCATTTGGGATATGAATCAGCAAGTGGAAGATGGTGTGTGAGCTTGTGTGTTTTGCAAATAAAGAAGAAAATGGTGCCTGCCTTTCCCTGTCTGTGCATGATGGGAGATGAAGGCACCAGCCCCTGAGGCTTGTCAAGATTGATGAGAAGACAGGCAAGCAGTGCTCCGGAAACGGCGCCAGCCAACAGCAGGCTGTTTCTGCCCTCCAGATCCCATTCATGCCCTCCCCTTCCCTCTTTGAATATTTAGTTTTTAAAGAATTTATTTGTTTGAAAGAGAGAGAGACACACAGAGAGAACAAGATCTTCCATCTGCTGGGTTGTTCCCCAAATAGCCACAACAGCTGAGCCTGGGTCAGGCTGAAGCCAGGAGCCAGGAGCTTCCTCTGAGTCTTCCACATTGGGTGCAGGGGCCCATGGACTGGAGTCATCTTCTACTTCTTTCCCAGGCATATTAGAAGGGAGCTGGAGCAGAAGTGGAGCAGCTGGGACTCGAACCTGTACTCATATGGGCTGCCAACATCGTAGGCCACAGTTTAACCCACCATGCCACAGTCTCCATCTCAGCCTTAGATCTTTGAAGCCACAGTTGAAATGGTGTCTGGGTTACTCAATGACGACAGACTGCTTCCTGACGAGATGACAGCCATAGAGGTCTCCCTCCTAGACACCTCACCGTGCCTCACCTACTTCCATGGCTCCCTCATGGCAGCCAGGCCAGACTTGGCCACATTTTTGTCACAAATCTGTCACACAGCGGACAATGGTTTGCTGTGTTTTGGACTTCCGTGGGTGGAGGGTTTAGAACAGAGAGCAGTCGTCTTTCCATGCCAGTCCTCAGACAGATCAAGAGAAGGCTCTCATGACAATGGCCGGCTCAGTGGCGCTGGGGCTTCAAGTGGCCAGGATGGTGCCACCTGGCAGGGCTTGTTTCTGCCAAGCTCATTCCTTGTTCTGGAGGCCTTCTCAGAAGGCCTGTCCCCTCCCCACACCCCGCTGCCTGCCCTTGTGGCCGGCCCTGCCCAAGGTTTCCATGAGCTTCAAGAATCCAGGCTCCTCCACCCAAAGCCCCCAAAGGTGTGACCAAAGGTCAGTGGGCCCAGCACAAGGATAGGAGTATAAAAGGACCTGTCAGACCAGCTGGACATCAGAGGACAAGCCGAGTCTCCTCCTGGCCCAGTCGGACCACACTCTCTGTAAGTAGCATGGGAGAAAGTGGGTACAAGAGCGTGTCCGCATGAGCCTGAAACCAGAGCCATCCTCAACTCTCTGGGGGAGAGCTGACCAGCTGCTGTGTCCCCCTGCCATTGTCAGGTACCCACTGGGCTTCGCTCTAAGAGCTCCAAACTGATTCCTGAGAGAATCAGCAGGTGGAGGGCTGAGGTGTGGCCGCGGGAGAGAAGTCCATGGCTTCAGTTTCTGGCAAAGCAGGAGCACTTACGGGGGGCTGTGACAGGTGGGGAGGAATGTATGTGGGAAGTTTGTCAGGAGAGCATCAGGCCAGGAAGCCAAGCCAGAGTTCAGTGTGGACGCAGGGTCCAGCTCAGCTTGGTGACTTTGCTGGGTGACAGTCAGGATGAACGACCCAACCCCAGCACAGCTCCCCAGCTCAGCAAGACTAGCCAGGCCAGGGGTAACTGCGGGCGGCAATGCCCAAGGCAGAGCACTGCAGGGCGGGGGCTGTGAGGAGATGCAAGTCAGCACCTGTGGTAAGATGAAGAGCTTACTCCCTTATCCACCCCAAGCATGAGCGCAAATGAATGTAGGAGACATTCTGGCTGCCGGTCAGATCAAGAAAATGAACAGCAATTGGATTGTGCCTTCTTTTATTTAAAGTTTTTATTGATTCTTATAGAATGAATTAAATGTGCACACCAGAATGAAAAGGGATCCATAGCATCTCTATGAGGGAGATGGGATGCCATAAATGTGGCATCCCTCAGCCTCGGCCCTCTCTGCTGGGAGATGTCCAAGGGAAGGGCTGGGGCTCATCCACACCTCCTCTCCCCCTCCAGCAGTTCAGCTCTAGCACCTAGGGCCATGAATGAGGCTTTAGGGTTTTTTGTGCCCTGGAAGGGGGGTCTGAACAAGCGCAGAGGGAAGAGGGGAGCAGGGAGTCTGGACAACTGGAGAGAGTAGAGAGAAGGCAGAGGGAGTGTCCTGCTTGGTGTTGGTGACTCCAGGTCCCCTGGGAAGGACCCACAGGGAAGCTGGGAGGGGGTGGTGGCTAAGAGCAGGGCCGACTGGCAAAGCCAGGCTCCCCTTGGGATTTGGGGAGCCACGTCTGTTCCTGCCAGGTACAGGCTTCTCTGCTCTCCCCTCCCTGCCCCAGGAGGCCTGTCCTCTGCACCCAGCTCAGTCACCTGTTGCTAAGATGCCTTCAGCAGGCCTGCCCCTGCACTGCCTCCTCCACAGAAGCAACAAAGAGTAGGGCACTAGGAGAAGCCCTGATCTCGGAAGGCCAGGGTGGATTGTGCCAACCAAGACTGGCACTGGCCAGGCCTTGTTGCCGCTGCCCAAGTCCATCCTGACCTCTCCTCTGGTCTGCAGACACCACACCCACCTGCTCTGGGGGATGGAGGGATGCTGAGCCTCAGAAGATCCCCTCTGTCTCTTCCCTGCCCTCACCCCCCTCTTGCCAGTTGTTCTAGATACTCCCATCCTCCAGGACCAGCACCCTGGCAGTTCTCATTATGGGGGTGTCAGGGCTTGCTAGGAGTAGTCTCCGCCCTGGTGTCCCGGGATGGTGGCCACAGACCAGCTAGAAGCACAGGAGTTAGAACTGCTTCCAGCCCAAAAGGCCCCCAGCACTAGGCTGCTCGCTGTCAGTGCTTGGGGGCAATTCTGGGCTAACGGCTTAAGCACGAAACAAGAAGTGTCTTCCTCTTCTCAAGACCAGCCATCCTGGCCGGGTGCTCCCAGGTGGGCCAGGATAGTCACCCTAACTGGCACTCAGAGCAGGATCTCTCCCTGGGCTCTGACGCTTGGCTACCCTGCTCAGTTCTTCTGCTGAGAGATGATACCCCTGCCCCCTCAGCTCAGCGGATCCCAGGAAGTCTTGCCTGCTGCACAGAGAGGGGGCAGGCATGTGGCAGGGGTGAGTAGCCTTCCCCGCGAACTTGATCAGCTCTCCCAATTCCAGGGCAGAGGGTGGCTGACCCCAGGCCCACATCCAGGGTGGCTAAGTGCTGGCTGCAAGCCACAAAGCTGCAGGCACGGAGCTGAGGGCTCCCTCCCCAGTGCAGCAGCCTCTCCAGGCTGATGGGAGCCGCTCATTGTTGTCCAGCTACAAGATGGTGTCGCGCAAGGCTGTGGCTACCCTGTTAATGGTGCATGTGGTCTCAATGCTGGCCTCCCAGATGGAAGCCTTCGTCCCCATCTTCACCTACAGCGAGCTCCAGAGAATGCAGGTAAGGACGCCCTGCAGTCCCTGCATACTGACCCGGCTGAGCGGCTGAGCGGCTGAGCGGCTGAGCGACAGCTGTGCTCTGCCCGAGGGGGGCTCGGTCCCTCCCAGGCCTAAGGACTCCTCTGCAAGCCTGTGTTGGGTGCTGCGCAGTGAAGCCAAGGACACACAAAGCCCTGGAGTCACGATCACCTGCACTCCCGCCACTCTCCTGTCTTCACTGGTGTCCCCACGCAAGAGTCACTGGCCCACAGTCTGTCCCGCCCTGCCTGTACCTTGGGGGACACCCTCAATGACCCAGCTGGGGAATGTCTGAGGCCCTTCTCTGGGTCACCAGGGGGCTGCCCTCAGGGAGCCAAGACAGGGTCAGAAAAGTAAGTAACACCCAGAGACAAAAGAGATGTCACAGTGGGACATGATGGGTGGTGTCCTAAGTAATCCCAATGCCCAGTGGAAGGGGAGATCCCGCCACTGGGAGGTTTTGGGGGCCAGGGGAACTCTAAGGAACTCGCAAGATGAGAAGCGAGCCAGTGAGGGGTGCCAGGGGCTGCAGGAAGGTGGATTCTATGCATCTATTGCAAGAACTCCCATCTGGGAACCCAGATTGGAAACAAGGCAGGTGGATAGAACTCAGCCGGCGGGTGCTCATGAGCACCAGGCTGGCGCTCTGCCCACCCAGCACTTTTTCCCTGTTCTATGCAGACAGCAGAAATGGAACTTTCATGCCCTGCCACCCTGGCATGAGCTCTCTGGGAGGTCTCATGGCTCTGTCTGTGACAGCTGTGGGTGGTGATGGAGGAACTGTCGCAGGCCCTATACCGGCTCAACTCTGCCAGGAGGTGACCAGCGGTTCTGTCATCCCCGCAGCTCTAAGCAGGAGGAAGCCCACAACAGTATCCCATGGGAGTCTTTAGAGAGCCTGGGCAAAGGACCGGGGTGCACTTGCACGCACAGGGTCTCCAGGATTGGGGGGCAGACGGCTGCCGGAAGCCCTTGAGTGCCGCAGAGCCTGAGTGAGCAAAGCAGTAACGATGGGACGCACCGCATTGAGCAGCTGCGCGGTTCTCCTGCTGTAACTGCCAGGCCCGTATTTCACTGGGAAGCTGCAGGCTGCTACCTCGCCGTTCATCTCACGGATCTGCCGTTCATCAATCACCTCGCGGGAACTCAGAGCTCCCGGGCCACCCCCACGGCGCCCTCCCAGCCCAGGCTGTTTTGCTAGCTTTTTTATTGGCTCTCTGCTAAGAAAGACACATTTGCACCCTGAATACACGCGAAGGGCAGCCATTATTTTCAGCTTCTTCGCTTAATTAACAGTAACAATCCTTGTGCAGATGTTTTAACTATCAAGGAAGGAGAGGGAGTGCCTCTCCTCGGCAGCAGCCCCTGGGCGGGGGCAGCTCAAGGGCACCCTTAGTCCTCCGTGAGTCGGAGATGCCTGGTGCAGGAGGGCCCTGGGGAGGGCCGCGGCGGCGGGAGGGCCTGTGCTTTGATGCAGCCCTCTGCCCTAGGAAAGGGAACGGCACCGTGGGCATGCAAAATCCCTGAGTGTTCAGCAGAGGGCGGAGCCGGCAGCTGCTTGGGTACCTGCAGGACCCGCCCTGGAAGAGGAAAGCAGAAGGAACCAGGTGAGACACAGCTCTCTCCACCTCACCCCACCTTGCCCCACCCCCGCCAGCCTGGTGAACAGGCGAGCCCACCCACCACAGTCAGTCCTGGAATAGTCTAGATTCAGTAGCAAGCAGACACCCAAGCACCCCATCCTGGCAGGGAGGGACAGTCGCAGCATGGGACACATCGGTCATTTTGGACACCCAAGGAAGATGTACAGGCAGGATGCTGGGACATTCGCTTTTCAGGGGGGATGTTGGGACATTTGCCTTGTCTCGGAAGAGGTAGCATTTTGATTTTCAATCCAAGGGAGAACTGGTGCAAGGGTCTCACAGAGGAGCAGCAGTGAGTGCAGAAGCCATTTGGGGGCATCAGATAGGTTCCAGGCCCTTATGGCAGGGGGCAGGGCGAGCGAGGTCAGCAGGGACAGCTCAGGCAGCGTGTGGTGCCCACGCTAGGCAAGGCCCCAAGGAGCCATGAAGGGCAGAGACAAGGTGCAAGCAGGGAGGTCATGTGTGGGGTGGTGCAAGAGACCAGTGAGAGCAGCTGCAGTCCTAGAGGGTCAGGGGTGTGTGTAGGGGTTGGGGGGAGGGGGCCTGTTCCATCTTCCCGGGCAGGACACCAGGAGCGGTGGCCAGTTCCACCTAGGCCCTGTCCTTCAGCACTGGCCCATCGAGGCTGGGGAGAGCCTGGAATGCAGTCAGCTCTGGACCCTCCCACAGTGAATAAATCACACACACACACACACACACACACATTGGTTACCAGGGGATGGACACACACACATTGGTTACCAGGGGATGGACACAGAGCCAGTTCTTAGCTGCCAAGGGGCTCACACTCCCGTGGGGGGAGCAAGATTCAGGGAGATCCGGAATCAGACCATGTTCCAGGGAAAGGAGTGAGCTGTGCAGAATTGTCGCAGGAAGAGGGGCTGTGCAGCAAGACTGTTGGGGGAGGAGCTGAAACAGGCTGCAATTTTAAATTGGGGGGAGGGGACACTGGAACTAGCTCTGCCAGTCAATGGTATTGGTGCAGAGAGTTAGGAGTGAACATTGGAAGCCTGGGGGATGCCAGTGCAAAGGCCCTGGGGCAGGAGAAGCTGGGCCTAGTGCCTGCAGGAGGCTGAGAGGCTGGAGCAGAGCAGCGTGGGGGAGCATGGGAGCCAGGCTGTGGCCTTCATAGACTGGTGTTTGCACTTGGAGTTCCCTCTGCTGAGTCCATGGGCTTTAAGGAAATCATGAAGGACATGAGTTTTACATATATATATATATACACACACACACAGACATATATATATGTTTGAACAGCAGAGAGAGAGAAAGAGAGAGAGATTTATCCATTGGTTCACTCTCCAAATGCCTGCAATAGCTGGAGCTAGGCCAAGATGAAACCCAGAACCTGCAACTCCTCCATCAGGGTCTCCCCAGGGGATGGCAGGGACTCAAGTACTTGAGTCATCACTGCTACCGCCCAGGGTGCCTGCAGGCAAGGAGCTGGTATCCAAAGAGGAGATGGCACCAGAACCCAATAGGAGATGCAGACATCCCCGGCAAATTTAACCACTCTGCTGAACTCCCAACTCTGGCTGACATTCCAATGGGGGCTTCCCAGCTGCCGTGATGTGCAGACCGAAGGGAGGAAGACAGAGTTAGGGAGACCACCGGAGAGGCTACTGCATGGGGAGAGAGGGATGCTCAGCCTGAGGTGGCCATGACAGGAGGCTGCATTCAGGAGACACCTTGCCAGGGAAGCCCACAGCATCCACTTGAAGCTGAGGTCAGGGCTTGGGGAAAGATTTGCCCCCAAGTGAGGCTGCGAAGACCCTGAAAGATGGTTTGATGAGAGGGAGATTGGGAGGCCAGGCAAGACCTGTGAACTGTGTGATACCGCTGTGTGTGCAGAAGGAGACAAAGTTCAGGAACAAGGTTGGGGCTGGAGACATAAATCAGGAATAACTGGGTGGAATTTCCCACCAGCTCTGGGAAAGTGAGCCCCCAGAGGGACAGACAGAGAAGAGAAGGGTTAGGTGCAGGTGTCAGAGCCCCAGATGTCCAGAGTGGGCCAGGGCCTTGCCAAGGCCACGCAGGAATGGAGCCAGCAGCACACGCAGGCTGGAGACCTTCCCACATCCTCAGGCACATGCTGGTGGCCTGGGCACGGGTCCCCACCTTCACAGGTGTACCCCACCTATCCTCCACCCAATCTGTCAAGGTGGAGCTGGGGCAAGTCCCCAGGCTGGCAAGGGGAACCTCACCAGAGGCCCTGTGAAAGCCTGTGGGACTGACTTGGAGTTGTAGGCAGCCATGCAGTTTCCATGGTGCATATGCAAGTACATCCAGCACAGCTTCCCCCTGCTGGGAGAGGGAGGGCATGAGGGAGGGTCTTGGAGTGGCCCCTCCCCCTGTAGAACCACAGTGAATAAATGACACACACACACTGGTTACTGGGGATGGAGCAGTGAAGGGCACAGAGTGGGCTCTCAGAGGCTGGGGTGGGTGGGGTGGTCCTTCCAGAATTTGCCAGTTCAGCCTCTTCATCTTCAAGTGAGGAAAGTGAGGCCTAGAAATAGAGGCACAAGGATAGCTAGTGGCTGGACAGGCAGGACCTGAACCCATGCCCCACACGGATGCCTTCAGCCATCCCTGTTCCTGGGATCTCCAGAGCAGATCTGAGCCCACTTCCCACATCCAGGAAGTAGACGCCAGAGCCCCAGTGCCACACAACTATAGCAATGGGAAACACTGGAGGAGGCAAGGCTATCCACCAGTATGCCACCTTGGGGCAAAACACCTCCAAGCGGTTCCCAACAGTCTCACTGTGTCCCCACAGTGCAAGAGCCTGGCATTGGGAGATAGACACAGACTCCGGAGCCAGGCCACCTTCCTCTATAGGAGCTTCTTCCTCTGCTGCTCTGCACCTGTATGGCCTTGAGCTACTTATTATACCTGCTCAGTTTCCACATATGTAAGAAAGAGATACTGATCATGCCTGCCTCCTGGGCATCTCGAGTGGGCTTGGTCTCCTGCCAGCAGCCCCTCACCCCACCCTGTGCTGTGTCTGCAGCCTGAGCCTGCTCAGACTAAACCAGCCATGAGGCTCAGGCAGCATTTACATGGTGTCTCTGCCAAGCACAACCCGACCTTTTCTTATCACTATTCCCTTAACATGTAGCCCAGTCACTGCTTCTTAGCATCTGTGTGGGGTTGGGGCTTAGCAGTAATCTACAAATGATTTAAAGTAGACAGGAGCATTGTATGGGTGACAAATGCTGCACCATTTCAGAGGGGGGACTTGAGCACCATGAGACTTCCATGTCCCTGGAGGCTAGTGTTGGAGAGTCCTGGAGCCAATCCCTCCCCCGCTCAACCCTGTGGATACCAGGGGACTGTACCAAAGCCCTGGGAACGGCACCTAGAATGCGGGAAGGCACCACCAAGGTCTGCTATTGAGCTCCTCTCTGTCTCAAAAGCCAGGAGGACTTCCAGCAGACCCCCAGCTTCCTGGTGGGGGGAAGGGGAGTGAGCCACAATTTCCAAAGGACCCAAGGGACCCAGGGGATGCTAACAGTGGGGAGACCATAAAGGGGTGACTCCCATGTGTCCCTCCTTCCCCTAGCAGGATCCCCAAGGGTTAATGGCCCTCTACGCATCTCTCCCTTCTTGTTAACTCTGCCTTATTTCACAGCTGACTGCTCCCGTGGAAATTGGATGGAGGATGAACTCCAGGAAGCTGGAAAAGTACCGGGCCGCCCTTGAAGGGCTGCTGAGTGAGCTGCCACCGCCGCCGCTGTCAGTCCAGCACGGTACAGGGAGGGTGGGGCATCGCAGCTGCTGCTGGGGCTGGGCTCAGCACCCCCTCACTGCCCTGCTCCATCGGGCTGTTGTTGGTTTTCCTCTTTTGCACTTGACAACAGCGAGCTGGCTTCTCTGAGGTGGGGGCAGGGGGCTCAATCTCAGTGTGGGCAGGCACTGACATCGCTGGTAGCCAGGGGCCCCAGTTCTCCAGCTCAAGTCTCAGGGTGGCTCAAGTCCCAGTCTGCACACCCTTCTAGACAAGGCCGCAATGCCCAGTCAGCCTCCTTGTCCAGCCCAACCCTCCCCAAATCCCACCAAAGCTGAGCGGTTGTTCCAAAGAAACTCCTACCCCTCCCAGCGCTGCTGCTATTTATGTGTTGTTTCAAGGGGACCACCCCTTGCAACAACATTCGTGGATACATAGATTATAAAGATAGGCTGTGCTGCTGCAAAATTTGTTATTTTTTCCTATAGGACACATCAAAGAGCTAAGCTCCAGTTGGCCTCACCCAGTTCAAACTCTGCCTGAGTTGTGTTTGCCAGGCTAGATCTCACAAACTGCCACTAATGACTTCTGGTCCCCAGGAGGCAAAGACAGATACTTAGGGGAAGCGGTGTAGAGATGGAGCAGGTGTAAGGTTAAATGGGAGTCAAAGAGAGCTTCCAGGCTTGAGCACCCACCTCTAGCTGCCAGCCTCCACCTGGCAAGTGGGCATTTGGGTTCGAGGGTCTCAGGAGATGGCTTCCCAGGAGGATCTGCCCACCCCACTGCAGCCTTTGCTTCTTCCCAGGAGCTCTGTGACGGCCCCGTCCAGCAGAAGGTGAATGGAGTCAGAAGTCCTCTTCCACACAAAAAGTCTGCCAACCCACCAGCCCGGCTTGGAAGGGAAAATCCCTTCTTCCCAGAAACCCTCTCCAGCAAATAAAGCACGTAATCGACAGAAATCTGCTTAGTTAATACACTGGTTTCCAAAAGTTGGGAGGGGAAGGACGGAGGGCTCTGAGGAGCTGTCCATGGTAGCGCACAGGGAGCACCCCTGGCAAGTGCGGAGTTCAGGAATTAACTCCATCTACAGTGCAGAAGGACTCAGCACAGCTTCTCCTGTTGTGTGTGAGGTGACAGATGCACACCGGGTCTCCCAGCTTCCCGTCTGCTTTCTGCTCACAGCCCCACTGCAGGTCTAATGGACCGGACGATTTCCAGGCTTCTGCACTAAGCCCCTTGCTGAGTGACTTCCAGCCAGCCCTTTAGCCTCAATGAGCCTCTGCAAAAGCAAGGTGGTAATCTCTGCTCTGAGATCTGGGGACGGAGGAGCCGGCAAAGAGCAAATCACTATGATTATTGTCACCTTGTGACTTCACACGGCAGTGTCCACAGCAAAATCAGTCAACCCACTTATTTCTGCCTTCTAAACAAAACTGGAGGAACATCTCACCCTAACTTAATTTTACATTAAATGAATGCTCATTTATTTATATACTGGGGACATGTGGGAATAGCAGTCCCTCTCCCTATAGGTCACAGCGATTAGGCATCCAAGTTCACGTCTTATTTTCACCCACCCCAAGTGTCACCTGTGCTTAGCCACAGAAAGTGACTGTCAGGATAAGAAGGCCCTGACCTTTAAAAAGACCCTCTGAATTCTCCCAAGGAATACTCAACTCTTGCATGCCCCCCAGCCCCTGCCATGAGGCTCATTTCCATATATGTCCTGTGATCAAAGGGATTTGACTGTGGGCAATGTTAGAAAGAAATGGGCACAGAGGGCCTGGCTCAATGGCTCAGTGGCTAAAGTCCTCATCTTGCATGAGTTGGGATCCCATTTGGGTGCTGGTTTATGTCCCTTTTGCTCCACTTTCCATCAAGTTTCCTGCTTGTGGCCTGGGAAAGCAGTTGAGGATGGCCCAAAGCCTTGGAACCTTGCACCCATGTGGGAAACCTGAAAGAAGCTCCTGGTTTCAGATCAGCTCAGCTCTGGTCACTGCAACCACTTGGGAAGTCAACCAGTGGATGGAAGATCTGTCTCTCCTTCTCTCCATAAATCTGATCTGCCTTCCCAATAAAGATAAATAAACCTTTTTAAAAATTGACAGACAGGGCTGCAGTCACAGGGCTCCCAGGAGAGAAAGGAGAAAAAGACAGGGATCTGCAAGGCATGCTGCCTCCCAGACCGCCTAGGCCCTCTGAGGTCCCCCTGCCCCCTCTTCCCCCTATCCCACCCAACCCTCCTCCCCACCCTGCAAGCCCACCCTTCTCTGCACCACACTCCAAGAAGCAGAGCATGAGGCTCCTAGTGCTGTTCCACACGCAAAGCAGAGAGTTGTGTCTGTTGTTTACCCTCTCCTCCAGCCTACCCTACCTGCATTCACAGCAGCAACAGAGGATGCCCTCTGGGGAATTTGCCCCAAGACCTTGGCATTTGCAGAGCAGCACTGGACTTCACACCACAGAGGGCAATGGGACCCTAGGACGTCACACCTCTATTGATTGGCATTGTTGCTTTCCATGAGGCAGAGACATAAACAGAGTATGGCATCCACTGGTTTGCTCCCCCAAACACCTGCAATGGCTAGGGCTGGGTGGAGGAAGCACCAGGGGCCCAGGCTTGGAAGCTGAGATGGGGAGCAGAGCCAGGAACCCAAGTCAATCATCCCATGTCTGATATGGGACATGGTTTTGTTGTTGTTGTTTTAAAGATGCATTTATTTTTATTCAAAATTCAGATTTTACAGAGTGTGTGTGAGAGAGATTCTCCATCTACTGGTTCACTCCCCAAATGGTTATAACAGCCAGAGCTGGGTGAGTATGAAATCAGGAGCCTGGAGCGTGTTCCAGGGCTCCCAACTATGTGTAAGGGCCCAGGTACTTGGGCCATTCTCCGTTTCTTTCCCAGGTCACAGGCAGGGAACCTGATCAGAAGTGGCACAGATAGGACACAAACTGTTGCCCATATGGGGTGCCAGCACCAAAGGCAGAGGTTTAAGTTACTATGCCACAGTGCCAGCATCTAATATGGGACATCTTAATTTGATTCTTCAGTGTAAGGTTGAACACCCTCCCTGGTGTGCATTTCGTTAGAGTATTGGCTCAGGAACCACAGTGCCTAGGAAGGGATGGCAATGATCTGCAGGCAGGTTCTGCTTAAAGCTTGGCACTGCAGCCAGGCTGTCCTCAGCCTCTGATCTGCTTCCTGGTAATGAGCCTCAACAGGCATCCGGCCACCACCTCCATCTGTATGCACAGTGCCCGGTCAGATGTTTCAGCTCTTTTCTTCTCTAGTTTTCCTCCTCCTGCTGCTGTACAATTTCTCACAATTGTCTCAAAGAATGCCAGTGAGTTCCTATAGTTTCCAGGACAGTGGGCTCGATTGCTTACAGGACCTGCACAGCCCTTGAAGAAATTAAAATTGGAGAGGTGCTGGGAGAGAGGATTCGGTGAGCTGAGTCAAGAGAAAATGACCATGTTTTCACACAACAGAAGAAAAGAAAAACACGTTCCTAGTTAAAGCTGTGAGTGAACCGGAAACCACACAGGATGGGAGAGAGGCACGGGAAGCCCCCAGGTAAACAGGGGCAGGTAGACTGTGCTCCCATCCTGCAGAGTTGGGTCCCCACAAAATCAGCAGAAAGCTCTCTGGTCAGCGGTGAGCCGGCCAGCACACCTTGGTGGGAGTGTGTTCCATGCCCTCACATTCCCACAGGTAATTATAGGGCAGACTGCACTGGGCTACACAAGGTGGAGATGATGAGGTATTTTCTCAGTAGCCACATCAATGTGATTTTATAATTACTCAGCCACGTGGATTTGCCATGAAATTGAATAGTTAAAAGCAAAGAGTAATTGCCTGATATCTGTACTCTGTAATTTAGTGTAATCTAATCATGGACAAAGCCCAAAAGAAATGGTCTGAAAGCATTACATTTTTCTTCATATACAATTTGTTATTGACTCTGGGTAATGGGTCCCATACCTACTCAGGGACTGTTACCCATGGATATGGAAGTGTGAGCATAGCCAAGGGACTGAGAGCCACATTTCATGTTCAACAGGTAACACAGCAGGCCAGTAGAGCCTAGTCCGGGCTATCTCTGCCACTCTGTCTGCTGGGTGAGACAGCAAGAAGCTGTGGGTGCTCCTGGGTCCTGATTCCCAAAGGACAACCACTTTCCCACAGCACTCTCCAGTACTCTCTGCCTCCCCCATCCCACCCCTCCCGACCCACCCTGGTGTGGTGCCATCCATGACGTAGTTGCCTGGAAACCCAGAAGAGAATGAACCAGGCCCTCGACCAGCTGGGATAGGGAGAGGTGAGGGAGGGGAAGTTCATGGGTAGATCTGTGTTCCCCGGTACCTCTGAGGGCCTGACAACCTGACAAGTGATGCAGGCTTTCTGCAGGAAGGCAAGGGGGGTAGAACCCATAAACAGATTTATAGTTGTTATTCTTACAAGGCTGTGCAGGAAGGAAGAAAGGCGGTGTGACAGTCCCTGGGGAATTCAGAGGGTGCTCAAGCAACCCCCTGCTCCTGCTAAGTGTGGCTGTAGTTGCTAAGTAGACTCACACGCTGGAACTGCTTTCTCTTTCTTTGCCTTTAATAAGCCAGGAAGGCCCAACCACAGTCTGAAGTACTCATCTTAAAAAATAAAAATAGGGTCCAGCGTGGTGGCCTAGCAGCTAAAGTCCTCAGCTTGAATGCACCAGGATCCCACACAGGCACTGGTTCTAATCCTGGCGGCCACACTTCCCATCCAGCTCCCTGCTTGTGGCCTGGGGAAGCAGTTAAGGACAGCCCAAACAAAGTCTTGGAACCGTGCACCCACATGGGAGACCCAGAAGAGCTCCTGGCTTCGGATCAGCGCAGCTCCAGCCATTGTGGTCATTTGGGGACTGAATCATCAGGCCAAACATCTTCCTCTCTGCCTCTCCTCTCTGTATATATCTGACTTTGCAATACAAATAAAATAAATCTAAGAAATAAATAAATAAGTAAGAAAAACCAGCAACAAAATGATGAGAAAGGAGGCACGGAGGGCAATGGCTCCTTTCCCTGCACCCCCAACCCCTTGTCCCTGGACTCCTAGCTCCACAGGAGTTCAGCAACAGAAGATTCTAGTAGGCAATTCCTAACAAGGAGGAGAGTACAAAGCAGCAGAGGAACTCTGAGGAGGGTGTATAAATTCCAGGAAGGGGCAGGACCTGGGAGGCAGCACTAAAGGAAATGGACAGGTTCATCTCAGAGTGGGCAGGAAGAGGAGTATCACCTGGTAGTTGATGTTGCTGCAATCTGGTGGGTTCCCCGGGCACCTAGAGGTGCACCATATGAACAGCCTATTGGAGCCAGACATCATCACCACAGGCAGAAGCGGAGGTCAGGGGACCAAAAGGCTTCAGCTGCCACCATGCTGGGTTCTAGGCTGCAGGGCAAAGGGCCCCCAAGTGCTATAGAAGCCACAGTGACCCCCCCCCCCATATATGCACACACAGCACACAAGGAGAGCTGGGCAGGCCTCACCTCCTGCCTTCTGCTGAGTTTAAAAGTCTACCTGAGAGCCATGGGGAAGAACCGGCGGTAACTCTGAAACGCTGCAGCATTCACTTTGTGTAAGCATCAGTTTCAAGCCCTCTCCGAATCCACAGGGCCAGTATTGATGCCGCAAGGCTCATTCTTTAGATATTGAACTGCACAGCTGCAAGGAGCTACACAAACGTTACCAACTCATTTGTCATGCAAACAGTGCTTCAGAATGAAATAAAATACTATTATGTGGTGTATGTGTTAGGCAATCACTATATCAAATTCATGGCATTCCGTGCAAACACAAGCAGAGAAAAGGAAAACAACACTTGGTGAGACAAACGACACCACATGGGACCAGCTGAGTTGGGGAGATGGGGAGGCTGACCCAGCCCAGGCTGTCACTTTCTCAGCAATGGTGGCTGGTGTTGAATACCCCTGGGGGAAGGGCAGGTGGCAGGATGCCAAAATGCTAAAGGGGGCTTAGGGTCATTGAGATGGATCTTGGGGCTGCTGGGTAAAGCCCTGGGAAGCCCTGGGGGTGGGGAACCCAACAGGCAGGCAGGCGCCAATGAGGGATGGTAAGGAGTAGGGAAACAGGGAAGAATCAAGATGGTGAAATAGGGTAAGGACACATTTAAACAGATGGAGAAACATTAGCCAGTATGAAGCAGAGAGGGCACATTCCAGGAAATAGGAGAGGACAGAACGACAGCAGAGGGGCACCTGCAGACTGACAGACACAGGAAAGCAGCGGACACAACATTGTGGCGGTGCAGTGATTCATACCCAGAAGGCATTCAGTGAGCTACAATTTGAACTACACAAGCAGCCAGAACTCCACCAGCAACAAGGTGGGAAAGGGGTGTTCACTAAGAGCTCAGGAGGTGAACCCAGACAAAGAACTGCCTGTGTTGCTGATTTGTTTGATTTGACCAGGACCAGAGACAGAGTGGCATGTCCCAAATGGGCAGTGTGGAAACAGGGTAGATTTCATAGCCCAGCTCACGCCCTAGAGCCAAATTGGGTGCCATTTTATATAGCGAGGCAAAGGCTATGGGACAGTACTGCATATGCACTGAGCTGGGAGTGAACTCATTTCTGGCTCAGTGAACTGCAACAACATGGCATCTTGCAGGTTCTATCCAAGATAGGGCCAGGTAGCCCTCAGACCTGATGGCCAGCAGATCAAGAACTCTAGTAGGGGCACATCAGGTGCCATTTTGTACAATGTGGAAAGACGTTAAGACTACAGGGACAAAAGTGAGCTGCACATGCACTGAGCTGGGAATGAACTCACTGAGCTCAGGGCATTGCACTGGTCCCACAGAGAAAATAAGTTGATAGATTTTGGCATCATACTGGTCAAAATAGGTCCATGTGACCCTTAGACCTCATAGCCAACAGGTTCCGGCAAGATCAACACCAACAATCTAGTTATATAGGACACCTGGTCTCTCCCTAATCCTGGGAACTGCTCTAACAGGAAGTGGGAGAAAGATTATACAAAGGCTGTACCTCAGCATGGTATTGCAGTAAGTGGAGACCGGTGAGCCAGGAGCTAAGGCTATAGAGACTGTGATGGAAATGTAACATAAGAACCCAGACGTGGAACTCGCTGGAGGGAGTGGCACAACTGACTGCAAACAAAGAGCCATGTATCAACTGCAATAAGTAAAATCAAACTGTAGACCTGTGGGTGACACAGTTTAGAAATCTTCCCCAAGGAGAAGAATCTGCTAACCAGAAGTACAATGAACAAGAGCAAAAGAAGAGACAGAGGCATAATGAATATTACTGAAGACTCCCTGTAAATCTCAAAGTTCACTGAGGAAGACATCGAGAAAATGGGGGATACAGTGTTGGGAGCACTGCACGTGTGCCCTGCCCTAAACTGGCGCCGAGGCCATTCCTCCTCTCAGAGCTTGGCGGTATACAGGTTTCGGGAAGTGCCTTCTGATTGGCCCGTAGCCGCATGCCTGGTGCGTGTGCTGCACGTGATCAGAGTTATGATTGGCGTGCCTGCCGCGTGCATCGGTGACCTTTAAGCTGATTGGATTAGGATTGTATATAAGCAGTGGGGGTTTCAGGAAGAAGAAGAAGAGAAGGAGATGGAGACGGAGACGGATGGATGGACAGAGACGGAGGACAGCGCACAACTGGGGACGGACGGACAGCAGAAGACTGGGGGCGATGAGGAGACTGGGGAATGAAGCAGAGAGAAACGGGAGAAAGAGGGAAAAGTCGACTGGCTGGGAAACGGACTGATTGGAAGAATAAAGTGCCTCTTGAAACAGAGCCTGGAGTATCGGGTGATTTCTTCTGCGGGATGGGAGACCCCGATAATACAGAATTCAAAACACTTGTTATAAAGCTTCTTATCAGCAATGAGAAACACATAATATAAAAGTTCAAGGAATTTTAGGAATATGTCACACAGGAAATTAATCAAATGAAAGCTGATATATTAGAAATGAAGAATACAGTGGAGCAAATTAAAAGTACCGTGGAGAGTCTCCAAAATAGAATGAATGAAGCAAAAGAAAGAATCTCAGGATTGGAAGATATATCTTGTCACCAGGAGGAAACAAACAAAAAACTGGAAACAGAGCTGGGTCAAGCTAAAAAAAAAGTATTCAAGAACTGAAAGACATTATTAAAAGGCCAAATATAACTTATGGGAGTCCCAGAAGATGCAGAAAGAGAAGCTGGGATTAAGGGTGTATTCAATGACACAATAAGGGAAAATTTCCCTAATCTAGAGAAAGAATTGGGAAACAACATCCAGGAGGGGCACAGAACTCCCAACAGGCTTGACCAAAAGTGATCTTCATCATAACACATGATAATCAAGCTCTCTTCAATCAAACATGAAGAAGACCCTTAAGAGTGCACATGAAAAAAAAAATCTATTGACATATAAACAAATGCCAATTAAACTCACAGGAGACTGCTCACAGGAAATTTCTACAAGTCAGAAGAGAATGGAGTGACATATTCCAAATTCTAAAAGCAAAAAATTGTTGGTCCAGGATAACCTACCCAGCAAAACTTTCCTTTGTCTTTGAAAATGAAATAAAATTCTTCCACAGTAAAGAAACGTTAAAAGAATTTGCCTCTCTCAAATCTGCCCTACAAAGGATACTTAAAGATGTTCTCTTGACAGAGAAGAGGAATAGCACCCAGCAAGACAAAAGGCAAATGTGAAGAACATCCCAGTAAAATAACAGAAGACTAAATCAATGAACAACCCACTGCTAAAATGACAGGACCAAATTACCATCCATACGTATTAACCCTGAATGTAAATGACATAAACTCATCAATCAAACATTATAGATTAGTGGACTGGATTAAAAAACAAAACCCATCTATTTGTTGCCTACAGAAGACATATCTCACTGACAAAGATAAGCGGAAACTATATCTCATTTATTTTGATTTTTTAAAATTAGTTTCATCTCTTCAAAACACTTTCTTTTCCATTAAATTCTTCAATGACTTATAGATCATATAATAGCATCATTTTCTTCAAGAAAGTTCCTGATTTCTTTAGCGACACATTAGTCATTCAGTAGCATGTTATTTAACTTCATGGCATTTTTAATTTTTTCTTTTCTTCCTGTCGTTGATTTTGTTTTGTGGCTTTTCATTTAAGGGGATGTACAGTAACTGTGTAATGGAGACTATCCTATCCAGATGTGAGGATACAATGCAGTTTGCATCTCTATTTCCAGATCAAAGATTGACTCACAATGAAATTGTTAACTATATCTTGACAATAGGATGCTGGATTCTGCCATTTTCCATGCCCGCAATGATGGACATATGGCTTTTTAAAAAATTATTATTTTTTATTGCAAAGTCAGACATATAGAGAGAGGAGGAGAGACAGAAGGAAGATCTTCCAATGATTTACTCCCCAAGTGACAGCAACAGCCAGTGCTGAGCCAATCTGAACCCAGGAGCCAGGAGCTCTTCCAGGTCTCTCAAGCAGGTGCAGGGTCCTAAGGCTTTGGGCCGTCCTCCACTGCTTTCCCAGGCCACAAGCAGGGAGCTGGATGGGAAGTGTGGCCGCCAGGATTAGAACCAGCGCCTATATGGGATCCCGGTGTGTTCAAGGCGAGGACTTCAGCTGTTAGGCCACCGTGCTTGGCCTGACGAGTGACTGTTTATGAAAAACTATGCTATAGTGATAATACAGGGGAGCTCAGTGGGAAGGGGAGGGAACTTGGAGGAGGGATAAGAAAAATCCCAGGGCCTATGGAACTATATCATAAAATGATAATAATAATAATACAAGTCAAAAAAGATAAGTACAAAAAATGAATGAATAAATAAAAATCAGCTATTTCTCTATAGGACAAAAAAAAAAAAAAAAAGAGTGGGGAAATGGGGTGGAAAGAGGGCCACGAAGTGAGGGCCGGCCTCCCTCTGCCATTACTTCTTTCCTTAGCGAGTGTTGCTAAGTTTTCCTGTAACAAGTCACTTGTCCCGTTGGGGCCCTGCACCCCAGCTGCCGGCCACAGGCCACCAGAATGTTGGCTGAGTGGAAACAGTTCCTAGATCATCCTCCGAGACCCGCTGTCCCCATAGGATCGCACACCCCATAGCTGTGGAGCTGGGGCAACTGTCTGGCTTCACAGTTCAGGGCTAAGCCCAAGCTGGTGGCGACAAGTTCGTGGGTCTTGGGGGTTTGCCTCTATCCCTTTTCCACAAAAATGCCCCACCTTGGCAGCCCCAGGTCGTCTGGCTCCACAGTCACAAGAGGACCCTCCGGGCTGGGAAGTCTGTGTCCAGTCTGTGTCCCCTGTGGGCTCCTCACCCACGCGGGGCTCAATCTGGGCCCAGGCAGTCTCGGAGCGTGTCTGGGTGCCCTCCATGACTGAGATGAAACCCAATCACACACAGGTTCCCAAGCACTGAGAGGAAAATGATTGTGTCTCCGGCACTGGGCAGTGACTTGTCTCTCACCATTAAGCAATTCATCCATTACATCAACACTTTATTGAATGCCTACCACTTGCCAGGGACCGCGCTAGAGACGCAAGCGGCAGAGAAAAACACTGCTGGGTCTAACAAACCAGGGCGAGGGGGAGGGTGCCACAAGACGGGAAAGGGTGGAAATATCTCCTTCGACCTCCCCAACATGGCCGGCACACCTGCCGCGGACAGACCCTCCCAACATGGCGGCTCCACGACCTTCCCATCATGGCGCGCGGCCCCGCCCGCTCCGCCG